>NW_025335440.1:1078697-1260982 GCF_004798865.1 Varanus komodoensis
CACACACACACACACACACACACACACACACACACACACACAGAGGGAATCCCAGTGTTCCTGAATTCATGCTTAGGTTGTCTTCAGAAGTGGAACTCTGTGAGCCCAGGTGCTGCCTGACATCATGTTTTAGGGTGGGATTTAAAATCTGAAGCAATTGCAAAATGCAATTGTTTGGGGACTTTTATTTGTTATGTGAGGAAGGAATGCGGGAGGTGGCCTTGCAGAAGGTCAGACGGTCTGCCCACTGGACCCATTGTTACTTACGCTGACAGGCAGCAGCTTCCTGGCTCCCATCCCTTGTGACGGAACCCAGGCTCTTTGCTGTGTCAGTCAAGGAGCTCTTCCGCTGAGCCAAGTCCCCTTCGCTACTCAAGCACGCAACCTGCAAAGGTTCGGCCCAGGGCTGCAACGCTCCGGTCCTGCTCAGGCTCTCTTTTGTTCCTTGGACCTCTTACCATGCATGGCCCTGGCCTAAGAAGTGAGCTGAGCAAGGAAGGGCTGCACATGCTTGGGGATTCCAGTTGCGACAGGCAGCCCTCTTCCGCAGCGTGCGCAGGGCACAGGGCACAGGGGGCGTGCAGGCTCACTTCCTGGCCGGCACCTGCCCCGGCGTGCCGCACGCTCAGGGCCAAGGCAGACTCGCGGCTACAGGGAAGCAAGGGAATCTGACCAATTCAGCACACACCTCTCGCTCGGGGAAGCATTAATGCATCCTTCCCCAGCCTGGTGCCCTCCAGGTATGTTGGAGCAGCTCACTCCACAGGAGAACTGGCCTACAGAGGAAGGCCACACGGGATGGCCACCGTATCTGGAGGCCACCAAGTCGGCCCCAGTTCAAAGGCCATTTTTCTGTGGCCCTTACTGCCTTACGTAGCTTGCAAGGGACGGAGGCTGCGGGGCGAGGGCCAGCCCCCCTTGACTGGCTGGCAGCACGGGTGGCGCTGCCGCTGGCCCTTGACACACGGGCCCGTTTTGCGTCTTATGAGGGCCCCCGGCCTGTGCACTGAGACGTGCAGCACCCCCCCACACGCCATCCCTGGGGGAGACCAGCCCCCGTCTGTTTTGCGTCAAAATTTGTCAACATGTGCAGAACTCTTTCTACTCAGGCACCGAGAGAAGTTAGGATTTAAAAGTAAATAAATAAATGTGTGCTAGAGCAAACTGGTGGACCTGCCTTTCCCAAATTTAAATATAGTTTTCTGAAAAAGAGCCAATGGCAGGCACGGTGTTATGAGAACATATTTTAGCAGGTGCAGTCAGGGCACCTTTCCAGTGGCAGCAGCTAAACCAGCCTGAGACCACAGGGACACCCAGAGCAACTGAGGACCGAAGGCGCGTTGACTCCCACAACTCCCGCCCTCAACTGGCTAGTTGCATCTTGCTGGCAGCTTCTGCCTCAGGTTCTCCCCACTTTGGGTGCTCCAGAGGTGCTGGACTGCAGTGACCATCATCTCAAGCCAGCAGCTTGGCTGGCAATGATGGGAATCATAAAATCATGCAACAGTAACGTTGGAAGGGGCCGGAAGGTCATCGGGTCCACCCCCCTGCTGCTGCAGGACACCAAGTCACCATCCCACTCAGAGGGCTGCCCAGTTTCACCTTGAATGTCTCCAGGGTGGGAGAGCCCCCCACCTCTCTCTGCAGGTGGTTCCACTGCCGCATTGCTCTGACCGTGAGGAAGCTTTCCCTGATGTCCAGCCTGAACCCGGGTTGTCGCAACCTGACTTGATTATTCCGTGTCCTGCACTCTGGCACCAGGGGAGCTGAAGTCCAACCCCTGCAGGGCACAAGACGGGGGCGGGCTGCCCCATCCAGATGGGTACTGAGTTTTGCCCTGTGCCTTCCTTCATAGACACAACGCCTGCATTTGTACACCATTACTGTAGGTTTCAGGGCACGAAAGGATCGCATGTTGTGCAACAGCACGTTCTGATGGGAGAAGTCAGGGAAGCCACAAACCTGCTTGCCTTATGGCCTTGGAGGGGCGGTTCACGTCATTCACTCAGCCATTGAGTGCTTGGAGACACATAACTGCCAGCACTTGGCATGAGCAGGAGACTTTGGATGGTGCTCTGGGGAGCCCTGGGGCTCCGTGAAAACATCCCTCAAGGGTTCCTCCAGGAGAGGACTGGTGATGCTGGATGAGCTTCTCCAGAAGGCCCTGTGTGGGCTCATTATGCGACTCGGGCAGTCGCCCATTTCCGCAAACAGGCGTTGAGCAAGTAGCGGGGCCTCGCATGCTTTCTAGACTTCCCTGAGGCCCACAGGGGCTGGGCTGTGCGCAGCTCCCCTCACCGTAAAATGGAATCTGGCTCAGGCAACGATGGATTGCCGGACCATGAGGGCCGGTGTGAAGGGTCTGCGGGGCTGGGGCCACCAACCAGACCCCGCTGGAGTTGCTCCTTCTCCTCGCCAGTGCAAGCTGCATGGAGAAGGAGCGAGAGCGTCAGGCGACCATGTGGAGAGAGCGCGGGCTCGCTGAAGAAGCACCCGGACCGCGCCCTGCCCGGGGACTCTCGAGAGCAGAGCTGGCTCTAAGCAAGGCTGTGAGGGAATGGGCTGCGGCCCTGGCCTGCCATTTCACCCCCACCCCCCTGTGGGCACGTGGCGAAGGGGAGAGGGCCTGCTGGCATTTCCGCTTCCAGGATCGACAACAGTTGTCACTGCCGGGACAGGGAAAGGCTGCCTGGCGGCCTCCCGACCGAGGCTTGCCACTGACCCGGACGCAGCTCCTGCCCTGGTCTCGGTGACGGGGCACGTCTCCGCTGCTCAGGCCCAAAGCACATGGGAAGGGCACCCTCGCTGGAGTGGCCACAGAGGCGCCTTCCAGAATGACCGAGCAGTGGGCGAAGGGAAGAGCCGTTTCCTAGGCTGCCCTCATGGCCACAGGTCTGACTCCCTGAGCATGGAAGCCTGATTTACTTCTCATGCCGACGGCATCGCACAGACTTCCTCTCAGTTCCGCAGCTGTTGCTCAGCACCTCTCCAAGCCGGGTGAGCTACAGAACGTGTGGCGCTTGCCGCGCTCCGCTCCTCTTCCTCTCTGTTCTTTCCCATCTCTGCACGCACATTTTTCAACGTGGCTGCCTCCTCGACAGCAGCTCATTTGTCTCGGTGTCAGGCACCACCTTCAGGGCTCTAAATTTAGAAGTGGAGGTGCTTCTCTTCCTGGGGGGTACCCGTGTGTGTGTGCGCGTGTGTCAGGCGCACCCTCTTCCGTGCTTTTCCGCCGTCTTACACTGTTCCGCTGTCCAGCCACGTGTGACTGCCTGCAGGGCAGGTGAGGGCTCCACAGAGGCTGCTGGCCACCAAAGCCTCCAGCTCAGGCCTGACCCAAGCCTACAGGGCCGTTTCCCCCTCGGTGGCTTGCCTTGATGAGGAGAGAAAATGCGGAATGGCTGGTGTCCTTTAAACCCAGGCAGACGCCTGGCTCGAGTCACAGTGGCCCCACCAGAAGGCCTTATGCAGTGCTCTTGCGTCCCGGCCCGTGGCCCTTGAGAGCCGCCAAGGCAGCCTTTGCAGCCTGATGGTCTCTTGAAATGTTGCATCTCGGCTACCAGCGCTGGATTTGGGAAGGCTGCCTGAAGTGGAAGGCCGCCCGCCTGTCTTGTCAGGTGTCCGCGAGGTGCCACAGCCCGGGCTAAGTGGCAGGCTCAGTTCAGCTTTAACCTACCTGCCAGGGTCCTTCGCACGCTTGGACCTTTGAGTCCCATCAGCCCTAGCTAGCTTGGCCAGTGGCCAGGGATGCTGAGACCTGGCATTTAAGGCAGCTGGCGTGCACCTTGCTGGGGAAAGGCTGAATCAGGAGGCTCTTCTATGGCAGCGCTGGGAGGAGTCGCTGCCTGAGGCCTTGCAAAGGCTCCCCGACTGAATGGCCACTCAGGCTAGGCGGCAGCACTTGCAGGCTGCGGTGGACATATGAGTCCACTTTTCTTCCTCCCATAGGTGCATATCTCAAATCTTATTCCTTTGTCCCATTGATGGAAAAAATGGGAAGTGCGTGCCGTCTCTTATCAAACCGAATCCAAACAAAGTTCCCACCCATCTCCAGTGGGCAAATGCCCAGGCCCAGCTCTTCCCAGCAGGGCGGGGGGGGGGGGGCAGGGCAGGTGCGCCCACCTGCTGTGAGAACTTCAATTGCAGCTGAGGAGCCTGTCAGGAAAAAGGTGGCCTGCAGTCCCCCCCACCCGCCCCCAGCACAAGGCATGGATGAAGGCCAGCAATGCGCTCAAGTCTGAGTCGAGTCGCCAGTCTTCACTTTCAAGTCCAAGCTGAGCCTCAAGTCATTGCCAGAAATGTTCGAGTCTCTTCTCAAGAGCCAACTTTGACAGAAAAAAGGGGATTGGTGGTGGGGTGTGTGCATGTGGGGGAGGAGTTGTAAACCCCCACCCTGATGCTCCCATCTGCCCTTCTCTCAGTGATGCATTGGAGTCCTTTACTTCAACCACAATTTATGCAAACAACGCTTGCAAAGCTCAAGATTGCAGTTTAGAAAAACGATTTTCTTGACACAATTGGCCCCGAGCCTTGCGCTGTTATTTGAATTTATCAAGACCGCATTTTAGAAAAATGATTTTCTCCCTCCCACCTCCTCCCTCGATCCAAAACGAAGAGCTGAAGCCTGGCCTTCCCCTTGCGCCACCCCCTCCTCCCTGTGCTGCCCCCCGAAGCTCCCTCCCGCCCACCGCCTCCGCGGTGTTTGAGCCCGCCTTCCAGCCCGTCACCAGGGCCTCGGCCAAGAGCACTCCAGGATGGTGTGCTGCACACTGGACCCGGGCGGCAAGCCCTGGAGTGGCTCAGCCATAAGTGTGGTAGGGCTCTCAAGCTAAGTCGAGCCAAGTCGCTCACTCGCTGCACCAGAGTCGACTGGGGAGGAGTCGCTTGGCTCCAGTCCCCCACACTGACAGATACACGGGGATCGAGGCCAGACCTTGAAGAGCGGAGCCCGTGAAGCATGTCGCCTGGGCGGACAAACGGTCAATTTCACTGCTTCCTATATGCAAAAACAAAACCAATTATTCACATCCTATAAAACTGAAATAAAAACAAGCTGGTGAAAATGTCTGCCCATCCCCGGCTGGAAGGTGTGGGGATCCGGCCTCTCCACAATCTCCGTGGAGGGACCAGCAACCTCTCTCTCCCCTTTGCTTGAATATTTTCCATTCAGGCCCATGATCAGGGCAAGGTTACGCCTAAGTAAGCCTGGCTTTGCGCTTCCCCTCCTCTTCCTCCCTCCAAAACCCTTTTCCTTTTGTGCCGTCTGCCTTTTAGATGGTCTGCCAAATTGCCTTATTGATCTCTGTAAGCTGCTGGGGAACGACGTTATCAGAAAAGCTCAGCAGCAATGCTTCTGGCCCATCAGTTGGCTGGTGTGACCCTATTTGTTGTTGTTGTTAGTCGCAAAGTCGTGTCCGACCCATCGTGACCCCATGGACAACACTCCTCCAGGCCTTCTTGTCCTCCACCATCTCCCGGAGTCCACCTAAGCTCACACCAACTGCCTCAGTGACTCCATCCAGCCACCTCATCCTCTGCTGTCCCCTTCTTCTTTTGCCATCTATTGTTCCCAGCATTAGGCTCTTCTCCAGGGAGTCCTTCCTTCTCATCAGGTGGCCAAAGTATTTGAGTTTCATCTTCAGGATCTGGCCTTCTAAAGAGCAGTCAGGGTCGATCTCCTCTAGGACTGACCGGTTTGATCGCCTTGTGGTCCAAGGGACTCGCAGGAGTCTCCGCCAGCACCACAGTTCAAAGGCCTCAGTCCTTTTGCGCTCAGCCTTCCTTATGGTCCAGCTTTCAGGGAGTCAGGCCCATGGTCCGTCCATCCCAGTATGCTGACACTGATCGGCAGCATCGGTTCTCCAAGTCCGGGCAGGAGTCTTCCTGGCTGTGCCAGGAGATCAAGCATGCAAGGCATGTGAAGCAGGGGCTCTCCCATGGAGCAGCCTTCCTCTTTCCCAGGTGCGGCCCTTGATCCAAGGACCAGCCTCCATACTCCCATGCACATCAGTTAGTTTCATCACCCACAGCCCAGGAGGCAGGCAAGGCTCCTGCCCTGATGGCACGCCTCGCCTTGCCTCGCCTCATCTTGCCTCTCCTTCAGAAGCCCTGGCCAAGGGCTTTCTCCCTCTCATGCACAGGACTGCGAGCAGGGCTTTGAGGAGAAAGTGAATCAGTGAGCGCCGTAATTCACTTCGAGCTAGCGGCGTGCGCGCGTGTGTCAGCTCAGCCAGGCTTTTGAGCTGGGCCAGCAATCCTTTTGGTCGAAGAATCATGCCTGCCAGGTCTGTGCATTTCTAGGGTTTCCGCAGGCCTGCCTCTCTCCTGCTCCTTCCAAAGGGGGCTGCCTTCTCCCCACACTTTCCCCTTCTGCATTTCTTGCCTGTGCAGTGCAGGATTGTTACTGGTTGACTGCAGCAACCCATTAAACCGTTGCATGTGTGAATGAGAATTTCAGGCTGATAAGCTTCAAAACTCTGTATTGTGTCTCGGAATTTTAAAAGTTTGAGAGCCAGTGTGATGTAGTGGTGAAGAGCCTGGGACTGGGACACAGACTATCTGGGTTCGAGTCCCCGCTCGGCCATGGAGCCAACTGGGTGACTTTGGGCCAGTCACAGACTCTCAGCCCAACCTACCTCACAGGGTTGTTGTTGTGGGGATAAGATGGAGGAGGAGATGTAAGCTGCCTTGAGCCCTTTGTAGGAAAAAGGCAGGATATAAATTGGAAAATAAATAAATGTCCAGTCCCTTCTTAGCCTCCTTCCCCAATATTCCTACTGGGAGTGTTTGGGATATTCCTCTCTGCAATTTTCTTTAATAGAATGTTTATTTACAGACATGTACACGTTGAGCTTAAGATGAAGCTCCATAGCATCAATACTCAAACAGATTCCTGATCCCCACTGCGCATTCTAGGGAACCCCTGGTGCCATAGGATTCTGTGCAGAGAGCTTTAGTCGAGTTCTAGTATTGGCAAACTTCTGCCTATACACATTTGCCCCCTCTCCATATCTTGCAAGAAGAAGATACCTGGAGATACACGCCTCAACGAGACTGTAAACAAAAAGAATTGTTTTCCATTGCAGATTGAATGTTAGCCAACCATGTGATGTGGCTGCAAATAAAGCAAAGACTATTTTGAGCTGCATTAACAGAAGTACAGCTTCCAAATCTGGTGAGGTCCTGGTCCCCCTCAATTCGGCATTAGGTAGACTCCATCTTGAGTACTGTGTCCTGTTCTGGGCACCACACTTCAAGAAAGATGCAGACAGCCCGGAAAAAGTTAAGAGAAGGACAACAAAGATGCTCAGGGGATTGGAAACAAAGCTCCTCCTCCCATGAGGACAAACTGAAAGAATTGGGCATGTTTAGCCTTGAGAAGAGAAGATGGAGGGAGATGGGAGAGCAAAATCCTTGAAAGGCTGTCACAAGGGGAAGGCCAGGGTCTCCTCTGGATTATCCCAGAGTGCAGGACACAGAATAATGGGCTCAAGTTATAGGAAACCAGATTCCAGCTGGACACGAGGAGGAACTCTCTGACTGTGTGGCAATGGGACCCATAACCCAGGGAGGTGGTGGGGTCTCCCACACGAGGCATTCGAGAGGCAGCTGGGCTGCCCTGTCAGAGGTGGCTTAACTTGGAGTCCTGCACTGAGCAGTGGTTGGACCCAGTGGCCTTACAGTGCCCTCCAACTCAACTGGTCTGTGATTCTGTGATGCTACGAAAGATACATCATTGCTGCCCGTTGCCTATCCTTTCTCGGCTCGCAGTGAAACTTCCCCAGCTACGTATCTGCACACCTGTGCACTGTCTCCAGAACACCCACCTTCATCGTTCCATTTGCAGAAAGCTCAACGTCATGAGCACTGGAAGGGGTCTTGAATCTCTTTGAAATCGGAGGTGCTGGGATCTAATGGACCCCTAGACGGTCAGTTGGACCATCCACAGAATCATGGCAACACTGAGCAGTTAAACCAAAGACATAATTGCTTATGGGTTTTTACAGCTTCCAAGCACACAAAACTCCCTTGTGCGTCTGCCTAACTTCCTGGTGTCTAGGAATTAGAAATGGATCGCTTGGGCTTTTTCAACAACCATTTTGTCTCAAAAGCAGCTGGAAATTCTGCTGGGTTTCCATTCCCTTTAAAGTTGGAAAATCTCCCAGCTTCCTAACTCTGCACCCTACAGGTTTTACGAGGCCGAGATCTGGCTCTTTATGACCCTATAAACATCGCTTACCCATGGCCAGCTTGTTTGCACTTAATGGCTTGGTAGATTAAAAAGAAAATGCTGCATTGGGCTGGGTGGGAGAGGGAATTCTGGCTTCTGAGAGGCATGTGGACACACGGACGGCGTATTATTGAGATAAAAGGGAAGGTGCTCCCCAAGCCTTTTGGCTGAGAGCCGAGTCTTAGAAGCCACGTTGCCATTTTGGAGCATGGACTTGGGCAAATGGATGCTCTGCAAGGTGGTCTTGCAACTTTGCAAGCTGCTGTATCACACAGAGCTCTTCAGACTCTGGGTTTAAAGCCCAAGCGGTAGAGAATTGGGCAGCGGCTCCACGGTAACACCCATGCAGGTAGCAGTGACAAATTCAATTGGGATACCTTTATGACCACCTATGTTAATTAGGTTTACAACCAGTCCGTTGTTCAAAAAGAAATAGAGACTACCCCTGCTGCCACTGCCCTTGGGCGGTACCTCTTCAGAAGGCCGGGATGGGTGAATCTCTTTTTTGCTCCCTCTTGCATTTGCGTTTTTAACAGCTCAAGTTCTTTCTCTCCTACTTCTGAAGAGCTTTGCGACTTTTGACAAAGCCTTCTGGGAATGACTTGAAATGGTACCTGTACCCCTCCGCCCCAGCCAAATTCAACAGGTGGCTGTTTTTCACTTGGAGCAGATCACCATTCACCTGCCTTGCTGTAGCTGTTGAAGGTGAAGATCTTGTTGGAAGAAAGAGGTGGCAAATTAAGCACTAACATGGTTACAGACATAGAAATGGAGCAAGTCAGAAGGGGTCCTCCGGGCCCTCTAGTCTAACTCCCTGGCTCCGGCTGGCGCTGCTCAAGACAGGCCCCCATGCGCAATGTGCAGGGCTTTGCACTCTAGATAAACAAACTTGTCCGTCTCAGACTTCCCCACCTTTGATCCTTTAAAAATTCCCCAGGTGCTGGGAACTGCACACGAGTTCCCATGGGCAGCTGTTTGGACAGAAACATAGAAACAGAGCGAGTCAGAAGGGGTTAATGCAGAAACGTATCAAATTTATAAGGCAAGTCTTTGGGGTGCCTGAAGTGCGCTGCCCAAGGATGGTGCATGTCTCTCAGAGGGGGCAGGGAGAAGTGGGGATGTCTGAAAAGCTTGTTTTTGCTCGTGAAACATGCCAACTGCAACATGTGACTGCTGAAAATGTTCTAAAGAATTTTATTCTAATTTAATACAATGTTCTAAAATGTTCATAAATGGCTAAACATGCACTCATGTCCTGCTTGTGCATATTTTACTCACGGACTAAATCAGCTCCCCTCCAGTCCATGGCGGTTCGCACATCATGACAGACCACCCTGCCTGGTTTCCATGGTCTTTTGCCTGGATGCGCCTGACAAAGGATTAAGCCGTTTGTTCACTAGAGTGGTTTCCACCCTCCTTGCTCGGTCCTCCCACCGTTGGCACACATTCCACTCGCCACCATGTCTGAAATTCAATCCCACCCGGGATGGTGGGAACAGCTCCCATGGCAGCGGCTGCCTTTTCTGGGGACTCCACGGAAGCACTGTGGAAGCCACAGGGCTGGTTCTGGGTGACCAGAGACACCATGCTGAAGCATGGAAGCCACAGAGCAGACTGTGGCTTCCTGTCATGGTTTCTAAGAACCAGGAGAACTGTGCTGAAATCCCCAACAGGGTTTGGACAGCGTGGCGGACCAGCCAGGGCAGGAAGGCACTGCAGCTTGGCTGGTTGTGTGAGCCTGCCCTGTGGAGGAAAGCCGTGCAGACTGGGAAGCATGGACAGACCTGAGGGTCATTTCCTGCAAGTGCGAACACTGTGTGCTGAGCCGCAAGGTGCTCTTGGCAGAATCCGGTGACCTTCACCATCGTTCGTCTGTGCACATGGTGGGCATGTCATGAGTGGAGCCGGCCGTCAGACTAGATGGCCCAGGAGACCCCTTCTGACTCGCTCTGCTTCTATGTTTTCTATCCCTACGATCTGGTTGGCTGCTGTTACTTGAGAGTGAGTGAGTAAGCGAGTGAGGGAAATTCACTCTGCACGTGTGTAGCAGGTACTTTCTTGGGGATGATGACTGGAAGGAAGGATGCTGACACTTTTGCCTCGCTTCAGGTCTAGCTGGAGTTTTCTTTGGAACCAGCATGGAGAAGAGAGAGGCCGGCGTGGCCCAGCGATAGGAGGGGCATCCTGGCCTCTCCCCTTTTCTTCCCTCCTGATAGTGGTGTTCATTGGAGAGCTGGAGGGGGGAGTCACGTCTGCCTCTGAGTCAAGGCCTGTGCCTCAGGTGCCTTTTCTGGGGGGGGAGGGGGCAGAGCGCTGCTTGCAAGGATTCTGCAGTCAGGAAAGGTGCGTCGACAGCTTTTCTGCTTTTGGCTGCTGCTCGCTTTAATCAGCTCTGGCTCTGCAAGAGGTCATGGGGCCATTTAATGCAGAAACGTATCAAATGTATAAGGAAGTAAATCCAGATGTTCGGATGCCCATGGGCAAGGGGGACCCAGATCTTGTGGGACTGTCTGATGTGCTCCAGGGCTGAGCCGCAGCAGTGCAAACCAGCTCCTGGGAGGCTCTGCTCGGAGGCCTGTGCATAACCTCCCCTTTCTCTTTGTCTCCTTGAAGGGCAAATGTCATAGGATGAACCCTGCTGGACCATTCTTACTGGCTGTGATAGCGTGTCTTTTGTGGCTCTCCCGGTGCTTTGACCCGGCTCCCAGTGCCTGCTCCGCCTTGGCCTCCGGGGTTCTCTACGGCTCCTTCTCGCTGAAGGACCTCTTCCCCACAGTCTCCACCGGCTGCTCGTGGACCCTGGAGAACCCCGACCCAACCAAGTACTCGCTGTACCTCAAGTTCAACCGGGAGGAGCAGGTCTGCACCCACTACTCGCCCATGGTTCTGCCCCTGGACCACTACCTCTCCAACGACACCTGCAGCCAGGCGGAAGCCACAGCCCAGCCCCAGGAGGAGGCCGATGGAGGCGAAGACCGTCTGGAGCTTTGCCAAGGCAGGGGCCCCTTCACCTTTTTCCACTTCGACAAGAACTTTGTGCAGCTGTGCCTGGCAGAGGAGCCCGAGGCCGCCAGCCGGCTGCTGCCGCCTGAGGCCGTGGAGTTCCGCTTTGTGGAGGTGCTGCTAATCAACAACAACAACTCCAGCCAGTTCACCTGCAGCGTCCTGTGCCGTTGGCAGGAGGAGTGCCTTCGTCTCGGCACCGGCCAGCCCTGTGGCCTCTCGCAGGCCGGCTGCACCTGCCAGGTGCTGCAAGCCCTGCCGGCCCCCCCGCTGTCCAACCAGACGCTCTCCAATGCCCTGACGCCGCCCGCCACCAGCAGCAGCAGCCGCGATTGCTGTGTGACCGAATTGCATTCTGGGAATGCGAATGATGTATACTCTTCCGAGATTAAATATGGTAAGTGGCTGTGGACGTGTGGCAGATGGTTGACTCTCCCCGGGAACAATGTTTTCATAGCTCTTGCTCATTTATTCCCAAATCCACTACAAGGTGTAAGCTGATAACGGGAACACCTGCAATCCATGTAGCATCTATTCAGCTCTCCAGTTTGAGATCGAGTCTCTCTAAACTGCAGCTTTCCTGGCCACAATCCCTGGCCCGGCCATCGGACCGGTCTCTTTCGCCTCCCCGTGCCCTGCTTTTGGTGCTGCCTAACCTGTCCAAGAGTTCTGGAGAACGTGAAAGCTTGCATGTTGTTGTGAAAATCTGGTTGACCAGCCCAACTGCAGAGTGTGGATTATTCTGTTCCTCACAGACCATGACCACCGTTCTTGTCATTTGTTCGTGTCCTTTTGTGTTTTCACAATCATCTGTCCAAAAAGCGTCGCTTTGAAGGATGGGCTTGCTTTGGGCTCAGGCTTTTGCCATGTGTCCGAACGTTGCCTGTTCAATTCGGTTTGAAACAGCTTGTTGTGGAACAGAACCGGGGCTTTCCCAAGATGGGACAGGGCCACGTTTGTGCTGGAAGCTGCCCCTGGCAAAGCGCGCCCCCTCCCCTGTGTGCATCACCTGGCAGCCCGGAACACTGCAGCGCTATCTGACCTCAGCTGAGCACGTCCTTTTTTGAGAGGTCAGGTGCCCACTTAGAAGAACAATACGTGTTCTCGGCCTTGCTGAGGCCACGCAGAGAGGAGCCCTCGCCTTGTTTCCTGAGCGTCGTGCGTGCGCATCCCCAGGCACGCCCTAGGAGCCGGCTGTGCTGGCTGGGCTGACCACTCAGATTCTGAGAATGAGCCGTATGAGGAAGAGTCGGCCGATCCGGCAGGGCTGGCAGGTCAGGCTCTAACAGGGAGGTGGCTGCTGAAACGGAGTCGGCTCCAGCTGCAGCCCAAGGCCCTGGGTGCCCGCCTGTGCCTGCTGGGGAAGGGAGTAGCTCAGTGGCAGCCGAGGGGCCCACTCAACCCGCCTGTGGAGCGGAGAAGAGCAACAACTTCCTGAGAGGGGGGCTTAGGAGACGAGAGTCTCTCGGGTGGGGAACTCCAGCCTCCTGCGGAGGTGGACCTGGTAGTCTGTCGTCGTAGTAGGAGGGTGACCCAGCTGGGGTCCCAGACAGAGGAGCACAGGTGTGCCCAGTTCTACTGTGCTCCTTTCCCCAGAAAGATTTGGTTGAAGGAGGCCAGAGGGGGTTCAACATTGCGCTTTGCATATGTTCAGAGACTTGCATGTAAAATAAGGACGCTTGGCAAGACGTGCTGGTGAGACTGGTGCAGCTGGGAGGGGTTACTCAGCTCGCAACCCCGAGTCAAGATTCAGGAGCTCTGCTGTGCTTGTGAGAGAGAAGAGGTTGTTCCAGGCAGGGAGTGTGACTGTTTGGTTTGCACCTCCAGGGCAGAAACGTGGCTCTGACGGAGTTTCCCTTTGATGTTTGTGCCTCTCCAGATTTTGATGGAATGCAGTTCTTCAAATATTTGGGGAAACTGCTTACCAAAATGATTAGATCAAGTGACTTAATGTGTCCACCAGAAGTTCTGCGCATGAAAATGTACACGGACAGTCATGCAGACTGCAGAAAAAAGGAATGTTTTAAGTCCGTGACCGACCATGTGTGCTGCTGTCTCACCAACTCCTTCCTTGTATGCCACCCCCACCCTTGGGAGCCATACGTTCTAGTAGCTATAATGTCACCACATCTTGTGGTGGAGAGTTCCATAGGATAAGTACGCATTCCGGGAAGGATTACCCATGTCCTTGACACACCACCAACATGCCACCCGTTCTAAGTTCTAGTGCTGCGAAAGAGGAAGCAAGGATTCTTGCAGAAGTGGGCTTCAAATACTGGGAGAGGCAGCACATGGAAGATGGAGCAGGCCTCTTCCCTGTTATTGCAGTGTGCAGAGCTTGAATCTGTGGATAGAAAAATAGGGAATTATATTCAGCTAAACATTTGCAGAAATATTGTAATGATGTGGGCTGATTGCCAATGGAACTGACTGCTGTAGGAGGTGATGGGCTGTCTTTCATTGGATTACTTCCACAATAATAGAATCATAGAATGGTAGAGTTGGAAAGAGCCAAGTAAGGCCATTGGGTCCAAAGCCCTGCTTAACAGAGAGCTGTCCCGATGCATCCTGAGTGTGAGGGAGCTGAAAACCACCCATTGGTTCCATGGTTGTAATTGTTCTAACAGCCAGAAAGTTCCTCCTGATGCTCAGCCAGAATCTGGCTTTCTGTAACTTGGGCCTGTTACACTGTGTGCCACACCCCGCAATGCTTGACAAGAGATCCTGGCCTCCCTCTTTGTGGCAGCCCTACAATTACTTGTGGAGTGCTATCGTATCTCCTCTCAGTCTTTTCTTATTGAGGTCGAACATGCCCAGTTCTTTCAGTCTCTCCTCAAAGGGCTTTCAGTCCCCAGATCATCCTTGTTGCCCTCCTCTGAACATTTCCCGGCTTTCTAGTGGTACCCAGAACTGGATGCAGGACTCCAGATGAGGCCTGGCCAGTGCTGAGTGGAGGGGGACTAGGACGTCACCGGATGTGGAAGTGCTGCCTCTCTTAATGCTGCCTAATAGAGGTTTGCTTTATTTGCAGCCACATCACATTGTTGACTTGCAGATCCTTCTTGCTTGTACCTGAGACAAGGATCCCCCTTCTTGTAACTGTGCATTTGACTCTTTCCAAGGCGCAGAACTTGGCCTTTGTCCCTGTTGAATTGCATTCTGCTGTTTTCATCCCAGAGCTGACTTTGAATTTTGTTTTCTCACCAAATTTTCAGTAATCTGCAAATCTGATAAGCTTGCCATGCTCTTCCTCATCCAAATCATTAATGAAAATGCTGAAGAGCATTGGGCCCAGGACTGAACCCTGTGCTGCCCCACACAATGCCCCTCCCCAGCTGGAGAAGGTGCCACTGATGAGCATTCTTTGAGTCTGATTCTGTAGCCAACTGTGGATCCGCCTGATAGTTGTTCCATCCAGCCCACTTTTGGCTAGCTTGCAAATCAGGAAATCACAGAGCACTTTTCTCAAAAGCTTTGCTGAAGTTGAGATAGATTATGTCCCCAACATTCCCACAGTCCATTTGGGAGGTTACTCAATCAAACAAAAGCTTTGTCTGGCAGGATTTGTTCTTGAGGAATCCACGCGGGCTTCTATCGACCACTGCATAGTTCTCAAGGTAACTGCAGACTGCCTGCTTTATAATCTGCTCCAGAATTGTCCCAGGGAGTGATGTCGGACTGACGGGCCTGCCGTTCCCAGCTTCCTCCTTTCTCCCCTTTTCGGAGATGGGGACAGCAATAGCCACTTGGCACGTCCCCGTCCTCCAGACAGTGGTTCTGAGAGTTCTTCTGCCAGCTCCTTTACGACTCTGGGATGGAGCTCATGGGGTCTTGGAGGTCTGAACTCATTCAGCGTAATGTGGGATTCCTTGATTTGGGCAACTCAGGCTCAAACCACTGTGATTCCAGGGCCTGGCCTTGGTCCCTCCTCTGCAGTCCTCCCGGTCCTCCAGCAGAGAAGCTGCTCTCGCTTAAGGATTCTGCCGCTCCAGTGGCGGCTCTCCGAGGTCCCCCAGCCGGCCTTCCCCTTGGCGCTTCTGAGGAACCGAGGCGCGCACAACCCTTGTCGCTCTGCCTTGGCGCAGGCGGAGAAAACAATTTACGAGGAAAATGACCCCCTTTCCCGTGGCAAATTACCCTTGACTGTGACAGCCCAGGTACCTGTTATTCCAAGCCAGAATATAAAAGAGCTGCAATTCAGCCCGACCAGACTATTAACCAGAGGAATGAGGCCATTTGCTTGTTAGAGGGTAGCAGGAGCGGCACGGGAAGCGGGCCTTTCCTCGCAGGGCCAGCGGCCGTCTTTGGAACAGTGAGCTGGCGGCCTCCCTCCTGCCGCTGTGACCCAGTCTTCCTCCACCTGCCCCCACGTGGAGCCACCTCTTCCGGCACTGGCACTAACCATGCTACCCTGCCAGGCCTGCTGACCATGGGCTCCCTCTTTCTGATGACCTTCCACACGCACGTTTCTCCTGGGGGTGCCCGAGGCACCCCACATTTGCTTGCTTGTTTCATTTTGATGCCCTTTTCCAGAAACTCATTGGCTTCCACCCATAATCACCCCCTTCCCAAGCTCAGCTCAGAAAAGTATTGGAATACATCTTGGTATTTTTTCATTTTCCTGTTATTTTAAAAGAATGTCTTGACTGTTTCAATTGTTGCCGATGGCCACGCAGAATTTCCTTGACAGAGAAAACCATTGGATGTGGCATTAAAGCTCAGTGTCTGATCTTGGACCGTTTGTTTTCTTCCAGCCTCCCGTACCTTGCAGGGCTGTTGTGAGGAAAAAGTGCAGAGGGAAGAAGGAGCTTGGTTGGCTTGCCTGACAGAAAAGTTGGGGGTGGGGGGGAGAGAAATCTGGAAGAGAGGGGAGGTCTCCTGAAGCCCAAGGCTTGACCGGACACACAGCCTGTTTCCGCGGGGTGCCGCTGCCCCTCGCTTTGGCTCTGCCCCCTGCTTCAGACTGTCCTCCAACGCACCCCCTTGCCTCCCCCCCCCCCGAGGGGAGCTGCACAGGGATGGTGCATTGCGGGGGAGAACCCCGCCAGCCGGCGACTGCTCGAGCACAGCGATAATTTGCAATTGCTGGATTGTCTTCGAAGGGCAGCAGCTTGAACTCTCCGTTACCTTCCTCAAATTATGTTTGACATTCAATTAAAACCCCGAGGCACCTGGACGTAAAACGTTAGTGTAGCTGGGAACTCATGGTGGGAATCTGGTTTTTAATTATTTGCAGAGTCATCACATGCTGGGCTGGTGGGAATTGGAGCCATCCCAGGAGCGCATTGATGGCAATGGGGAGGGGGGATGAAATGGGGGGACAGCCGAAGGAAAGTCAGGCCAGGCCCAGCTGAGCAGAAGAGCAAGGCCACTCAAGGCTTCTTGCAGAAAGCTGACATGATGCAAAGCCAGGTTTAGACGGTGGGTGAAAAAGAAAATCCTGGATGGGCTCCCACACTGTAGGGGTCCTTCTCATGCGCTTTTGCCAGTCAGAGAGCCGCGCACCCCTCCCTTCTCACGTGCCCCACCCTGCGCATCTGTCTTGCAGCTGATGTCTTCCTTCTGGGCTGGCTGAAACCCCCTGAAGAAGACAATTTTCATGTTCTTCCAGAACAGGCTCCTGCATTTTTTCACTAGCTATGCTCCATCCCTTTGATTGGAAAGACATTGCTCTGGGGGGATATTCAGTGCAGAAAAAAGAAGTGAGGTTCTCGCAGGGGCTGCTTTGGCACTTGCCCTGGTTACAGGGTGACCCCGATGTGCGCATTTTGTCTTCCGTTGTTCTGGCCGTCTGCAGCCTCCCACACTGCAGTGGGGAGCCCGGGGCAGGGGGGACCACAAAGCAAATCCCTGGGGCTCTTAACAATCAGGAACGGTGGGCAGCCAAGGAGGCCGCAGAGCAAGGCAGAGACTTGGAGCCAGGCACACGCTCACACAGCCCTTCACCCACGGCAACAAAAGGAAAGTCCCGACACCCCCTCCAGCGAGTTCTGAAGTGCCCAGAATGCAGGAGGAAAACAGAAGCCTCTCTTCACAGGGGAAGACCCATTTCGAGGAAGTTGGTGGACGCCAGTGGTCACCTGTGAGCTAAGAGAGCGTGGCGGCCAAAGGCTCACTCTGAGCGCCAGCATCCCGATGGAGCGGCCCTCTTGTCCGACGAGTCCCTCAGCAGGGATGGATGAATCCGTCTGTTCTGGTTTCCCTCAGCTCTTCAGTCCCTGTCTCGAGTTTGGTTCATTCTAAAATTGGAGACATTTTCCAGCCATGCATTCCTTTCATTCTGAACTTTGACCCTACTTTTACAGTAGATTTTTGTATATGTTTCCACAGGTACACGGGCATTTGGAGGCAGTTTTGCCAACTATATACATTTTCCATGTCATTCTCATACTGTATTTTAATGGTGTTTTCATGAGTGCATACCCTTTAGTGCGTGCTTTTCCTTACTATATACATTTCTTCAATCGGAGGACACTGTTGCAAAAGTCTCAGAGGGCTATTTAGCTTCAAACTGTGCCTTGATTAAAAAGAACAGCCCCTTGAGAGCCAGTGTGGTGCAGTGGCTGGGGTACCGGGTAGAACGAAGGGGGCTCAGGGCCCCTTCCCACCCAGCCATGGAGCTCACCGTGTGACTTTGGGCCAGTCACGGACTCTCAGCCCACCAGACCTCACAGGGCTGCTGTGAGGATAAAGTGGGGGGGGGGGGAGGAGGAGGATTGCTGTGTACCTTGTCCCGCATTCCTTGCAAGAAAAAAGTGGGATGCGAATAAAGCAACTCATGCCTCTCCCAGCCTTGATCTCCCCGGACACAATGCTCAGTCTCTGGGCTGCTCTTCCGGGTGCCATCTCCTTGAGCGGCTCAGAGGGACTTTTCGGTGGTGACTCCCATCTTTTGAACCACCTCCTTGCTGTGGCCCCACCTGGAGCCAAATTTGCCACCTTTCTGGCACCAGGTTAAGAAAGCCCTCTTCGTGGAGGGCTTTAAGGGCCTCCCTGGTCATTCAGAGGCCTGGTAAGATTAGCCAGGTGCCTCTCTTTTACTTTTGGCTGGGTTTTTCAAAGTTATCTTTTATTATCTTTTAATCTTCTTTTATGTCATTTAAAACTAATGTTTAATTCTTCATGTTTTTATCTATTGTATCTATTGTTTTTATTCTTCGTTGCAAACCACCCAGAACTTCAGCTGTGGGTGGTATAGAAATTTATTTTATTTTTTATTTATTTTTCGATTTATATCCTGCCTTTTTCTTACAAAGGGCTCAAGGCAGCTTACATCTCCTCTTCCATCTTATCCCCACAACAACAACAACCCTGTGAGGTAGGTTGGACTGAGAGTCTGTGACTGGCCCAAAGTCACCCAGTTGGCTCCATGGCTGAGCGGGGACTTGAACCCAGATCGCCTGAGTCCCAGTCCCACCCTCTTAACCACTACACCACCTCTCTCTGAAATTCACTGAATGAAATAATAATTGAAAAAGTTGTGCTAAAATGCAAGCCAAATAATTTCCTTTCGCATCCCTGCGCACAAGCTGGCCTTGGGTAAGTGACAGTTGCTCTGCCTCCCCATCCTCAGGCTGAAATATGGAGACGGTAGTGCGGACGAGCCTGGAATGCCGCTGTGAGGCTGTCTAGCGCAAGGACGTGGAGCCAACTGAGCTCCCTGCGTGGCACCTTCATTTCAGCCCGGGGCATTTGAGTTCTGTGTAAATGGAAGAAACCTGCCGACACATTGCCCAGCAGCCTTTGCAGGCGGAGGGAGGCTGCCACACTCTGTGCCTGGCACCACGCAGTCATGTGCGCGCATGACTCGTTGGCGTTGTACACACGAAAGAAGAGCCTGTCTCCCCAGGGTCCTTCGGATGCAAATTTATAGCCAGGGAGAGAGCAGAAGGGTGGGACCGGCAATAGCTGGGCTACCCAACAGAAAGAAAAAGGGGGAAAGGATCGTATTTGTAGGCCATGTGTAGGCCAGACATTCTCAAGAAAACCTTGTGACGCATCCTTTTTGTTACAAGGGATATGTGAAAAGAGAAAAAAGCTGCCCCACCAGAATGTTCCACTCAACTTTTACTCCACTCTTTGCCAGGTTACAAGCTTGGAATATCTGCATGCATTCATGCATATTTATGCAAATTTGCACTCTTTGGAAGGCAGAGATTGGGCTAGAATTGCAATGCCCCACATTAGGCACTCTAAGGGATATTTGCCATTCTGCTCTTAAGATTTGTACTACTCCTACTCCAAAGATTTGTGCTTTATTAAATTGTTGATTTTTATTTTGCATATTTTTCTGCAGCTAAACATGCACAAAACTCCATGGAATAAGCGTGTCAGCCTGCAAGACCTGCAGACACTAAGCAAGCTGGCCAGGCTGGTACACCG
Source organism: Varanus komodoensis (assembly GCF_004798865.1). Taxonomy (NCBI): domain Eukaryota; kingdom Metazoa; phylum Chordata; class Lepidosauria; order Squamata; family Varanidae; genus Varanus; species Varanus komodoensis. The sequence goes on from NW_025335440.1 coordinate 1,098,313, forward strand.
CAGAATCCGTAGGATGGACTCTGTGAAATTTAGACTTCCCTGAGTCCCTTGTGGATTCCCCTGATATCCCCATTTGTGATATCCCCAGAACCTGCGATAGAGCATTTCTGTCTTGCTGTTGTAGGCTGGACATGCACATGGTGGGCATGTCATGAGTGGAGCTGGCTGGAACCAAGGGTCAGACTAGATGGCCCAGGAGGCCCCTTCTGACTCGCTCTGCTTCTCTGTCCCTCTGTCCTTCCCCTCAGCGCCTGCCTCCTTCCGAGGCCCCTGGCAGCCTCAGATTGATGGGCACTCATAGAGCTTTAGCTGGGCTTGTGCCATGGGCTGGGATGGGCAAAGCGAGGGTAGGAGACGGGTTGCTTTGAAAATGTTTGGGTGTGTGGAAGCATAACCCAGGCATCCTTGTTTCTTGGAATGGTGAGGCAAGAAGCACCCCATCTTGGAACAGGGTGTGCACCCTGAAATTGTACGGGAAAAGCTTCATGCCTTCTAGTCTCCCAGTTCTCTGGGCTGTCTAAATTGTTCCAGATGGTGTCCTTTGGACAATTCCCCACGGTACCAACAAGCATTGCAAGACGGCATCAGTACACATGGGTGGAATAAACAGCGGGAGAATGTGCTCTGATTATGACTTCTCTGGGAGTGATTGGCAGAGGATGGATGGCTCCACTCAATCACCCTGTTCTGGCGGCTGTCAAAGACGTGAGTCTGGGCATGCCAGACCCGCGCGCTGGCTGAGGTTGGCATCTCTCGCATTCTTAATTCTGCAGATCTGCGCTCTGATGGTTCCCAGCTGCCTTTCCTCCGGGCCGTGTGTCTGTCTCTGGCGTCTCTTCCGGTCCATTTGTCACAGCAATGCGCAGAGGCCGTGCAGTGCCCGGGCTCAGCTCGCTGGCATGCGGGGCCCTTTGACCACGGCACAAGCGGCAGCGGGGTCAGGTGTCGTCCGTGGTCCTCAGACGCAGTCCTGGAGAGGGCTCCTTCAGTTATGCCCACGTGGTGCAGGGTCTTTGGCCAACTGATGCATTAATGAGGAACTGCGGGAGGCCTCTCCCCTTCCCCAGGGCAGCCAAAGCTCATGCCATCTGTTTCCAAGGTGGCATTTCTGCCAAGGAGGTTAAAATGGAGGTAGTTGAAAGCCATCAGGTAGCCATGGCAACTGGGATTCTGAAAGCAATTGCCTGATGCAGTGACGATCATGGAGAGGAAAATTATCTGTGTGTGTGCTTTGCAGCCTGGGTTTTTGTGGGGCTCAGGCAGCCTTCCCCAACCCAGTGCCCACCAGAGGCTTTGGCTGCGCAGCCAGTATTCCCAGCCATTCGCCCTGCTGGGCAAGAGTAGAATTCAAAAATGCCTGGAGGGTACCAGGTCTGGGGAAGCTGAGAAGCTGGGGAAGCTGGGGGAAAGGCCTACAGAATCCAGCAGGCAGGGCAGGATGCCAGCGTGATGAACAGCTTGTCATAGGAAAAGACTTTTTTAGGCTCCTGGTGTGGGTTAAGGTTAGGGCTGGGGCAACCAAAACTGCAGCCCCGGCAGAGAGCCACAGGATCCACGGGGGGCGGGGCCCTGTTTGTAGTGGCACCCTGGCTTTTAAAACACTCTGACAGGGTGGGCCTTGAGAAAGTGCTTTCCTTCTGGGCCAGGTAATTGCTATAGAATCATAGAAGGGGCCAGGAAGGCCACTGGGTCCAACCCTCTGCTTTTGTAGGACACCAGTTTACACCACCCCACTCAGCGGGCTGCCCAGTTTCTTTCTGAATGCCTCCAGTGTGGGAGAGCCCACCACCTCTCCAGGCAGCTGGTCCCACTGCCCTTTTGGTCTGACAGGGAGGAAGCTTTTCCTGATGTCCAGCCTGAGTCCAGGGTGTCACAACTTGAACAGATTATTCCATGTCCTGCACTCCGGCATCAGCAAGAAGAGATCTTGACCTTCATCTGTGACAGCCTTTGAGTTACTTATAGAGGGATATCATGTCGCCCCCACCCTCGCCTTCTCTTCACAAGGCTGAACATGCCCAGTTCTCTCAGTCTCTCCTCACAGGGCTTTGTGTCCAGTCCCTGGGTCATCTCTATTGCCCTCCTCTGGACCCTTTCTAATTTTTCTTTATCTACCTGAAATCTGGGTGCTCCAAACTGGACACAGCATTCCAGGTGCGGTCTGACCAGTGAGGAGTAGAGGGGAACTACTACTTCTCATGATTTGGAAGTAACACTTCTATTAATGCATCCCAAAATGGCATTTGCGCTTTTTGCAGCTGCATCTCATTGTTGGCTCATATTTAGCCCGCCGTCCACAATTACTCTGAGGTCTTTTTCTTTTTCAGTCTTGTTGAGCCACGTATTCCCATCTTGCATCTATGCAAGCTCAGATATTTACAGTGACAACAGCAGTCACCAGCCGTTCCAGTAAGCTATTCTGGGCCAGTGAGAGGGAGAAGCGAGGCCTTCCCATCAGCCCTACTGAGACACTTGGCTTTTCCTTTTCCTTTTCCCTTCCTATTCCTATTTCCTTGTGTATCATGTCTTCATTTTTTAGATTTATATCCCACCCTTTCTCCTACAAAGAAATCAAAGCACCTTACAGCATCCTCCCTCTGCTGCTCTCAGTCTTATGCTCACAACAACCCTATGAGGTAGGCTGGGCTGAGTGTCTCTGACTGGCCGGAAGTCACTCAGTGGGCTCCATGGCTGAGCGGGGACTGCCTGCGTCCCACTTCTGCGTCCTTCGCCACGACACCACGTGGGCTCTCAGTCTTTATGGATTCTGTCCTTGCAGGCAGTGGCTGTTTTCTTTCATGGATCATTTCTAAGCTGTTGTGAACCACCCAGGGAGCCAGTGGTATAGAAATTAAATAATTACAGTAAAAATTAGCTGCTCCTGTGATTTTTTGGCTGAGGAGTGGGATAAAAATGCTTTAAACGAGCAAATGAACTATTTTGCAAATAAAATTACACAAATGCAGCAAGTGGACACAAGATTAGATGCAGGGCAAAGATATGGAGCAAAAAATACAAAATAAAAAACCAGCACTGCAATCAGTTCCATTAGGAAGGTGGAAGACTCAGGCTGCTTTATAAAGGAACGAAATGCATCCCCTCACCTGTTGTTGGGCAGGGGACGCCTTCCCTTCTCACAGCTGGGAGAAATTATGCATGTGCATATTTATATTTTAATGGGGCGTGCATGCAGAGGAAAGAACGCTATCAATGATGAAAGTAGCTGGGCGCGGATTATAGAGTGAGCGTGGAAAGTCAGTAAATTTGGGCCCATTTTATGGAGCCCATAAGTGTCAAGGCGATCCGCGCAGCTGAGGAGGCTGACGAGAAGGAATGAAATGCGCCGAGCAGGGAAGCCACCGCGCTCCAGCAGCCAGCCGCTCCAGGCTGTGGGTTTCCTTGGGAGTCGAACGGGCATAGGAAGAAGCCGTCGCTAAAGAACTGCAGCGGCAGCCCCCTCTTACGGCACGGGGAGGGGGTCCCGATCCCAGGGAGGCAGCGCTGCACCTCTCCTCGCCTCCTCCTCTCCGTCCTGTCCGGGGCCGTCACTGGCGGCGTTAACGCCAATTAGCGTGTTTGCTTTTACGCGCTGCCATTTGTTCTCCTGCGGCGCAAAGCATCTGCTGGGCAAATAGCAGGCCCGCCTGCAGGCGGAAAGCGCCGCCCGCGCCCGCGCCCGCGCACACGCACACGCGGAGCAGCGCGGCGTTTCCGGCACCCGTCGCCCGCCGGGCCAGATGGGAGATGTCAATCGCCGGTGCCGAACAGCCCTGCGCCGCCGTGTCCCTGACAGATTGCTGTCAGCGGCTCTTGCCACGCCTAACAGTGATGGCCATCATAACGGAAGGAGGGGGAAGCCAGGCGCTCTGAAGGCCCGTCGGCGGGCCGGGAGGAGCCCCAGCCGCAGCCCCGGCTTCCTCCCTGCGAAGAAAAGCCTCCCGACGCCTCGTACGGGACAAGGACGGGGAGGGCCGCCTCCGTGGCCGCTCCCCCGTTTCTCTCTCCGCGGCCTTTGCTCGGGATAGATGTGCCCAGGGGCTCCCCAAATTTTGCCACGTAGCCCCACCCTCCAGTTTTGGCTCATGTGCCAGCTGTGACCCCGGGGGCACCTGCGTGGTGCGAGTGCCAGAGGCCCCGCGCACGGCTGTGACGACCAGACGTCATCGTCCACGGCAGCCTTCCGGAACCGGGAGCCCTCCTGTGGTTTTAGACTCCCATCAGCCCCAGGCATGGCCAGTGGCCAGGATCCCGGGTGCCGTAGCCCAGGACTTTAGGGCAAGCAAAGGCAGGAGCTCAGCCAGCACTCCATGTTACAGTCCACGCTCTTCACCACCACAGCAGCTCTCAGTTCTCACTTTCGTCTGCCCAGTACAACAACCCAGTAAGTGGGCCTAGCGCTACTTCCTCTGTCATGCAGGTGGGGCAGGATTGAGGGCTGTGATTTCCCCATCAAGCTGGGTATTGACAGGGCTCAGAGCAGTATCCCGGAAGGTGCCTGATGCAGTGAGCTCAGGGAAGGTAGCCAGATTTGGATCTTGGTGCAGCTGCAGTTCAAGCACGGAAGAGGCACTGTATTTCTGCTGGGGGGCCAGGGCGTGTTTAGGCTTTTGCACCCGAATGTTTGCTCTCTGCTGCTATTTCCCGGAGGTTAGTGGGTGGAAGACACAGATTCAGTTGGATGGAAACGAATGGAGGAGCACCTGGATTTTATCATTTGTCTTTTGCCATAATTTAAAGCACAACTGTTTCCAAACCTGCTACCGGTGTGGAAAAAACATTTCTGCTGAAGGCAGAGATGGGCAACTTTGGGAAGCACTTGGGGCAGTTTCTTCTGCCCTGGGGCTGCAGTGGCACCAGCCATGTCAGAGGCCGAACAGGGACAAAGGGGTCACTTGATTTTTCTACCGAGCTCTTGCCCTAGTAGCAGGACCGTGAAAGCTGCTGCAGTGGCTGGAGTGGGGCCGAAATCCCCGGCTTAGGGCATGAAAAATCCCACTGCCCTCTGCACTTCAGAGGTCCCACAGCAGAAAGGCAGGGAGGTCCAGCTCGCGGGGTGTGCAGTGCCCCCCCCATGAGGGTGGCTTGGGCAGAGGAGTGGGGTGTCTGGCGCTTGCAGGCTCGGACTGGCTCGGATGTGCCCCTTGCCAGTTCTTGCATAAACATGCTCAGTCCCTTCCCACGGTCCGTGTGTGGGACTTTGTCATCATCATTCTGCTAGGAGAGAGTTCCCGGGTTCTGGACTCCTAAGCAGCCGTGTCGGTGGTCTCGGGAGCCCTGCACAGCCCCGACAGGTTGGGTGGTCCTTGCTTGCGCCAGCCCAAGGGCCACCTTTGGTTGCAGAGAAGCTCCTGAGGCCCCATTCTAGTGGGCTGGGAGGAGAGCAAAGCGGGCAGGCCCAAAATGCCACATGCCAGCATATTGTCACTCAGAGTTCTCCTGGCTATTAACGAAGAGGCAGGCCAGTCTTTCAGAATGGGGGCAGTCTGCAACAGCTGGGAAGCCATGAAATGACTGGCAGTCGGGAGAGGGATGGGGCCGTCAGTGGGATCCCAGCGGTCCGCACTTGGTCCACATCCCTGTGTATGCAGTTCAGCACCTCTGGTGTAAGGGCATCGAGAGGCCAAGGGGAGCAACAAACCTGTGGACAGCTACTCATGGGCTGAGTTTGGACAACACAGCAAGCCATGGGGGGTTTTCACAATTGTTAGTCTGCTGTGCTGTCTGAACCCAGTTGTGGTATTTCACCATGGTAAGTTTGGTCTTTAGAAACCACAGCATGAAACACTGGTTTGTTCCATGGTTTCTCCATAACACCATGGCTTGTCTGGACTCATGATCATGGTTTCCGTGGTGCTGGTCTGCAACTGCCATGGAGTCCTGGAGTCCACTGGGAAGTGCAGCAACTGTAGGAGCCGCTCTGGCCATCCAACCTCTATGTGCAGAGCAATGGGAAGAAGCGGAGGCATGGAGTGCTGCAGCTTGCGATGGAATTTCAGGCGTAGTGTCTGATGGGATACATGGCAAAAGTAGGGTGTATGACAGTGTCGTGCCTGACGGCTCGACAGAGACGTCGACTCGTGAGAAGGAGTCCAATGTTCACAGTGAGAATCGGGCATTAAAACAAGGGGACTTGTGCTTGGGGCCTAGTAAGCAAATGACCCCCCTGCAGCATGTCTCTGAGACTGTGTCACCGTCACCGTTATGCTGTGGGGTGACTACCTGCTCAGCAGTCTCAGAGAGTTAGGGTCGAGGAGGCAGGTGTCTGGGGAAGACTGGTCTCCAGGCTGGAAGGAGGGTGCTCCAGAGGCTCAAGAGCAAAGCTGTGGGACAGGGAAAGGCGGTGTGGGGTGAGAGAGTGGGCGGGGGGAATGGTTTGCACTGCCAGAGGGGCAGAAGGCCCGTCTTCGGCTCCAGGCCTCCGGCGGTCACTGACGCAGTGCTCGGGCACGGAGACGAGCCCCGGGTTGCAAGACCTCATGCTGCAGCTTGTGGCAGCCCCACCAAGCAACTGGGGCCATTGCTGAATCTGTCCATAGGCCTGCCTGACCAGGGATGCCCCTTCGCCACTCAAAGCTGCCATGCCACGTAGCCGGTCACCTGGACGTACGCGCCGTGTGGGCATTGCCTCCAGGTAGACCTGCCAGTCTGTGCCTGTCTCACTCTGCCTGCCGAAATGAGTGGGAGGCCTTGGGCAGAGGGGCATTTTCCTGTCCTCTGGGCCAGGGAGCTTATGGGGTCCTTTGAGGGGGCAGCAGGTCCTGTGCACCGCTGAGGCTCTGCTCGGTCCACCCAGAGGGGGGAATGGCTCTGCAGCAGGCTGGCTGTTCGCTGAACCCTCTGGGGGAGGAAGCCCCCCCCCCACAGGCCCTGCTGGCCCCTCCAAATGCAGGGAGGGGGCTCTAGGGGAGCGGGTCTCTCTCCTGCCTGCCCTTCCCTGACCAGCCCAAACCCAGGAAACTCTTTCTCTCTTCGGAGCAGTTCTACCCAGCGTATTCACAGCTGGTTTTAACTGATGGTTAAAATGACTGCATCATAAAGGCCAAATTAAAGCCCGAGCACATTAAAAAGCCCACACAGTTATTGTTTAAGCAGCAAAGGAGACGGCATAAGTCCAGGCACTGAGAAAACCTGCCAGCATTGGCCAGCGGAGGCTCTAGGAATCCAGGAAATGGCCACTTCCAAGGAAAAGCTTTGCAAGGGGGGAGGCTGGCAGCTCTTCCAGGGTGGGGCAGGGGGGTCCCACAGCGGGTCACCTGGAAGGAGAAGGCCTGCTGCACTCTGCTCCGCCTTGGAGGCATGGAATAAAATACAGAAAAGGCGAACAGCAGGGCACATGCTAAATGGCCATGCCAAATACTGGCTGGGCAGGCGGGCTTTTCAGCTTTAATCCCCAGAGATCACGTGCTGGTGTTCGAGGAGCTGGAGTCGGAAGCGCAGGAGGGCTTGCTCTGAGGCCCAGGCCAGGGCAGGGGTCCCATTTCCGGGATTCACGGCAGACCTGGCCAGTAACGAGGCCCTGCACCGCTGCTGTGGCTGCACACCCCTCTTCCCGCTGGTGCCCCCTGCATGCTCAGAGGCCTCGGCACATGGGGACCCCTCACTTCCCGGGCAAAACCCCAGACTCAGCCCCGGAGCAAGGGCAGGGTGAGTCTTGGGGGCAAGGCCAGGCAGGTCAAGCCCAACCCCCAGCACCCCAGAGATGCTAACCCCCAGAAACAGATGCCGGTTTGCTGGTCCAGAACTCTCTATCCAGAGCTGAGGGCTTTGGGCCTGGCCCTTCCCAGTTCCGCCCAGGACACAGCTGCAGGCCACCTGCACCCCGGAGGAGTGCTCTGCTCCCAAACAGAGCCGTGCTCATGACTACAGTTTTACTCGCAAGAAGTCTGCATCTGCGCAGCAGGGCTAAGCGGATGTTTGGTTCTGGGTCCAAGACGGAGCTCGTCATGCCTTGAGGGGACAGATGGATGGCATATGGGTGGCAATCTAGATGCTCGGCTCCAGAGGCCCTGGTCCTCCCTTGAGGAAGCGTCTTCCACCGGGCAGGGCAGCCCCCTGAGAAGCCCCGGCTGCACGAAGACTTTGGCTCGGGCTGAACAATCTGGTGGTGGGCGCTCAGCCTGCTGCCCCAGAGCCGCCCCACTCCCAACGGCCCTCGAGCTTGCCACCGGCAGCACGGATGGGGCGGCTGGACATGTTCGGGGTGATGCTCGGCGCCCTCCCGGGCCGCGCGCTGCATTACGCTCCATTGTGCGTCTCGCACAGGCAACTGCAAGGAGGAGCCTCCCCTCACACCATTTCGGCGGCTCCTTCAGCAAACTGTGGTGCTGGGAACTTGGAGAAGACTCCCTTCTGCAGACCTGACAACTTCTTAAGCAAATGCCTGAGAATGCGAAAGAGGAGGGCCCATCGTTCCCTCCCCCTCCCTGGTTCGCAGCTGAGTATGCATCTTTGTCGGGCTGTAACACGTTCCTGTTAATTTCACGCAAAGTGCCCTTGATGGATCTCTTGTTATTTTTCGCGAGCCGAGCCATAAATTTGTGACATCTCACTGTAGCAATCTGTTAAGTGCATGTGGGGGTGGGAGGGGCGCAGAGGACGGGGAAGGGTGTGCATGCATGCGCAGTCCTGTGCGGGAAGCAAGGGGGCACTGCCGAATCACGGGCTACTTGCCGTGGACGCCGGATTCCCCCCTGCAGCCCTGTGCTTCCATCTTTGTCAGGTGCCTCTTTGAGTGAAGCCAAGAAAGCAGTCTGAATGTAGTGGATCCCCCTCCTGATCTGTTTGCTCGCTTACTTTGCTGGGAGGGTGCTTCTGCTTCTAGAATTCTGGGGGCTTCCCAGAATGGCTGGACTACGATTCCCATCAGCCTCAACCACAATGGCGGTGACAGGAGCCATAGTGCCGCCATTTTCTGGAGACCCTCTTGCTCTCCGCCCTGCCTGTCCCGAGAAGGTGCTCTGCTGGGCGAGGCTCTTTCAAGACGAGACCTGAATGCCACTTGCTCTCTCGCTGTCCTGCCCCCCAAACTGCCACATGCAGGGAGCAGAACATGTGCTGTCCAGGGCACTGAGCCCCCACAGATTTCTCTCTGAGGCTCAGTTCAGCTCCTTTATGTGCCTGAATGTGAGGGTCATTTTGCTTTTCTGATTGGAAAAATATTCATTGCAAAAAGCACACGCTGCTGGAAAGTGCAAAGTTTCCCTCATAGGCTAAAGTGTGAACCTGCAGAAGGGGGGTGTGCATTGGCACATGCGTGCACTTGCACATGTGTGCGCTTTGGAATGTCAGCCTAGGTTTGGGAAATTGCAGACATTTCCTAAGAAGTTCATTTGTGTTTGCAAATGAGCAGGAATGAAATTCTCCTGCACAATCTTGTTCGGTGCAAAGGCTGCACTTTGAATCAGAGCAGTGTTCCTGCAAGGACAGTGTGGTGGCCTTTGGTTTCCACAGTGTGCTTCAGCCATTGGAGCTACAGAGACCCAGGGCCCTTGTCTGTCCATGAAGAAAAATGGGCAGTGCCATCCCTTCTCTCTGCACCTGAGATGTCTTCAATCCTGCTAAGAATCAGGCTGCTAAAATCTGCCCCGTGGCCTTTCTAGAATGCTGACAGTTTTTCAAGTGCAAGTTCACTCTCTTTCCTCACCAGTTTGTGCATTAAAAAAACAGCACAGAAATCTGAGCACATCTCTGTATGTACAAAAGTGCTTATATACTTTTGCATTCATTTCCCCCTAATGTAAACATTTTCTGTAAACAAGTGTTTTCCCCAAATATATGCCTTTCTGCATGTTATTTTCCCTAGAGCAGACAGTGATTCTGATTGAAAAATTCCATCACAGAATTTGGAGATGTCCAAACACCAATGGATCGTTGCTCCCCAGTTCACGAATTCATTCAGAAAGTGTGCACTGGATGCGTTTCTATTGAACTGTGGACCAAACGTTTTGTCCCACAACTGCCCATCGCAGGGCTTGTACACCAGCCCGAAAAAGCAGAGGCGGCCACCCTTCCCCCCACCCCCCGTGCCTAACGGAGGGGCACCTTCTCTGATCCACCTCCACGAATCCCTGCTTCCCCCCTCCTGCTCCTTGCCTTCTTCAGTGGTGAATATGATCCCCTCCTCTCCGTTTTCTCTTCACAACATTATTATTTATTATTATTATTATTATAACATTTCTATGCCGCCCCTTGCCGAAACCTCGGGGCGGCTTACAACATGATAAAATACATTGAAATTAACATCCCTGTGAGGTAGGTTATGCTGAGCATTCATGGCACTTGGGTGATACGAAAATTACATAAATAAAAATAAAATTAAAAAAAAATGTAAGACCAGAAACCAGATCTCCCAATCTGAGTCTAACACATTTATGGAAGGGTAACACCATGAAACTCAATCAGCTTCTGTTTGGTGGATTTGAAGCACCTCGTCAAGTCAAGAGCCCAAAGTTGGCCGAGTGCTTTTCAAGTGGGCCACAATTTGTGCATTTTTTTTTCTTTTAAGCCAGGGGAGTTTGCATAAATTTTGGCTGCAGTTTGCATAAAGTTTTGGCACAGTTCCTGTTCCTTGTACTTTGCTGAAGCTAACTTTAAATACATGCCATTAAAATAATAAATGCAAGGCAGCTTACAGAATCCCCCTCCTCTCAATTTTATCCTCACGACAACCCTGTAAGGCAGTGAGGATAGTGGCTGGCCCAAAGTCCCCCAGGGAGCTTCGTGCCTAAAGTGCATCTCTCCCAAATCCCGGTCCAACACTTTAACCAGTACTCACTAAGCCAAACTTATTAAGAATGTTGTTGTTGTTGTTGTTAGTCGCAAAGTCGTGTCCGACCCGTCACGACCCCATGGACAACACTCCTCCAGGCCCTCCTGTCCTCCAGCATCCCCGGAGTCCACTCAAGCTCACTTTATTAAGAATAAGAGAAGACTAATTTGCGCAGCACAGAAAGGCTACGGAGTTGCATTCGTGGCATACAGATGTCCACCTGTTGCTCACTCGCCAGACCAGAGGTTCTCACGCCCGTCTCTTGGTTGCCTCCGTCTTTCAGGTGATGGCGTGCAAGAGGATCAGAAGGTGAAAACACAGTGGCCGCGGTCAGCGGATGAACCAGGAGTATATATGGCACAAACAGGTAACAGCTTTTGTGGGCATGTGCTGGGGAGGAACTGAAAACCGGAGATTTTTCTAAGTGGTTCCTTTCTTACAGTCAGTTTCAAACTGCATGATTAATGCGCTGCATGAGTTCTTTAGCTGCAGCTGTTGAAGTACTTGTGTCGGGCTGGTGGGGCAGGAGAGATAATACAACAACAACGGTAATGCAAAGGTTTTCAGATCAAATAGCGAGCCCATAGATCAGAAAGATTGCTGTTTTGGTCAGGGCTGTGCTCAGGGCCAGGAGCTGTTATGTCGTCCTTCCATAGGAAAACATGCCAGGAATTTGGAGGAAAGCCCTACAGGGCCTGCAGTATTCCTCAGGGTGGGATGTTGTGGTGGGGAAAGGTGCATTCTGGAAATGAAATGTGGGAGAAGCTTTGCAGGGTCTGCATTAGACTAGCAGCTTGAATGTTGACGGCAACAAAAGATGCAGTGGAGTGAACTCCCTGCAGCTCCGCATGGGGTGGATCGGGAATTCTGGCAGCCTTAGGAGGACTGGTACAAGTGCTTCTTCCAGAAATACGGGATGGATTTGTAACGAGGACTGTGCCATGGCACCGGGGGCTTCCACAACTTTTCTGCGCAAGTCCCGTGCATGGTAGCTGCTACCCAGGCAGAGCCAAACCAGGACCCCAAAGCAACATGCGATTTCAGGCAAAACTCCAGAGCCACGGAGGAAAGCAGCCACGCAGCCCTTGAGTTTGTCTGACCAGGAGCTAGGAAGTTACTAAAAAGGGACCAGTCACCGTCTCCTGCATTTGTTTTTAGTGCAAGTTCTTTCCATTCCATGCATGAAGAACTTTAGTAAATCCTGATTAAAAATGGACTGCAATACAATTTGCACAGGGCAAATCCAGTAGGTGCGTTCATTCCTACGGTGCACTGCTTGTCATGAAGCTCTGAAAGAAGAGGAGCCTGTGAGGAAACAGAGAGGCAACCTGAGCTTAGCTCTTACACGGTCCAACTCAGATGTTAGGAACTAAGTACCCAAAGCCCTGAGCATGGAGGCATGAACCTGCCCATTCTGGTTTCCTTAGGCTTTTTTTTAAATTCAAGTTGTTTCCTCCCAGTTATGAAAAAAATTGCAGCTCTTGGTAAAGCTTTCAAAATGAAATGATATTGTCACCCTTCATAAGCTACCACAGCGCTGTAGCATTCCCAGAGGCCTTTCTTCGGCTGTTGTGTCAGTTGTCCCCTAGCTTGTGATGAGGCCTAAAAGAAACATTCCTTCTGGCAGCCTCAGTGTTTTTAGATGCAAATTATACTATTTGCATCTCTTGCCTAATGAATTTCTGAACCAGGTAATGATGCAGTCTGGCGACATCTCTAATTTTGATGAAGACGGGAAGTGTTTTGCAGATCACTCTGCATCTGCCAGTGTAATGGTGGATTTGAATGCCCATCTCAGCATTCCTGGGACAGCTCCATGCACGCTGCACTGCAGGGTTCTTGGCAGGGCTGCCTTAAGGGAGAGGCCGGCTGATTAGGGCTAAACTAAAAGTCTGACATCCCAAATGCCCTGCCCAGTGTTCTTACCCCAAAGTGAAATGTGCGTGTGATGTTTGAAAGCGATGCTAACATTCGTCAAAATATTTTAGGAACCAGCATCTGCCATTGCAGCGATTGTTGGTGGACTCTCCCTGTTCTCCTTCCTTCCGTCCTTCCTTTTTTGGAAACAATTATAAACATCCATTTTTGCAGTCTTTAGCAGTAGCATTACAACATTTCTCAGTGGTCAGGAATAGGGATGTTGGAGAAATCCAAAATGGATTCAAATTGCTTTGGATCCCTTGGCATCAGCCCAGCTGATTCCACAATAGACCTGTGTCTATTCACAAAACTTCATCTTGCTATTTGTTTCATCCTTAATCACTGTTTGGTTTGTGAGAGCAAGCAGTTTGTGCAAATCTAGTAGTGAACAAATGGGAGATGTGCACAAATCTCTCACAAACTGCAAATCTCCCAAGATTTGTGCAAATTTCCTCCATAGATGAAAGCAGGGTGAGCTAGTTTACTGGGGAAACTTTCACAAACCAAGCTTGAAATCAGACATGAAAAGAATGCAAACTTATGTTCCACAAATGCAAGCTTTTTCAACATGTGCTAACGCTTACTTTTAAGTACTCTTCTGAAAAAGGTGGCAGCCAGTGGCTGGATACCATGGAGAATCATTTATCCAAGATGGTGGTCGAAGTGCCCTCGTAGCATTCTGAGGGTGGGCAGTCACTCTGCTCCACAGCATGTTTCCCACCATTCCCAATATTTTCAGCAAACGCAGCCTCGTTCTCAGTGCTCCTGCTTTTCGGGCCGGCAGAGAGGCCAGGGCATCCTCGGACCCCTCATGGCTCAGCAGGTGAACAAGTCAGCCGTAGAAATGGAGGAGCAATTCCAGGAGGGCTTGTCCAGCCTGTGGGCCCTTGGCAGGGGCCTGGCCGAGACGCCAGTTTTGACTGTGCCTCCAGCCCTCTTGTTTTGCTCAAAGACAGGCAGCTTTGCGGGGGAAGGAGGCTGCCAGATGTTAGCTGGTCCTAGCTGGGACATGCCATTCATCATCCGCGTCTCCTCCAGCTCTAATAATCACATGCAATTTAATTAAGATGCAGCCTCCAATGACCAAAAAGCATGCATCTCATCTTCAATCTCCATCAGTCCCCCGAGCACCATCATTTTCATGGCGACAGTGGATTGAGATGATGCGCATTTCCCCTCCTCCTCTCCCTCCCCCACCCTTCGAAGTGTAACCGAGTCTAATTTGCTCCATTTATGCGTTCTCTTAGCGCCTTCCTGGGAGACCTATAAAGAAAACAAATGTATTAATTGTCTAGCTCCTATGTATTTATTTAGCAAATTCGTCTGGGTAATGTGAACGCCATTCACTTTCCCTTCTCCACCACTCTTCTCCTTGTCTATGATTTATACTCCCTGGGCCATTGCGTGCATTGCATGGGAAGACAAACGGAGCAAAACCTGGGAGAGTTTGGAGGGATGGACTGAGCCAGGTGTGCAAATGCAGATATGGGCGGGCTTTTGGCCCTTGCCAGGTGCGCCTGCACAGTGGAGCAGGCGGGGCTGGACTGGGCATGAGAGGCCCAGCGTGAGCGCCAAACACCTGCTCACAAGGTGGGTTGGGCAAGTGCTTGTCTCGGAGCCTCAGTTCCCCATTTGGGAGATGTGAGTGGCTGCACTTCCTTCCACAGGGCTGTGGTGCTGCGGCTTCAAGGACAGCCACCTGCAGCAGCAATTATTAATTGCAGCGTGATGTTCAGTTTTCAGAAATTATTCTGACTGGGTCAGGATGCAACTCTGCATGCTTAGGCAGAGAAAAGCCCTGTGGACACGGAGTGCTCTTCTCTGCATCGAGCTAGCATGATCCCCAGGATTTAGTGCTGGGATAATTTCTCCAGTTCCTTCCCCTTGACTCCCCACCCGTCTTGCAGAATTGGGTCCCACTTTGAGAACGTGCTGCCATGCTGTGGGGTTTTTTCCTGTGGGGAGAGGCTTCAGCACGGCGGACATCTCCGTCGGGTTCAGGCTAGAATGTAGTTGGCGCCCACCGCCTAGGGAAGTGAGGGGCAGCCCAGGATCCAGCTTTCCTGTGCTCCCGGGACTTCTTTCCCACAGCCAGGAAGGGAGCTGAGCCAAGTCCTCGAGTGAGCTGAGCTCGACTGAGCTCGACTGAGCTGAGTCCTCGAGTGCTCAAGAGTGGGAGCAGCTTCTTTGCAACCTGCACAATTCTTTTCACAAAGTCAGCAATGCTTTGCACAATTCTCTGCTCGCAAAATCCGCAAGTCACGTGTGTGGAAGCGGGAGTCCCTGCCCAGCAGGTGTGCAGGCGGCTTGCGCACTTGACTGGATTTGCCTCCGGCCAGACACCCATGCAGATGACGGCCACAAGAAGAGAACATGGGCCGAGTCCGGGGAACCGAGCTGGCCAAGTGGATCCCTCCCACATTGCTAGACCAGCCCCCGTTGGGTGACGCTTGCATGCGCTCTCTCGGCAGGAATGGCTGTGGTGCAGAAGCCTCCAGGTGTTTTCCCCAACGGGGACCTCCAGATATGGATCTATGAGAATTCCTTTCCTGTTCGCAAATTATGCAGATATGAAAGCAAACAGGTGCATAAATTCCATGGAAAGACATGAGATTTTCTGTGCTTGCATTTGCATTGGAAAGGGCCTAATTGAATGTCTGCACCTTGAAAAATGTGCATTCCCCTTCGCCATAATTTAAGCCATGAGGAGAATGTGTGTCTTTGGGTACATGGCTGGAGAAATGAGCGTTTTCCAAGTTCAAAAAGGTACACTTGTCTTCTCTGAGGGGAAAGGGGGATAGCAGTGTTTGGAAGAGAAAATGAGGCAAGACAAGCACTGAGTTGGGAACTGGAGATCTTTGATGAGCCAGAAAGTCACTTGTTCTCCTATTTATACCTCCACATTACACAAGCTTGCACTTGGGGATAAATCTGGTGGCAGCTAGGAATTCGTAAAAGTCTGGAGCATGGGCCCTCAAACTACAGCCCACGGGACAGATCCGGCCTGCCATGGTGAACAAGTCACCATATTCGCCACTGTTTGCCGCATGTGCCCTTGCTGCACAGGCGGGGAGGTGGTGGCTTGCTCTCTCAGAGATGGTCTCCGAGCGAGCAAGCTGCCGCTGCCGCCTGCCTCCCATACGCACGTGCTTGCCGCTGCCTCGCAGCATGGGCAGGGAGGCGCTGGCTCGCTCCAAGATGGTTTTGGACTCGCTGGGAGATCTCCGAGCGAGCGAGTGAGTGAGCGAGCCACCGCCGCGCGTGCCCGATGCCGCCTCGCCATGCCCGACGGCACCTCACCGGCCTGCGCCCCCAGGCGCCGCCACCTCACCGCCCACAACGGTCACCGCAGCCTTTCAACTGGCCCCCATTCAAAAAGTTTGAGGACCCCTGCCCTGGAGAGATTTCCCTAGCGGCATTTGAGCTCTTCTTCAGGCAGGCGAGAGGGAGGCTTCCTCCACACGTTCCTCAGAACGTTCCACCTGGGGCAGCTGCAGATGAGCTGGCGAGGGGGCATCTCTGCGGCCAAGTCTGGCCTCGGTCCAGGCTTCTGTGCTGCAGCTTTATTTTCCTACCCAACAAGGTGAACCAAGATTCCCAAGACCCCAGTTACGCACTGAGCACTCCCTTGCGACCAGCCGCACTGGAGGAGCACCAGCGGATCCCTCGAGATGTGCGTGCGCGCCGTGGCTCCGGTGCCTGCCTGCCAGGCCCTGTTTTGCTCTCCCTTTGCCACTTCCTGCGTTTAACAAAGTGGCTTTGATAGCATGGTCACCCTGAGATCCATGTGCCTCAGGTCTTCCTTGATCTACATGCAAGCAGAGGTGAGACCTGTGGCCCAGGTCTTTGCAGGTCTTTGCAGGACTCCAGCCAGGGGGACACACGGAGGCAGTATGGTGTGGTGGTTAGAGCATCAGGCTCAGACTGGGCAGGCATCGTTCACATCTCTACCAGCTGAGTGACAAAGCAATTCTTCCGTGTCCTTATAGAAAGTGGAGGAAGGAACTAGAGGAACAGCTTTCCTTGACTGGACTCTGACCAGCAAGGTGCAGTTTTGGGAATTTTGGGGGAAAGTGACCCTGCCGTACTGGAATTCTGGATTCGAAAGGAAGTGAAAGCCAAGCATAACCAAACACATACCCTTGCCTCTAGGAAAGCCAATTTTAATAAACTCTGAACAATGATAAGTAAAGTCCCATGGCAGGTGACTCTAATAAGAAAAGATGAGTGGGAATTTTTTAAAAAAGAAATTCCAAAGGCACAATTACGAACAATTCCCACAAGCTAAAAAGAGTGTAGAGAACAGAAGAAGCCCATTTGGCTTCGCAACGAGCTTAGAGATGATCTGCAAACAAAAAGAGATGTGCACAGGAAGTGGAAGGAAGGCCAAGGGAGAATATAGGCAGGTGGCATGGAATTGCAGGGATGCTGTCAGGAAGCCTGAAGCTAGGAATGAACTGAGACTAGTGAGGGATGCCAAAAGCTAAAAGCTGAAAAGCCTTCTTCAGATACATCCATAGCAAAAGACAGAGGAAAGACGGGGATTCAGCTGCTCAAAGCAGACTGAAAAATGATAACAGATGACAAAGGAAAGGCAGAAGGCTTTCAGTGGGGATGCTGGGAGAATTTTGCGTCCTCCCTGAGCTCCTGAGAAAACGGGGGTTGGGCAGGATACAGGATCATCAACAATCATAAATGTGGGTGCATTGCAGCCATGGCTGGATGTGAGATAAACACCCTGGGAGTCACTTCCAGCCATATAACTGTGGGTCTGCCTCAGGCACAGCGGAAAAACCTGTTGGAGAATCAAGGTTTTCATGTTTCCTTTCCCAAGAGGGCCAAAAAATTCTGCACATTGTAAACTAGCCTTGTGCAGGAAGAGAGATTTGGCTTCATCTGTCCCTGATGTGCCAGTTTCATGCAGCGTGGTTTTTTTATGAGGAACAATTTGGAAAATGACTTTGGACCTGAAGGCTTACCGTCTCGAATCTGTTCTGTGCAGTTTGCAGAGCAAGCCTGTGCACTGCGGAGATGCACAGGACATGGCTTCCCCATCCCGGTGCTTCCTCGGACCGCTTTCGTCCAGAGGCTGATGTTTGCACTGCAGCTTTTAGGATAAGCTGCCATGGATTGAGCAGGCAAAGCCCAACGAGTCCAGTGCCCTCCCCAGGAAGCAGACATGGCCAACGGCACAACGCAGCTCATGGTCAGGGTTGCTTGGGGGACCCGGATCTGAGTGTGAACTGACCTGTGCCGCCCCCTCAGACTAACTGGGGGATTGGAACTTGGCTAATCCTTCAGCCCAGGGGTCCTCAGACTTTTTCTAAAGGGGGCCAGGCAGCAGGTGCCAGCGGTGGGTGCGGGCCGCCAAGGCGGTGCAGGCAGGGGGGCGCGGGCCGGCGATCAGGTGGGGTGCGCGCGCGCGCAGGCGTGGTGAGGCGGGGACGGGGGTGCATGCGGGGCGAGGCGCCTGTTTGCTCGCGAGAAGATCATTTTCTCTGATCAAGTCCAAAACAATCTCCCTGCGAGCAAGCTGCTGCCAGGTGCACACGGCGAGGCACCAGCTTGCTCACGAGGAGATCATTTTCTCCGAGCTAGCCCAAAACGACCTCCTCACGAGCAAGCCACGTGCCCACGCGTGCCCGCATGCCACCCGGCGAGTACAAAACCTGTGGGGCAGACTGGTTGAATGGGCATGGCGAGCCGGATCCGGCCCGTGGGCCTTAGTTTGAGGACCCCTGCTTTAGCCCTTCACAGACATTCCAACAACTGACTTCAAAAAAAAATCTAAAAATACATTTAAAATGAATATTTCCAGGGGAGAAATCTTTAGAAATGTGCTTTTCAAGAGAAAATGTATATTTGAAAATACATATTTTGGAGAAAATATGCTTTAAAATACATATTTAAATGTGAATTATAAAGAAGAGTAGAATCTTATACATGTTTAGGCAGGGAAATGTTTGGGTATGCTGGGAATTGTGGGGATTTTTTTCAGCAGATATATACCTAGGATTGGACCCTAAATCACAGAATAAAACAAATGCTAGATGGAGCTATTTATTTGTTTAAGACTTTTGTATGCTGTCCCTTATGCATGGTATTTCAGGATGGCTTACAATCATTAAAACAACCACAATAAAACTGCAATAAATAACAATTATCCAAAAATACAAATTAAACAAGTTAAATAAAAGTGACTGTTAAACATTAAAATTTAAATTAGTTTTTAAAATAACAGTTAAATAAAAAGGTTTTAACCTGGCGCCGAAAAGAATATAAACTTGGTGCCAGGCGCACCTCTCTGGGGAGTGCATTCCATAATCTGGGCGCCACCGCAGAGAAGGCCCTCCTCTGAGTAGATATCCTTTTTACCCCCTTCAGGGAGGACTCCCCAAGCAGAGCCTCTGTGGCAGATCTTAAGGGGCGTGAGGGCATATAAGGAAGGAGACGTTCCGTCAGATATCCTGGTCCCAAGTCGTTTAGGACTTCATAGGTCAAAACCAGCACCTTGAATTGGGCCCGGACTTCAACTGGAAGCCAGTGGAGCTGATAGAGGACCGGCGTTATATGAAAATAATGACCAATCCCTGTTATAGCAACCTAGCTTGTGAGTGAACACATATACAGTGGGAATCCACCAGGAATAGGCAGATTGACCCAAATCCCAGCACAGGTAAGAGAATGGGGAGAAATTTTGAGTGCGCTCACTTCCAAAATTTGCTAAATTCTAGATTTGCTTACCCAATTTGAAACCTTCAAGCCAACAGAGAGGTGCACATGCAGCTCTCCTCTGAAATGTGTGCACCGCTCCAGATTTTGCACTGGATTTTTCCAGTCCAAAAATGCTTACAGAAGAGGTATATTTGGGCAAGGTGCAAATAAAGTGCATATTATTAGGAAAGCAGCATTCAGAAATGTTTTGTGTAAGGGATCATCGCTTGTAAAATGCCATGCTAGGCAAAATTGTATTCCAAAGATACAGAGGCCTGTACCAGAGAAACACTCGCAGAATTGCCTGTGCGAAATGCTTCTTTTCAAAATGCAAGTAGGAACAGGACAGGCGGAACGAAGACTGGGAACCGAGGAACTGTGTTGGGGGCTCACGCCCTCCCTAGCGCAGGCGCCGCGTGGCCGAGCTGCTCGTGCGTGTCTGCCGGCCTGCGCTGGCAGTGGCTAACCTGCAGCCTCGCCGTGTTTGTGAGCGCCTCTCTCTCTCTCTTTCTCGCAGGAGACCCTGCTGCCGAGGAGTGGTCCCAGTGGAGCGTCTGCTCCCTGACCTGTGGGCAGGGGACCCAGGTGCGAACCCGCTCCTGCGTCTCGTCGCCGTACGGGACCCTGTGTAGCGGACTGCTGCGGGAGACCCGGATATGCAATAACACGGCCACCTGCCCAGGTAGGCTGGGAGAGTGGGCGGGCATGGCTCCTCCCCCTCGACTCCTTCCTGGTTTTCCCTCCGGCCCTGGCTGCTCCCAGGAGCGATGCCAGGGGCTTTTCTTCTCGCAGCCCAGCACTTCTGCCCCCATCAGGACAGGCTCTCGCCCACGAAGAGTGCAGCTTGCTGTGGGCTGGAGCTTCCGTCTGCATTTGTTTTGGCTCAGCCCTAGTTCAAGTCTATTAAGATTT
Organism: Varanus komodoensis; assembly: GCF_004798865.1. NCBI lineage: Eukaryota > Metazoa > Chordata > Lepidosauria > Squamata > Varanidae > Varanus > Varanus komodoensis. Next base: position 1,118,627 of record NW_025335440.1, read on the forward strand.
AGTAATCCATTTAGCCCCCACCACCCAGAGACGGGCGGTTCATGAGGGGAAACAAGTTAATAGCGCTAATATATTAAAAGGGAGTTTCATCCATAATCCGTAAGTACTATGAGGAATGAACGAAATAAAACTAACTGGAACGGTTAGTACTGAATTAGCAATATGTTTTTAATGTGCACTATTTAATTAAAGAGTATTTTACCCTTAGTACAACTCCCCTTTCCCCTGCCTGCCTTATACCCTCTCTGATCATTTTGGTACTGGGGAAAATGCTGCTGCTCATGCAGACTTTTAAAGGCTGTCAGCATTTTTCTGCTTAGGGTCGAATCCTGCGCAAGCAGAGGCAGGAATGGGGCAGCCACGTCCAGCGTGCCCGGCCTCTCCTCAGCCCCGGCACGCACGGGCAGGCAGCCTTAGGGCAGTGCGGGCGTTGCTCCCTCTCTTGACGGACTGTCGCTGCTGTAACCTGCTGTGCCGATTCTTCTTTCAATCATGCTTTTGTTGTTTCTTACTGCATTGCCAGGTGCCCCGGGAACACAAAATTAGGGGTCAGCTGCGAATTATGTAAATAAATGCAGATATTCATAAAATGTGTAAAGGAAAAAACATCCTCCCAAAGCTTGCTTTTATACACTCAGAACTGTTTCTGGTTGGGCCCAGGAGTTATCACCACATCATGAATTCTTGTTTGATCCCCTGTTTTAAGGCCCAGGTAACAAGTGGCCCGGGGACTGCAGGTGGTGCAGTGGTTTAAACCGCTGTGCTGCTGGGCTGGTTGATCAAAAGGTCGCTGGTTCGAATCTGCACAACGGGGTGAGTTCCCGTTGCTCCGTCCCAGCTCCTGCCAACCTTGCAGTTTGAAAGCATGCAAATGCAAGTAGATAAAAAGGTGCCACTTCGGTGGGCAGGTAACAGCGTTCCGTGCACTTTGGTGTTTAGTCATGCTGGCCACATGACCACGGAGACTGTCTGAGGACAAACGCTGGCTTCCTCAGCTAGGAAACGGAGATGAGCACCGCCCCCTAGAGTCAGGCATGACTGGACGTAACGTCAAGGGGAAACCTTTACCTTTACCTTTTTAACAAGTGGCACAGGAGCTCTGTGTTTCTTTTGAGGTGGACGGCAGCATGACCCTATTCCTATTTACTTAGATTGTGTTGAGTGAGGCTCACTCCTAGGTGAAGGGTGCACCCAATTGCAGGGGGATTCTGTTGGAGCAGTGGTGCTCGGTTCTTTCTCCTTCTGTTTTGCTGATCTAAATCTCTCCTCTCACTGCTGGAGGGTAAAATGGAAGATAAACATGCTGGAAGCCCCTCTCCTAGGTTTCTGCACCAAAAGAAGCTAGGTGGGCTAAAAGGGCCTTTTCAGTGGTGGCACCCCCTTATGGAATACACTTTCCCCAAAGTGGATTGTCTGGCCCCTATCTTATGAATACCAAGCAAATATCCTTCTTTTCTCCAAGGCATTTTAGCAACCTAGTTACCAATGCTGGTCATTGTTTTGCATTATATTGCATGTTATTCTTTTAACTATTTGCAATTGTGCTTTATATTCTAACTGTTCGATTGCCTGTTAGGTTTTAACTGTTTGAAATTCACCCAGAATACATAAGTGACTTGGGGGATTAGAAATATGCTCCACAAGCAGGCAAACAGACAGAAGGTGGAGAGACCCTGAAGTTGGGGAAGAGACCCTTCTCCAGCGTCGGCTCCCCCACCCCTCCAGCTTCCCAGCTGCTTTTGTCTTATCGAACAATGAACTCACTTGGGTGCCCAGGCACGACTCTCCTGCCTGCAGAGCACTCTGACCCTCCGTGGGCAGCCTTCCCCTCTCTTTGGCTGTAGTCCGATGAATGCGTCCTTAGGATCAAGTCCCACTGACCTCCGTGGGGCTTACTCTGGGCTGGAATCACACAGGTCTGGCCTGTTAAATGTGATTCCAGTTCAGGGCCAAGAGAGACCTCCCGGGATGTGTTCAGCTTCTGCTTCATTCTCCAGAAGCAGCAGGCTGAAGGCACGCTCAAAGGCTTGGTTCAGACTGGACTGGGCTCCCCACATAGGAACCTGATTTTCTCTGACTTTCCGAGGCTGGAGGGAAATCCAAGCCCTGAAATTGACAACTGAGGGCACGTGGTCGAGGGCAGCCCCTTGGCATGAGATGTCCTGCATTACACATTTCAGAATTGCCGCATTGCGTGTCCTTAATTCGCATACGTGTGTTTTAAGAGTTTAATTGCAAAAATGTTCCCTAGGCTGCGTTTTGCACCCACTGACAAGGGGGGAAGCACTCCTGCGTTCTGGGCCACTTACTTCTAAGGAGACATGGCCAGAGCGACCCATTCTGCGTCACTCATGAAGGTGCCCTTGACCTCCCTCCTCTTTGTAAAGTCCTGCTTCTTCTGCAGGCCCTGAAAATCTGAGTAGCTTTTGGAATCTTTGATTCAAAGAAGGTGGAAAAGCTTAGGCATTAATTAGTATTCTGAGCCCCATGACAGCTAATCGATGATGGGCCATCATCTGCTTGAAAAATCAGGTTTTGGTCTGAAAACAATGACGGCAGTTGAATTTGGGTGAGTGCATAAGGTCATTGTGGAAAGGTATTTAGTTGGAAAAAACCTTGCTCCCTCCCAGGAAAAAAAGAAGCAGCAATCTGGATCCATCACAGATGGGCTTCTCTGAATCTCTCATGAGTGTGTTCTGATTAAAGATTCTTGTCCATCCTGCTTCTAGGCACCATTGTCTGTGTCTCTGAATGAATAAACAACCAGGAAGCTTGTTTAGATAGATAATTTGCTGGGGATTGTAGAACAAATTAAGCTATACAATTGACATATAATGAAAAAGAGGGAAGAATATTATGGCTTGAAAGGCTTTTATTAAGGCTAACTGAAAACCACAAGGTAGCAAGCTGGATTTTTGGGTTTCAGAAAATTTTTCTTCAGGGAGAGCCCATGCCTAATATTTTAAGCCTGATGATATTCAGGAAACCCTTTAGGGAAATTTGGTGGCCTTGGGCCAAGAGCTGAAGTCCTCCAGCTTTCACAGTGCATGCTGGGACAAAGGGGTGAAGGTTGTTCAGCTCTTCAAAAAGTCAGCAGTTAATTCAGATCTCTCTCAAGCATTACTCAGAAAAACTCCCGGGTCTCTTGCAAATTGGAAGGATCGAGAGCCAACTTGGACATCCTGCTATTGGCAAAAGTGGAGATTAATTTTAGAAGGTGCAGTATGCATAAAGAGATGTTCTCCACCTATTGGGATGGAGAACCTGCATCTGATCGCACAGATTGGGCCCACTGGGCTGACCATCGTTCTGAGGAGTCTCGAGTGAGGACTGAGCCACGGGCAAATGCAAGGAGGAGCAAAGTCAGTTCCTGGGTGCTCTTGGTTCTGCCCAAGCATTCTCCACCCAGGGAAAGCCCAGTGGAGCAAAACCAGCTTCCTGACCAAGTGTCAGCTGTAGGACCCCCAGCTAGTGCTTTGTTTGGGGACCAAGGAAGTGATGGAGGCAGCCCAGCCCCTGTGGGAGGCAGTCCAGGGCCAGGCCCAAACCTGCTGCCTTCTCCCTCCTTGTTGTTGCTAGTCGCGAAGTCATGTCCGACCCATCGTGACCCCATGGACAACACTCCTCCAGGCCTTCCTGTCCTCCACCATCTCCTGGAGTCCACTTAAGCTCACACCGACTGCTTCAGTGACTCCATCCATCCAGCCACCCCATCCTCTATCGTCCCCTTCTTCTTTTGCCCTCAATTGTTCCCAGCATCTGGATCTTCTCCAGGGAGTCCTTCCTTCTCATTAGGTGGCCAAAGTATTTGAGTTTCATCTTCAGGATCTGGCCTTCTAAAGAGCAGTCACGGTTGATCTCCTCTAGGAATGACTGGTTGGATCGCCTTGTGGTCCAAGGGACTCGCAGGAGTCTCCTCCAGCACCACAATTCAAAGGCCTTAATTATTCGGCACTCAGCCTTCCTTATGGTCCAGCTTTCACAGCCAAACATTGCAACTGGGAAAACCATAGCCTTGACTATACGCACTTTTGTTGTCAGGGTGATGTCTCTGCTTTTTAGTATGCTGTCTAGATTTGCCATAGCTTTCCTCCCCAGGAGCAAGCATCTTTTAATTTCTTGGCTGCAGTTCCCATCTGCAGTGATCTTGGAGCCCAGGAAAATAAAATCTGTCACTACCTCCATCTCTTCCCCATCTATTTGCCAGGGAGTGAGAGGAACAGATGCCATGATCTTAGTTTTCTTAATGTTGAGTTTCAAACCAACTTTTGCACTCTCCTCCTTCACCCGCATCAAGAGGCTCTTTAGTTCCTCTTCACTTTCTGCCATGAGAGTGGTATCATCTGCATATCTGAGGTTGTTGATATTTCTCCCGGCAAGCTTAATTCCAACTGGTGATTCATCTAGCCCCGCCTTTCTCATGGTGTGCTCTGCGTATAAGTTAAATTGGCAGGGAGACAGTATACAGCCTTGCCGAACTCCTTTCCCAGTGTTGAACCAATCAGTGGTTCCGTGTCCAGTTCTCACTGATGCTTCTTGACCTGCATACAGGTTTCTCAAGAGACAAACAAGATGGTCTGGTACTCCCATCTCTTTAAGAACTTGCCACAATTTGTTGTGATCCACACAATCAAAGGCTTTAGCATAGTCAACGAAGCAGAAGTAGATGTTTTTCTGGAACTCCCTAGCTTTCTCCATGATCCAGTGTATGTTGGTAATTTGATCTCTAGTTCCTCTCCCTCTTCGAAATCCTGCCTGTACTCCTGGCAGTTCGCGGTCCACATACTGCAGGAGCCTGGCTTGTAGGGTTTTGAGCATAACTTTGCTAGCATATGAAATGAGTGCAATGGTGTGGTAGTTTGAACATTCTTTGGCATTGCCCTTCTTTGGGATGGGAATGTAAACTGACCTTTTCCAATCCTGTGGCCACTGCTGAGTTTTCCAAATTTGCTGGCATATTGAGTGTAGCACTTTTACTGCATCGTCTTTTTAGGGTTTTGAATAGCTCAGCTGGAATACTGTCACCTCCATTAGCTTTGTTGTTGCTCAGACTTCCTAAGGCCCATTTGACTTCACTTTCCAGGATGTCTGGCTCGAGGTCAGCGACCACCCCATCGTGGTTATCAGGGACGTTAAGCTCTTTCTTGTATAGTTCTTCTGTGCAATCTTGCCACCTCTTCTTAATCTCTTCTGCCTCTGTTAGGTCCCTGCCATTTTGGTCCTTTATCATGCCCATCTTTGCATGAAACGTTCCCTTCATATCTCCAATTTTCTTGAAGAGATCTCTGGTCCTCCCTATTCTATTGTTTTCTTCTATTTCTTTGTACTGTTCATTTAAGAAGGCATTCTTATCTCTTCTAGCTATTCTCTGGAATTCTGCATTCAATTGGGCGTATCTTTCTCTTTCTCCCTTGCCTTTCGCTTCCCTTCTTTCCTCCGCTATTTCTAAAGCTTCCTCAGACAGCCATTTTGCTTTCTCGAATTTCTTTTTCTTTGGGATGGTTTTAGTTGCTACCTCTTGTACAATGTTGTGAACCCCTGCCCATAGTTCTTCAGGCACTCTGTCTATCAGATCTAATTCCTTAAATCTATTTGTCACCTCTACTGTATATTCATCAGGGATATGATTTAGGTCATACCTGAGTGGCCTACTGCTTTTCCCTACTTCTATTTAAGCCTAAATTTTGCAACAAGAAGCTCATGATCTGAGCCACAGTCAGCTCCTGGTCTTGTTTTTACTGACTGTATAGAGCTTCTCCATCTTTGACTGCAGAAGCACATAGTCAATCTGATTTCTGTGTTGACCGTCTGGTGATGTCCCTGTGTAGAGTCGCCTCTTGGGTTGTTGGAAAAGAGTGTTTGCTATAACCATCGTATTCTCTTGACAAAATTCTACCAGCCTGTGCCCTAAATCATTTTGTACTCCAAGACCAAACTTGCCTGTTATTCCAGTTATCTTTTGGCTTTCTGCTTTAGTATTCCAATCCCCCATGATGATAAGGACATCATTGTTTGGTGTTATTTCTAGAAGATTTTGTAGGCCTTCATAGAACTGGTCAACTTCAGCCTCTTCAGCACCAGTGGTTGGGCATAGACTTGGACTACTGTGATGATGAATGGTTTGCCTTGGATTCGAACTGAGATCATTCTGTCATTTTGGAGATTGTATCCCAGTACTGCTTTTCCTACTCTTTTATTGACTATGAAGACTACTCCATTTTTTCTCAGGGATTCTTGCCCACAGTAGTATACCTGATGGTCATTTGAATTACATTCACCCATTTCTGCCCATTTTAGTTCACTGATTCCCAAAATGTTGATGTTCAGTCTTGTCATCTCTTGTTTGACCATGTCCAGCTTACCTTGATTCATAGATCTGACATTCCAGGTTCCTATGGAGTATAGATCTTCGCAGCATCGGACTCTCCTTTCACCACCAGATACATCTGCAACTGAGTGTCCTTTCGGCTTTGACCCAGTCGCTTCATTCTTTCTGGCGCTACTAGTACTAGTCCTCTGCTCTATCCCAGTAGCATATTGGACACCTTCCGACCTGAGGGGCTCATCTTCCGGCCTTTTGGTACTGTCCATGGGGTTTTCATGGCAAGGATACTGGAGTGGGTTGCCATTTCCTCCTCCACTGGATCACGTTTTATCAGAGCTCTCTGCTATGACCTATCCATCTTGGGTGGCCCTGCATGGCATGGCTCATAGCTTCATTGAGCTACACAAGCCCCTTTGCCCCAACAATGCAGTGATCCATGAAGGGGGACAGTGATCCATGAAGGGGTCTCTCTCCTTACCGCTCCTAATTTCAGTAAAACAGACCTGTGAATGTTGATGCAAGAGAGCACTGTGAAGGGATTTGCCTAGAGACAAATGAAGGGTTGCCCAGAAAGCTGCCCAGGTGGTCCCCAACATGGCCACCTTGAGAGGGAACCCACAGATCTCATCCTCGGTTATGGGCTGTTGGAACTGGAAGGCCGTTCGTTCTGCCCTGGCTCGGTATCATTTCCAGGACCAAATCTCCACAGCAGCGCTTGGATCTTGCCAATGCCCTCCTTGCTCTCTTGCTTGCATTTTTCTCGGCAATTACCACTGTGGTATCACATCCACTGTGCAGCGGCAGACATGCATCGGGTAGTGACGGCTAAGATAATTTTAACCTTTAGGGTTAAAACCTTCGGTACTTCCAAAATTGCGGAAAAGAGACCAGGAAAATTGAGTCAACGTGCCAGAGGAGGTGGTCTCCACGTCTCCCCTGATCCTCCAGGTGCATTTGCTGGGGCATTTCCAGGAGGCCCCCTCTTGTCCATGGGCTAGGCGTGCCTTATTCCCACTCCCCATACGGCTCACCAGGCCTGGGCAGAGGCCCCTCACCATCCCTGAAGCTCCACCCCTTGGGAAGCATGAGGGCAGAGGGAAGAGGAGACTCTGCCACACTGCATGCCAAGGAGGCAGCAAAACTCTGGACATTGAATTCCTCACTAACCCCCACGAGACCACGACATGGAGGAAAAGATCACCTCTTTGCTTGTCGCCTTCGGAGCAGCTATGTGCTGTGCACTGAGGCAGAGCATCAGAGAATCTGAGAAGCCCTGTAGGATCAGCCCTGAGGTCGATCTAGTCCAGCGCTGTGCACGCACGGGGGCGAACCAGCTGCCCGTGGGATCCCCAAGCAGGGTGGGTGCCAGGTCTCCTTTTGCACAGCTCCTCAGCAATGGAGGGGTGTAGGCAGGCTGGCTCTGCTGAAGGAGGGAGCTCCTGGCCAGCAGGGCTAGTAGCCACCCGAAGCCCCTCCTTCACAAATCCGTCCAACAAGGCCTTCCAGTTCGGTGGCCATCACCTCCTCCTGGGGCAGCAGATTCTATACTTTGACTATATACTGTGTGAAGAACTTCCTACCTATGGGGTGGTGTGACGTGGTGTCCTGCAACAGCAGGGGGTTGGACTTGATGGCCTTCAGGGCCCTTCTGACTCTTCTGTTCCGTGATTCCGTGATCTGCCTCCCTCTCCCCTTTGCCCTCTTCATGGCTGACTGGCAGCACCTCTGTCATGTCTCCCCTGACGCACCTTTTTTCTAACCTGAACAGCCCCAGTTCTCACAGCTGACATGTGGAACAGGGAGAGAGAATGAAGGAATGAGTGAGGTGCATGAGGGAGACGATGGGAGTTGGCTGGCTCTGGACGAGTGTGCCGGCGTTGCGTGCCGGCAGGGGAGCCGGCCCTTTCCCCTTCAGGCAGGCCGCACGTGCATCCTGGCTGCAGCCAGCTCACCCCTCAGCCTTAGACAGGGGGTGATGTAAGTGGGGCATGGTGCAAGGAGATTCGGACTCGGTGGCTGCAGGATAGCGATGCTCAAGCCCTTGGCTGCAGCCTGTGCCACTAATGCTACACCACTGGCGCTTGACCAGCAACTTCTCTGCCTTCACTCTGGCAGCCCCCAGGCAGCCCTGCACATCTGGGGTACTTTTTGGCCGAAGGAGATGTCCCAGTACTTGGAGAGAATTTCCAGCTGGCATTGCACCGCCTGTGAAGAGCAGAAGCAACACGCCAGCTGGAATGGGCTTTGTCCCTCACACACAGTTCAGAGCATTAGGCACCTGTCTCAGTCATAAACCTGCTCGGTTCGGTGCCCTCCTCCTCGGCGGGGAGCCATTCTCCAAGGTCCCTGGCGGTGAGGGCTCCCCTTCCGTGTGCAAGCATTTGCTCCATCATGGAGCGATGGCCATTTACCACCACATTTCCCGTTCATGAGGCTCTGACCGCAGCACAAATCAATGCAGACCTGAATAATTCTTGAGGACTTGCATGTGCAGCTGACGCGATTCCACCTCATGTGCGTCCTCCTTCTAAAAGAGAAGCTGAAATATACATTTATGCAGATCCAGATAATTGCTGCATATTTGCATGCACAATTGGCTTAATTGTGCCACAATCTAGCCTGCCACAGAAGTGGAGAAAGTTTCATTTTCTGGTACATTTCTTGTTGTCATGCTTCACCTAATTATACTCAAACAAGATTTCATTTTGCCCGCAAAAGACAAGAAAACCCTTTTTAAACCCTGACTGTTTTTGTGAATCTTGCAACATTTTTATTCCTGAATGGTAAAAACAATTCAGGCCATGTTTCTGGCTTAATTTTTTGAAGTGAACTTTTTTCAGCCACCTCTCAGTGAAGGCTTGAGCCAGGACCAGGGTATGTTGCTGCAATACATGCCCACCATTTTATTTGGCTTTCGCGTCCTCCTTCCTGCCAGGACAGAACTAATCAATTAGACTCCTAAGCAGGGCCTTCGCTTTTGTGTTTGAAATGTGCATTTCTGTACATGCATTTTTTCAAAGCCAAGAGCATGTAGGAAACAAACACCCAAACAAGGAGGTGGAAAATGTGCTGTGATTTTCAACGGTATTTTCCGAGGCAGGAATTGCTGCCTGGGAGAAGGAGGTGGGAATGCACCTTTCTGTAGCCCAGCTTATGCAGCTTAAAACTGGATTCCACCCACTGGTTTAGCATCGCAGAACTTGGTTATATCATTTTGATTTTTTTTGGGGGGGTGTAGTTTCATGATCTTAATGTGACTGTGGGGAGGCCTACCAAGGAAATACCTGGTGATCTTAGTCCAAATTCATGTGGCACTTTCCTTTCCTGAGTATGTATTGTGGATAGGATTGGACTCGGTTCTGGATTCAAGCCCTGCTCAGCCATCGATTTGCATGGCAGGTATGACGAGCGTTGCAAGTTTGAAGGGTTCTGCTGGTGATGCAGAAGGACAAGAGTCAAGACTTCCAGCTTTGGAAGGAAGAGGAGAGATTAGATTCTCAGGAGACCATTGCTGTGGGCCCAGCATTTCTGTCAGAGCTGTCTCTCAAGAAGAGAAGACAGTCAATGATTTAGTGCAGTGTTTTCCAGTTTGGCACCCTCAGTGTTGTGGCCTACAGTTCCCTTTTTCCCCAGCCCACACGCAGTGATCTGCTGACCACGATGATAGGAATTGTAGTCCCACACATCCAGAGAGTGCCCAGTTGGGAAACCTGATTGTGTGCCTATCCACTCTGCACTGAGAGCACATGGTTGCTGCCGCCACTCCACAAATCTTCCCTGCATCACCTGTTAGCACCTAGTTGAAGCAGGTGTGAGGTGCAGCCTCACTGTCCTCGGTGCTGCTTTTGTACTGCTGCAAAAGAAATGCATCTTGTTCGTATTTTAATGTGAACTCGCCTCATTTGCCACATTTGTAGCTGCATGAAATGCCGCTGTCCTTTCAAATCCCCACTTCTTCAATTCATGGGCTAGAGTTCACAACGATATGAACAAAACCTCATTTTTTTAAAGGGATTATGCAGAAAAAGTGGACATCAGTGCATGCATGGCTGAAAATGCTGTTCACAATGCACTGGGCTAGGAAACCTGCAAGAACGTGGCATCCTGGGCAAAACTGTGCAGCTAGTGACAGAGCTTGGCAGGCTCATCCGTGCCAGCGCTTCAGTGGCAGTGCCCGCAGGAGCTGCGAAATCCTGAGTGAGTCTCTCACTTCATGAACCTGCTTCACCTGGGCAGTGCTGAGAGACGTGGCCCAGCTGCTCTCAGCTGGAGTTCTGAGCATATGGGGACCCCGGCCGGTTCAAACCACCAGGCTCTCTAGTCCAGTGTTCCTTTCCCCAGCACAACCAGTGGAATATGCCCAGCAAACCAAGAGTTAGGCCCAAAGACAAGTCCCTGCTATGTTATTTCCCTCTAACAGCCGGTATTTAGAGGTGTCCTCACTTGGAACAAGGCTGTTTTATTTGGCTATCACGGCTAATAGCTGCTGGGAGACCTGTCCTCTGTAAATTTATTTCTCCCTTTTGAAAGCCATCTCCATTCACAGCTATCACTGCAACGATGGCAGAGGCTTTCCTGCATTAAATATGCATTGTTTGGAATGCCAGACCTGCTGCCACCTGTCCACGTCATGGTGTGAATTCATGTTCTTGCACTTGCAATGGGGAAGAAACCCCACGTGGTTCTTAATTTTACAGGACTCCATCACAGAGAGAGAGAGACCAAGAGATCACTTCTTTTTTTCAAGCCTCGCCCAGCATGTGCCAGGCTCTTCACATCCTGGGCTGAGCCGCACAGTGCCTTCCTAGCCTCCTTGGGCGGGGGCAACCTGAGCTGTGGGCAACCGACTCTCCGAGTGTGGCCTCGCCGTGAGGAGCAAAGGTTCCCCCCCTTCACTTTCCACCCCTTTTCACCATGCCATTTAGGCGGAGTTTGCCCTGTCCAACTTTCACTCTTTGCTGGCAGCCAAAGCCTCTTTCTGAGCCATTGTGTCTGCAATGTATTGATTTATTATATTTACACCCCACCTTTCCGCCACTGTGGACCTCAGAGTGACTCCCTGTGACTCCCAGGTGGCCCCCCTCCAAGCCTGGGCCAGCCCCAGACCGCTGAGCTGCAGCGTGGGGGCTGATACCTCATGTGCCTTCAGGCCTGACTCTGGATGAACCCTGTAACATGCACAGGGTGGCCCATGCGCAGAGATCCCGGACGCCGAAAGGAGGCGCACGGAGGGTGGTGCGTAGGGGCTGATGGTAAGGACTGAGGCTTGCCCATCCTCGTGACCACTCGGTCTGCTCCCGCTCTGAGCAGAGCCTCTCGGTTGCCATCAAAGCCAGTCCTGGTGCTCGATCCTGCCGGCAGCACGCTAGCTCCCGAACGTGGCCGCCTGCAAACCATGCAAAAGTGGATGGGGCTCTTTCGGTGTGATATGCTGCAGAAAATGTCCGGAATGCACTGGCTGTCAACCCTCCCGGGGGAATCCCAGAAATCCAGCATGCCTCTGGCAGTAAAACATACCGAACCAGACTAGCAAATACCGACCATTTTCTAGTGTCAGCCTTAAGGAGAGATTTCACTGAACACATTTTAAACATGCCCCGGATGCCTTTGAGATCAATGCTAGTTCCCCAGGTTCATGATGGTTGGGTTGGGGTGCACACAGGGGACGTATCCCACCAGGGCAGAGCAAGTTTGGACCAGAGTTGCCCAGACCAATATGCGAGCTTGACCTGGGAGTTTCCCCGCCACGGTCGACCTGACCAGCGGTCTGTGAAAGGCTCTCTGGCTGGCCTCACTTGCGCCCTTGCAGTTCTCCCCTTTGACCAGAGATGGCCCCCTTGGGCCTCTGGAAGGGCTCTTCCTCCAGTGCAGGGGCTCCACCGGTGGGGCAGGTGCTCTCTCCCCACACTGCGGCCCATTTCCTGGCTGGACCCTCTGCTGAGTTCCCTCAAGCCCCTGGCCCCTTCTCTGCAGCATTTTGAACATCCGCTGTGAGGGTTTTCAAGGACATTGGCAACAATTCTTGGCCCCTCTCATCCGCCATCCCTGGCCAAGGCAACGTATAAGCAGGAAGTTCTTCAATGCGCCGAGCCTAAATCCTGCTTCCCCACCGCCCTTCCTCTTGAGCCCTTTGCACCCATCCTCACAGACAGGGCTAGCCGCTCATCGTTGCAGGAAGCCCTTGTTCCCCATTCTCTGCTCGTGCCCTTCTTCCTTGCACGGACCCTTTGCCGCCCCACACTTGCCCTCCCTCTTCGCCTCCCCAAGCATGCACCCAGCCAAGCGGTGGCCCCGCTCTGACTGCTCTGTGGTGTGTTGCAGTTCGTGGCCCGTGGCAGGACTGGTCCCCCTGGAGTCTGTGCTCGGTGACTTGTGGGCGAGGGTCCCGGACCAGAATGCGGCCGTGCGCTGCTCTGCAACTGCGCAGGATGGCCTGCGAGGGGCCCACAGCCCAGACCAAGCCCTGCAGTATCACGCTTTGCCCTGGTTAGTAACTGGCTCCTTGAGTTTCTTCCCCACCGCAATGTTTCCCAGTCCCTCCATCTTTAGGCTTCCTTCTGTGCCCACAGTTGCCGATAGGCCAGCTTACACAGCCATTTCTGAGCGTGCAAAAGCAGGTCTTGGACACCCCCGCCCCGTAAGGTGGTCTGAAGGGCACGGAAGCACGGATTTCCGCATTGTTCGGGACCTCATTCACATTTCCTCAATACTTGCAGAGCGGGGAGGGGGAACTCCCAACTTGTGGTAATTTTTCACCAGCAAAAGGCTGCTCAGGAGAGAAGGCACAAAGTCTTCCCTGGTGCAGAGGAGCCCCCTTCCCTCTGCAGGTTCATGGGACCCCTCCCCCCCCCATGCCTCCCCTCGTTCTGCCCATGAGCATCAAAGGAAATGCATCGGGGACTCCCTCACTGCCTAGGCAGATGGTGCCGCTTGAAAGGCAGAGCGGCAGGAGAAAATGCAGCACACACAAAGCCGCTGCGACTGAAAAATTCTGCTCCAAAAAGCGCAACCAGCCAGAACCCTCAAATGCAGAGGCAATAACGGCGAACCCTCAGCGCGGTCCTGTGGCAATGAAATGCTGGAGCGAGGCAGTGGTAAATCGTGAGAGCAAAGCGTCGCAGCCATAAAGAGCACGTTTCAGGCGGCAGGGACAGTCCTAATAGGATGCTAAACCTAATATACTGGCACCCCACGACAATAACCAGGAGGCCCTCCTTCACCTTTCCCGTCCTTCCCGTGGTTCCTTGCCATGATGCACCTTTACTGGATCCCCGGTATTTGGGCATGTGTCTATCCCATTCGTCTGCCTGCTTTAGCAGCACAATGTGCTGGCTGACGGCTGCCCTGAGCAGGCCGTCACTCTCAGGGACTGCCGCCCTTGGATGCTCGCTGGCCGCTGTCACTCTGCCTGCCTGCCTGCCTGCCTCCGCTCCTGCCCATTGGGCGCAGTGTGCTGTGTGGAGCAGGGTTGCCGACCAGGCATGTGCCCTGTGCAGCCCCCTGGCCATCCTTGCCAATGAGGCTTCTTGCAAATGCATCCCGGCAGAGCATCAGGCCCAGGCCGAGGCCCAGAATCTGCCAGATTCCCTGGGCTTGTCTCCCCGGGCTCTGGTCCACTCCACTGGGGTCCTGAGTCCAAGTCTAGTGAGCGTGCCCGGTGTTCACAGCCCCCCCCCCACGAATCAAGCGCTGGTGCTGCCCAAGCACTCTGCACCAGACGCAGGAGAGGGCTGCCTGCCTCCGGCCCACCGGGGAGGGAGCCCCGTGCACTCGCGGCCCCAGCAGTGTCCCTCGTGCGTCCCACTGTGATGGGCTTCATTTCTGCTGCTGCTGCTGCTGTTGCTCCTGGCGCAGAAACTGTTTTTTGGCTGTGCAACCTTCTTTCTGAGAGCATTGCGGATTTCCTTTCAGCCCAGCTCAGCTCGCTTCCCGAGATGGGGCTGAGCACAGGAGGAGGTCCGTGAATGCTGGAGGGAGGGATTCCTCTGGATTTTGGCCAAGCCCTAGATGAGACTGGAGCTGCAGCGAAGCAGAGTCACTCCCTCACAGCACAGGGTGCCTACTGGCCCTCTTGGCCAGCCTTCAGCTTTGGCTGAACACTGGCATTTATGGGATCCATCATGCCTTTCTCCACAGCACCCCCCGCCCCAGTCCCTTGGCAGTGCTTGATGTCCAAACATGGGTGGGGAGAATCCAGTTGGGGATGGAGGCCAGCGAGTCTGGGGCAGGACATTAGGAGCAAAGGGTTGCCTGCAAGACTTCCGGGACTGAGAGCAGGTACCCGAGGGCTTGTTCCAGTGATGGCCAAGCTGCAGGAGATCCCTTGCGTGTGTTCCCCGCTCTCGGGCAATGCCCCTTCCTGTTGGAGGCAGCCCTCTGGCCAGGAGCTTCCCACTACCACCTGCCCACTGTCTCTGGCAAGCTGCACCCCCAGGAAAGGAAAGACTCACAGAGCCCGGCAAGGCTCTTGGGACAAGTGGGGGAGAAGCCACAAGCAAGCGAGCAGTGGCCGGTGGGGGGGGGATCATGACTGCAGCACCCCCAGTGCCAACTCCTGCAGAGCTTCCTAATGAATGATGCAGGTGGAAGGGAACTAAATGCACAGGCACGTGCCTGGAGGATCCTGCGGCCGAGCACGGAGCCAGACGGGCTGATCATGATGGCAGAAAGAGAGGGTAGTCCTTGCCTCCCCCGCCCCCCTCCCAGCTGCTCCACCAGCACTGACGGGACTTGCCCCCTGTGCTTTTCTGTGACAGTGGAAGGCCAGTGGCTGGACTGGGGGTCCTGGAGCCGCTGCTCCGTGTCGTGCTCCAACGGGACCCAGCAGCGCACCCGCAAGTGCAGCGTCGCAGCTCACGGCTGGGCGGAGTGTAAAGGGGCTCACGCCGACGCCAGGGAGTGCTACAACTCAGAATGCCCAGGTAAGGGGGCCCTGCGACGTCCCCTCCACGGGGTGGGGGAGCAGAAGAGGGCCAGTGGGCACAGGCGAGAACCCACAGGCCAAAAGCTCCATGGAGGTGGGAATCCTCAGCACGCCGTCCTTGGCCAGGACGAGCCTTGGCATGAAGTGAGTGTGGCTCAGGGGCTTTCCAGCCCGTCGTGGGAGGGGACAGGAAGCATCTTGATGGGTGTCTGACTGCAGCAGAGATGGCAGAGCCCGCGTGTTGCAATCGTTGTACTGGGATTTGGGTGAACGGGGTCCTGGTCCCCAGTTGGCCACAGATCTTTGGCCAGTCTCTAACTTTCAGGCCAAGCGACCTCACATGGTTGTGGCAAAGATACAAAGGGAGGAGAAGATCCATATGAGCCACCTGAGGCTCCCGGGAGGAAAGGAGGAGGGCCGTCAAAGAAATATGAGCTCCCAGTGTCTCCAGTGAAGCTGGTCTCTGTCCTTCCAGAAATGAGAATGATGTCATTAGGACCCATCGGGACCTCTGGGCATTGAGCCGGGAGCCTCGCAGCCTGAGCCCTGAGCCCAAGGGAGCCTCCTGAGGGTTGCCCGTGTGTGCACCCTTTTGAGGCAGGAAAGGGACCCAGTGGGTGTGACATCAGCCAGCGCAGACAGAGGCCGTGTGGCACCTCTGCATCCAGGTCTTGTTCTTGGTCCAGCTGCCCAAGGTCAGAGGTAGTTGGGATATTTGTTTGTTTGTTTGTTTAAAAAAACGGATACCCTGCCCCACCCGATGAAAATCCGATGGGCCCCTAGTCAGCGCCTTCAACACCACAATGCAGCCATTTATAGCCCAGAAATGGCGACGGGCATCCGTGTTAACACAGCAGAAAGACGGTTCCTCCAGAGAAAGTAGCTGAGCTTGCACGCCAAAGGCTGGGGGCCATCAAGTCTTCACCTGGTGGCGAACAGACATCAGAGGAGGCACAGGGTGAGCTTTGCCGGGAAGACCTTCCTCCAAAGTGGCGCCACAACCTAAGAGGCCCCTTCCCAAACCGCTCCCCCGACATCTGCAGGCACGCCGGTCGCTCAGCGAAGTGCCAGCTGTGAGCCTTTCCACGTGCTTCTTGAAAAGGTGCACATCTGCAAAGGTTGCTCCGGAGTCATTCCTCTTTTAGCTTCTTGTAATCCACCACAGAATGTCTGTTCTGGGGCAGGCCAAAAATACCATGCACGAATGGCTGCTGCATCAGATCCGAGCTGCGCACTGCTTTCCAGCCCCGGGTCCTTTCCTTGGGTGTGCAGTGCAGATTCTTGGCTTCTGGATCCTGGTTTGACACTGCCGGAGACGCTCAGCTTGCTCCCAGCCAGGCCCCAGGCCTCGAGCAAGGCACCCTGCTCTGCCGGCCTGTCTGGAGTGACAGCTGCTCACCATAAAGTCTCTGCAGTGATGTGGTGGCCTCGGAGATGCCAATCACCCAGTGGCAGTGACTGATGGCCCCGCTCCCTCCTCTCCCCCGCCCAGCATCCATTATCAATTGCCGGTTTTTTGCGGAAGAGTGACAGCTGGGGCTGGAGGCCTGGAAAACTGGATGTGGCCAGGGCCGGCTGTTGGGGGTGCGGAGCCCTTCGGCTCTCTCTCTCTCGTACATGATCCGAAGCGGCTTTGCTTTTCTCCTTTTCCAGTTTGCAGAGTGCTCTGAGGCGCTCTTCCTTGCACAGAACCTGCTTGGCAGGCCGCAGATGTTCAGCTTGCTCCGGCAGGCATGTGGTCTATCTGGGGGCTTGAATGCAGCTCTCCCGGCTCTGATCCTGGGAGATGTTTCTTAGGTGTTTCCGGATCGGACCCCTCTGGGGGCAGACTTGCCGCTACTTTGGAAGCCCCCCCCCCCATCCCAATTCAGAATAACAGCAACTGGAAAGGCCTGTTGTCATGGCTGGCTAGCCAAAGCCAAGCCAAGTTGCAATACTCTTATATACAGTTGCCAGCAGAACCCTCCCTGACCTGCTGCCCTCCAGCATAACTAGTTGGGGATTATGGGAGCTGTAGTCCAACGTACCTGAGGAACATGAGGAGAAGGCTTGGTCACTGCGTTGGACTAAGACTGGAGAGATTTGGGTTGAAATTCCCCTCAGGCATGAAGCTCGCTGGTTAGCCTCACTCCCCCCCCCCCCCCGTTCTCTTTCTTGCAGCTTAGCCCACACCACAGGGTTTTGGGCAGGATAAAATTTGGGGGTGGGGGAATGATTGCCTACACCTAGAGACCCACCTGGGAAAGGGAGGACATGATGTCATGAACTGGTTCAGGACATATGGGAGCTTCAGGATCTGAGCTATTCGCACGGCAGCCTTACTTTCCGACCTGCAAAGCACCTCCTTCCCAGCTAGCCTCGCCTGCTGCCTTCCATTCGTCCATTCTGTCCAAAAGTCCCCCAAGGGCAGCGTGTGCGGTGCCTTTCCGGCTTCAGTTCCAGTGCAGATCCCTTCTGGGCTCTCCTCCTGCCCCGGCCCTCCCCACTTCTACCACCCACCTTCCAGGCTCAGCAGCCCATGCCGCCTTCACAGCCCCCTCTGTCATCAGTCTGCTAGCCAGCCTTCTCCTCCCCACACCCTTCCCCCGGGACCTATGCCTCAGAACACCCTTCCTACAGCTGCCTGGGCCCTTAGGACGCTGCCTTCCAAGCATTCTGCCCAGAGCCCAGGCTGTGTGAGGCGCCCATCCCAGCCAAACCGACCATTTCCCTTTCCCTCATGGGAGCCAGACAGCAATGCTTCTAGCAGGAGCTTTGGAGCATCCTTGGTGCCACAGCAGCTAAGCCGGTCAGCATGTCAGGTGCACAATCCAGTCACCACTTCTTTGGCATCTTTGGTTCCCTGGGGGCAGAGAGCTTTTGCCATCAGCCCAGGGGACTGGGGCCACCGGAAGGCTGGTGGCCTCAAGCCAAGGGGCTGGTCAACCTGGCCTGTCCATTGGCCAGCAAGGAGCAGCTGCAGGGCACTTGCTTCCCCTCCTTGCCAGGAAGAACCCTTAGCTCTGGCTGGTGGTTTTCCTGCTGGGATTGCAGAAGGAAGAGGGAAGAACAGTGTGGCTCCATCCACTGGCCTAAGGACGCCATTCTTGCAAAGGCACCCTGCCATTTAAATTCCCACTTGGAGCTTACTATCTTTTCTGGTCTGGAAGCTGATCTCCATTTCGCTTTCCTTGCATGTCTCATCAGTTTAGGTTTTAAGCCTGAGGGCACGACTTGTCACTCCTTTTGATTGATGGGAGTTGTTTTGGGAGACAATGATTGAAAAGCAGAATAATAATGCAGTAAATAAACAAACAGGTAAACAGCAAGCTCTCAAACTCCCAAGATGCTGGAAATAACCTGTCCCAATCCTTTCCACTGCTGCCCCGACCAGTTTTCAGCCACCCTTCTCCTGCTTACAGTGGCTCCGCCTTCCAGGAGAAAGGGCTCCACCAACTGCAAAGTCCATTTATCCTCAGGTGTTGCATGCCAGCAGTTGGATGGCCAGGTAGGAGCATTGCCGTGGAAGATGGGGCAGGGAGTGCTTTGGTGCGCAACCGGCTTCCGCCATGCAGTGTCCTCCAGATCCTTTGGTCTGTAAGCACCATCCTTTAAGATTGATGTGAGCTGCACCCTGCCTTTCTCCCCAAACCTGGGGCTTAAGGCAGCTCACAGAACCAGCTCAAATGCATCAAAGCAATGTGTTGCGATGCAATTATTATTAAAAGCGGCACTGGGCCACGAGACCCACTTACAGGTTAAGCCAGTTTTAAGTAAAGGAGCCTTTGAGGCAGCGAAGAGGGAGGGAAGGGGTTCCAGTGCCTGGGCCTTCTGTCCTTGCTGTTGACGAGGCCGGCAGGGCCGGATGGGAGGTGCAGCCCTCCCTCTTTGGAACATCTGGAAGCCCCCACTCCCAAAAGGCTGGCTTTTCTTGGCTGCTGCCCACCCTGGCTGCGTCAGTCAAGGGCCATCTCTCTTGCTCCCTTTTGCAGGCGGCCCCAGAGAGGTTGCCCCTCTGTGTGCTGTATTCTGACAGGCTGAAATCCCACCAAGGTGGGTGACTGGGTTGGGTCATGGGGCCCCCTCACAGGGCCAGCTATGAAGACCCGCTTGTGCCTTTCCCCCAGTCGGCCTAAGCAGTCAGCAAAACCAAGTGGTAGAACTTCTTCTAGGCTTTCTTTCAAATAATAGAACAAACTGCCTGCGCATACGAAGCTCGCGTGTCAAGCAGAAGGATCAAGCCCACTAGCCTTCTCCCCGATGGGCTGTCTCTCTTTGCACGAGTCTCACTTTGTTAGCCTCCACTGGAGGATGTTAAAACTCAGCGGCTCCTGCTGCAGCCTGGAATGGTACGGTCTAGAAAAGGGCCAATGGGACAGACTTGGGAAGAGCTAAAAGGAAGGGAGGCGAAACCAAGAAACTGCTTTGTAGGGGCTGGAGTAGCATTTTCCACTTTAAGGGTTAGGAATGAATGGCTCCTGTGAGCCCAAGGTATCCTTCTATAAAGAGGCTGTCTGTTGGCTCTCTGAATGATTCCTTGTGCTGGCTTGGCTATCTTCCCAGCACCCTCCACTGGATGTACACAAGCCCCTGCATCTCTCGGTTAAGTGTGGTTGGATCCTGCCTGTTAAGAGAGACTGCAGAATTGCCCCCTTTGTGCCTCACTGCATAAGTCACTGGCAGAAGGCAAGACCAGAGCGCTCTGCCTCCAGGCGGCCAGGGTGGGGGGCCGGCAATTCTGGGGCAGTTGGACACTTTCTGTTGCAGAGCGTTGGCTATCTTTTCTCAGGGGCACCTCCCGCAAACAAGGACTTGCACAGAAATGTAAAGTGTGGGTTGCACGACTCCAAAGAAGGGTCGCTCCTGCACATTCTTAAAAAAAACCCTTTTTGGTGTGTCGGGGGCACAGCGAGCCTCAGAATAATTCTGTGTTCAGAAATGTGGAAGGATTGGGCCAATGCGGGCTCCGGATGTGGGAAGCTCAGCCTCGGATCAGGGCCAGTGGGCGCCGGTTTGGTTGCTTGTTGCTTGGGATAGCGATTCTTGTTTGGCGGCTGCTTTGGGTGGCTGCGTTTGTGTGGGAGCAGAATTAAACCCTGTTCCTCACGCTGGTGGAGATCTGCAGATTCGGAGCCTTGAACGGAAAACACCCTGAGGAATGGAAATGAATCCCATTTGTTAAGGGCACCCTCCGGTCGGTCGCAGCTTGGGAAGGGGAGAGGGGACGGTGTTGCTTAAATGAGATCTGAATTATTGATAAATGGGTTTAATCATCCGTGGAATATTTGATTAAAGTAATTATCAGCCTGCACAGTTGTACCCCGGTGCTAAAGAAGGGATTCTGCTATCTCCCTGGCATTCTCTCCATCCTTCTGGCTAATAGGAATTTAGCTGGGGAGTGTGTGCGCGTGCACGCGTGCGTGCTGGGAAGATCGCCTGACTGCCCTCCCTTTCTCCTTCCTCGAACTGCAGCTGACAGCAAGTGGGGACCCTGGAGCCACTGGAGCTTGTGCTCCAAGACTTGTGACACAGGCTGGCAGCGACGCTTCCGTATGTGCCAGGGCACAGGCGTGCAAGGCTACCCGTGCGAGGGCAGCGGGGAGGAAGTCAAGATGTGCAACGAGAAGAAATGCCCAGGTACCTGTCCCTGCCCCAGCGGCTCTCCCTGTGGCTCAGCCCTCCTCCAGGCCACTGCAAAACGAGCTGTCTCGCCTTCCCCTCGGAGCAAGATGCATTTCAGCGCACACGGGGCCTGATCCGCCCTCCTCTGCTGCTCCACTGCCCCCCCACCCCGGAATGAGGCAGCTGCCTGGGTATTTGCATCTTTGCACACTGGCTTTGTGCCTGCTTCACGCTCTTCATCTTTCCTTTCCCCTCCCCACCAAATTCAGTTCGTTGGTCCTCTCAAGAATTACTTGCCCTCTTTCAGCTCAAGTTCAAGTTCAGAGAAGTTTCGGGGAGGGGGGCATCCCAGCGGTGGGAGGGACAAGAAGCAAAAGCGGGGCCACGTTCCAAGAATACCAGCCCAGCTCCAAGCTCTTTTCATTTACAGCTTTTACTGTCGGTGACTAGGCCCAAGGGGAGGGGGCGAAGTGTGCAAGCGGCAGGAAAACACCAAAGCACCAGCAGCCGAGGGTGTGGGGGTGGCTGTCAGGAGAGCTTAGGGGGCTGGTCTGGCACCCCTCTGCTAGCTCTGATCACTCACCCTGCAGATTAAACCTGGCCCCCCTGCCTGGGAGAGGGCCAAGCCCTGGAGAGAAGGGGGGATTCATTCTTCTTGCTGAAGAGAGAGAATCAGGCCGAGTGAAGTCAGCACAGGCAGGCAGCGTGGCGCCGCTGGGTTAGCCGGCTCTTCCCGTCTCTGAGGGGGCTGGTCGGCTGCATTTCTCTGGCCCACGGAGCAGCCTTGCAAGGCGCTCTGTCTGCATCTGCACTTGGCCGGCCAGCCAGGTGCTCACACTGGCCCCTTTTCCTGGAAGTGCTCTGCTGCCCAAGTGTCGCTCATTCGGTGATCCCACAGGGCCCCGGATGGGATCGGGCATGGCTAGCAGGGCGATGGGACTGGGGTCCTCCTCTCCTCTTTGCTGGGCCTCTTTCTTTACGAAGGGCTCCCAGCTGCGTGGAGAGGAAGCCTGCAAATGCAGCCGACCCCCATCTTTGGTGCAGGGGCACCTCGGCTGCGAGACACCCAGGCAGAAGCGAGGTGCTGCCCGTGTGCGTTCTGGAGGGCTCGACAGCTGGCCGACCCCTGTGGGCGCCCCACACGTGAGGCCACGTGTGCCTGTGGGACCGCAGGCCGGAGTCCTGGGTGCCGAGCTGAGGGAATCCGACAAACCAATGGGCGTCCCTCGCAGGGCCCAAATGTAGCTCTCCGCTTAAAGCTACCCTGTCCCCCTGACCGGGGGTCTTTCCCCTTCAGTGGGTCTCCAGCTCTTGGACAGCCTCTCCCGAGGCTTAGTGGCCGGGAGCAAGAGCTGTTGGCCCAAACACGTGGGCCTCCCTGCCCCACCCGCCTTGGCAGGCCACCCCGGAGCTCCCAGCCAAAGCGGGTCCTGTGTCCGGATCTGCACTAACACGTGCGCCACCCTGCCCGCTAGCCATGGCCCCCCTCGCAGACCCACCCAGTCTCGCCCCTGCATGCCCCAGGTGCTCGCCACACTCCCCTCGGGCCGCGCTGCCGGCCCACCCACCTCTCCCGCTTCTCCCGCTGCAGCCTACCGCGAGATGTGCAAGGACGAGCACGCCACGCTGGTGGCTTGGAAGAAGGCGGCTGCCGGCGAGATGGTCTACAACAAGTGCCCATCCAACGCCACAGGTGGGCCGCTGCCCTGCTCTTCGCAGGCTCCGCGCAGGGTCTGGGCACCTGCGGTGGGGGGGAGTGCAGAGGGCCCCATGGGGGCTGCACAGGGGCAGGAGTTTCCTGCGGAAAGTGGGGGACCCTTCCCCGCCTCTGCGCCGGCAGTCCCGCTCCAGTTTGCGCTGCCAGCACTTTAGGGCCCACAGGGGCCCCATGACATCCCTCCTCTGCCCTTCTGGGGCGACTGTGCCCTCACCAGCGTTTATCTTAATTTTTAGAACATTAGACTCTGATGGCACAGCTTCATTTGCACAGTTTCAAAACCGCTTTGCACCTCCCACTTAAAATGTGCACAGAGTCAGCTTTGGGGCAAGACTCTTGCAACGGCTCCCCTTGGAACATCCCCGGGGCTCCCCCCGGCCCCGGCCGGACGTTTTGCACACGCTCGCGCGTGGAGCGGCGCTGAAGGGGGCCAGCCGCAGGCCACTGCAGCATCGCGCCGTTTCCTCGTTAAATGCCGGGATGGGGCCCACCCGCAGGTCGGGTCCTGGGCGGGCCATGGCCCTGTCCAGGCAGCAGTGGCCCCGGGCTGGGCAGCGGGCCTCCCTGGTCGCCAAGCCACGTGTCGCCTGCCTCCTCTCCTAGGGTCCGCCAGTCGCCGGTGCCTGCTCAACTCCCACGGGGTGGCCTACTGGGGCGCCCCCAGCTTCGCCCGCTGCATTTCCCACGAGTACCGATACCTGCATCTTTCGGTAGGTGCACCAAGGAGACCGCCCCCCTCGGTGGCCCCGATTCGGCGCTTTCCCCATTTCCTTCGGAAGAGCTGCGGACAAGGGGAGGCGGTGTAACGGCCAGCCCTGACGCACAGGGGGTTCTTGTGGCTGCAGCACCCAGCCCTGTGGATCCATTCACACGGCCCGTGTTTGCACCGGGGAGGAGGCCCTGTGAAAGCCGTGGGGTCTGCACTGCTCATCCGATGCCAGACCACCCCAAATACCTTGCCTTCCAGCAAGGAAGCCAGCGTAGCGTCGTGGCGAGAGCCCTGAACTGGGACTCGGGAGATTCGGGTTCGAGCTTACCGCGTGGCTTTGGGCCAGCCACTGACTCCCAGCCTAACTACCTCCCAGGGTTGCTGTGAGCATAAGACTGAGAGGAGGAAGATTATGTAAGCCACCTTGAGTATGTTGGATGAAAAAAGGTGGACTATAAATGTAAGGAAATAAAAACGGGAAAAGAGGAGAACCTGGTAAACCGACTTGGGTTTCTTGCAGGAACAATAAAAGCAAGGGATATATGCCCTCTATGCAATAAGCTCAGAGGGAACAGGAAAGGCTGAGGGGAAGACG
The DNA here is from genome assembly GCF_004798865.1 of Varanus komodoensis. Lineage (NCBI taxonomy): Eukaryota > Metazoa > Chordata > Lepidosauria > Squamata > Varanidae > Varanus > Varanus komodoensis. Next base: position 1,142,497 of record NW_025335440.1, read on the forward strand.
GTGATGGGATCTCCTAGCATGGGAATGGTTTCGAGCCATCAACTCATGGCTCCCAGTGTGGATCATGGAGCACCCCTTGGAGAAAGTTCCGTAGGGTTCAGCAGGGTCCAGCACTCCTCAGCTTCTCAGCCCCCAGACCAGCCTGCGTGCTGGGTCCCCTCGAGCAGGGTGCTGTTGTAGGAGCCCTCCCAGACTAGCGACAGAGCTCCTTCGCTCTGCCCTGCCTCACGGGGCCCTTTCTGAGGGGAGATGCTGGCCTGGCCTGCGGAGCAGAAAACTTGAATGCAGAGTTTTGATGGGCCCTTGCCAGAAGCCCTTTGCTTCCTGTCTCCCGTTGTAACCTTCTGGGCACAAATGCTTTTCTGCTGGTGAGCTTCCCCTTGCCCCATTTCTCTCTCTCTCTCTCTCTGTCCCCAACTGAAGCTCCGCGAGCACCTTGCAAAGGGCCAGCGCATGCTGGCAGGTGAGGGCATGTCGCAGGTGGTCCGTGGTCTGCTGGAGCTCGTGGCACGCAAGACGTACTACAGCGGAGACCTGCTTTTCTCCGTGGAGATCCTGCGCAACGTCACGGACACTTACAAGAGAGCTACCTACATCCCTTCTTCGGATGATGTGCAGGTAGCGTTGCTGTGCGGGAAAAGAGGGACTTGCAGGGCTCATGTCGGGGATGGAAAATTTCATTTTTTCCTACGCAACGGGCCACAGCGCTCTGTGGTTTGCCCACAGTGTACAGGGCCAAACTGGAAGGGGCTTGTTTCCATTTCAATGGGAGTGCTGAATCTTCTCCATCTGGAGGGCTGAACTCCATTAGAGGGGATGTGGCTAGATCAGAACCTTTGGGAGCTGGAAGGGGACCTTTGATCTGAGCTTCTGCATGCCTGCATTACAATACTATACAGGAAGTTCCCTACTATGAACCTTCAAGTTGCAAAATTTCAAAGATTAAAATTTTGAAGATTTGCATTCCCAACCACATCAGTTCTTTTTTCTTTTTAACTGTTAATTCTCCCCCCTCCCCTAAATGAAATCAAGCCATCTCTCTGAGAGAATTGGCTGCCTCTCCCCACTCAGAAAAATGTGCTGCGTTTCTTGGTATCTTGTGAAGATTGGAGAGTCTGGAGCAGTTTCTCCCTTTTGTGAAATGAGTTGGAGGCTGCTGTTTCTCCATGCAAAGCGAGTGGGCCTGGCTTAGCGGCACCAGTGCCGGCTTCCTTGTCTAAGCAGCTTTGCGGCCTCCAGAAACTCAGTTCCAAATGGGGAGGAGATGGCAGCGGTCAAAGAAAGCACCTTTCCACTCAGCTCCCAAATGGTCAAGACACAGGAAGCGAGGGGAGAATGTGGGTAGGAGAGAGATCACACCCACTTGACCCCCAGATTATTCTGATCATTCACATCCGATTCTTAAAGCCAGACTGCAACACTCTGGCTACTTAATGGTGTGTGTGGGGGGGTGTGTGCATGGGCTGCAATTATGAATTTGGGCAACTTCAAATATCGTTTGTCATCGAAGTACCAGGGCTGCCTCTTCCGAGGAACACTATGCGATGGTCCAAGGCTCCGCAGAAGGGCTGCTGTTTTTTGTTTCCGAGCTTTGCGACCTTCCCTCTGTTAGTTGGGTACCCTGGCTAACTTTGTTGAACATATGAACAAATTGGACCTACGAATGCGCTCTCGGAACAGAACCCGTTCATAGGTAGGGGACTGCCTGTACATTGTCTTGAACATGTTCAAAGGATTTCTAGGCAAAAGCCCAATTCTACCTAGAGATGTCTTAGAAAACCACAGTGGGCTCGAGTGATTCTGAATGGACTCATGTGAGTTTCCAAGAATCGGGGCCACGGACTTGCCAGCAGGCCACCTTTCCCCGTGTCATGCAGATTCTGCAGTCTTGTCGGCTTTGATCCCATACTCTAAAGCAGGGGTCCTCGAACTAAGGCCTGCGGGCTGGATCCGGCCCGCCATGCCCATTTAACCGCCCCGCCCCACAGGTTTTGCACTTGCTGGGCAACATGTGGGCGTGTGTGGGCATGTGGTTTGCTCACGAGGAGGTCATTTTGGACCTAATTGGAGAAAATAATCTCGCGAGCAAGCCAGTGCCTTGCCCCACGTGCGCCCCTGTCCCCACCTCGCCTCGCATGCGTGCACATGCGCCCCCCTGCCCACACCGCCTTGGCGGCCCGCACCCACCACCGGCACCTGTCAACTGGCCCCCTTTTGAAAAAGTTTGAGGACCCCTGGGCTAAAACATGAAATGTGCATTTGGGGCTGCAGGATTTGCACATTCTCGGGAATTTGTGAACTTTCTTAGCAATAGCTTTGTGAAAAGTGCAGTTCTGTTAATAAGAGGATGATGGAACAAAAGCTACGGGGCAATTTGCAAAACATGGATGGAATGAATTTTCCCAAGTCTGTACATTACCACCAGAAAAGCCAGTTTTAGTGAATTGCATAAATTAGGCACTATAGTTCTGCTTCTTTCGCCTTTCCCTTAGGAGGGACGGGTGCTACACATGATGGAAAAGTGTCACTCTAACGGGAGAGAACCCTACTCAGCTGCTCCCAGAGGCTCGAGATTTTAGGCTCTGCATGCTAAGGACTAGAAACATGCTTTAAAAATAAAAAGTCCTCTTCCTGCCCCCTTCTCCTAAAAGCTGAATTCTGAGAAAGGTTGTCAATGCAATTCAAGGCAAAAGGAAAGTGTTTCTGTACAGGAAAGTGTTAATAAGCCCATAAAGGCCCAGTGATGATGGAACAGTCTGTTCTGCTATCCAAGCAAGTCTAGTGGATTAAATTCAGATATGTGTAAGCAGACATGTGAATGGGGAGCTTTTATTTCAGCATGCCGGAAAAAGCATTAAATATAACCCAAAGCAAAAATGAATAAGAATGCTTTAATGGTTTTGCCTTAGAAGAGCTGTAAATTGGGGGCACATTTTTAATACATTGTTTGTTGCAACAGTTCAGAAATGTTTACAGATTTTAGGAGTGTTTTAAACATTAAGAATGTTTTGCAATGACTTTTCAATTACAGTCCCTGAGGAGGCAAAGTTCTTTTCAAAGCACACTGGGCATAATAAAGTTTTTCCAGGCACCTAGGAATATTTTCTCTTCTGTTCTGTGACAGTGCAACTCACTAACTGGAAAACACTGGAGTTTTTACAGAAACTCCTGGTACAAGAGAGGCCTCGAGAAGAAAACAAGCCAAAACATTTTGAATGACAGGCAACATTTCTCAAGGGGGATCCTGCACATTCCTCATGCTGAGTTGGATGGATGTGCATGCCTTCACAGACACTGCAGCGAAGGGTGGGCAACTGATGGTGCTTCAGAGGCCATCTTTGCTCTCCAGAATCCCCTCCTTGCAGGGGAGTCGGGGAAAAAGCCTGAAATGGACTTTGGGTGCTACGGAGGAGCTCTAGAGCCCCAAAAGGCTCAGACTGAACTTGGCATGCCACAGGTTCCTCTGGTCAAACATCCAGACTAGTTTCTCTGAAGGCAGGACGCGCTCCAACGGAGCAAAGCTCAGGGAGCCAAGGTTCCATTTGGATGCCAGGAAGCACTTCCTGACAGTCAGGACCCCGAGGGTGTGGAATGGGCTTCCACGGGAGGTGGTTGAGGCCCCACCGGTGAGGGTGTTCAAGGATAGGCTGGACGTCCACATGGTGGGCATGTCGTGAGCGGAGCCGGCTGGAGCCGGGGGTCAGACTAGATGGCCCGGGAGGCCCCTTCTGACTCGCTCTGTTTCTATGTTTCTCCACCACCCATGGATGCAGAGGTGCAGTGAGGGCCTGAGGCAGTCTCCCCAGCCCCAACACAGTGGGGGCTTTCCCAGCACCTGCCCCTGCACCTCAACCTCTTTTCTTCCCCCACAGCGGTTCTTCCAAGTCGTCAGCTACATGGTGGATGCCGAGAACAAGGAAAAGTGGGAGGATGCCCAGCAGGTGGGTTGACGGGTGTTGTCTGTGGGGCTGGCTGGTGGGGAACCAGCTGACGTCAACGCTTCCTCCATCCCCTTCTCGTGCTGCTCAGGTCTTGCCTGGCTCCGTCCTCCTCATGAAGGTGGTCGAGGATTTCATCCATCTGGTGGGGGAAGCTCTCAAGGCCTTCCAGACATCCCTTATTGTCACGGACAACTTGGGTGAGTGGGCAGAGAGCGGGTGCGGGGTGGGCCTTTGCCAGGTGGGTGGCGGGCTGGAAAGAAGGTGCCCAGGCAGGAGTACGGGCAGGTGTATGCCAAGGCCACGTCCGGGGGGAGTGTGTTTCCCGGCCCTCCCACCTGGGTGAGAACACAGGACTCAGACTGGGGTGCGACAGGCAGGAGGTATTTCTGCCGTGATGCTCAGGGCGTGGCTCCATTGGCATGTTTCTGCCCCCTTCCCATCCAAGAGCTTCGTGCTGCCCGCCCGCCCCAGACGCTGCTGTTAGGAGCCCCGATTGCAGGAGACGGCCATTATGATTTCCCCTGCAAGCTTACTTTTTAACATTTTGCGTTCTTTCCCTTTTATATCTGGAAAGCTTCCTATGCTTTATCTCGTGTGCACTTGTTAAAGTCTTACCAAAAGCACACCGAAAGGACAGTCCTGCACCCGCCCCAGCTTGCAGAGGGCCATGATGTACCTGCCTGCCATGTAGCCGTTAAAGGCAAAGAGTCCATCCAAAGGAAGAGCTGGCAACCTAATTCTAACATGGTGGAATACATAGATTCTAACACAGACATTTAAGAGCCAGGCACCGAAAGCCCTGAGCCTGGACTCTCCCACATTAGGATGTTTAGTTTTTATTTTTTTCTCCATGCCATTCATGAAGAAATTCGTGGCCTGGGGGAGGTATTTCTCATCAAAGCGCCTGGCTATCCCTGGCAGCAGTGGCTTGGTCCTTCAGCGTATCGTCCTGCACTTCATGGCGTCAGCCTAGAAATCGCTCATGTTGAGCAAGGAGTCCAAGGGGGCTTGGTCCACTCATATGCGCCCTCCGCTTCCCCCTTCTCTCCCCCACCCTTGGCAGTGATCAGCATCCAGAGAGAGCCGGTTTCCGCTGTCTCCAGTGACATCAACTTCCCCATGAAAGGCCGGCGGGGCATGAAGGACTGGGCCCGCCACTCCGAAGACAAGATCTTCATTCCGAAGGAAGTGCTCAGCCTTTCCTCTTCTGGTGTGTGGGCTGCACTCGCTGGGCTGGCTGCTTGGGGGGTGGGTGGGAGGAAGGAGCCCAGCGCACTGCAGTGAGAGCATCCATCGCATTGTACATTTGCATTCGGAGAAGGACAGGAAGCAAGCGCCCGACGCTGTCGCTTTGTGGAGCCGGGCAGGAGCGGACACGGTCGGGGCTGAACGAGAGTGGCTCCATGAGAGCCAGGCCCTCTGAGGGAGCGCAGGGCAGATGAGCAGAGCAGGAAAATGGTCTGCCTAAGAAAAGACAGGAGAGGAGCATAAAAGGGAAGCAACTGCCCTGACATGGTTTCCAAACTCTTCTTATTTTAGACATTCATAAGATCGGGCCTGGAGGTTTCAGGTTCCCCTTCTATTTCAGAACTCAAACCCATTTTCCCGAATCCCACATCAAAATGTGAGGATGAGGAAATTGATTTGTTTGCTTGGAAGGCATTTCGTATTGCGCGCTGACCTGTGTGTGCACACAGGCATGCAGCTGATTGTGCAAGCAGTGTGAGCTGTGACGTTTGCACTCGCAGACCCTATATGCATGATGCAGCTGGGGGAATGTGGCTGGGCAATGGCCTGCACTCATGGTTTGGAGGCCTTTGCTCTCGTCTTGCCTGTGCATCAAAACAGGTGCCTCCTGGCTGGCTTCTTCGGCTGATCCGGTTGCTTTTAGAAACATAGACACATAGAAACAGAGCGAGCCAGAAGGGGCCTCCCGGGCCATCTAGTCTGACCCCCGGCTCCAGTCGGCTCCGCTCATGACATGCCCACCATGTGCATGTCATGGCGCGCCATCCCATACTGAGGACTTGTCCTGTTACTGTGGAGCGAAGAGTTTTCCCTCCATGCCGTGTTGGGTCACTCTCCTGATTCTTTGTTAAGGAAGTGGGTGGCTTATGCATGCCGGCCACTGCCAGTGAAGCACGCTTCTGCCCCTTAGGATTCCTCCCACGGGACTGGTTTGGATCGCCAAATTTGCTTTGGCCTGCTTCGGGCACGTTTGGTGCCCCCACGCACAGCCCTTTGGCTCCCACGTTGCTCCTTCCTCACGCAAGCCGCCAAACGAGCCAGGTTAACCAGCGCTCCCCGTGACTTGCGGATGAGGAGCCGCGGTGATGGCAGAGGCAGTGCAGAGGAGTGGCCGGCTGGGGCTGGGCTTGCATCCTCCATCTGGAGTCCCAGGTCCCCGGGAGGCCATCTGCGCCACCCTGGCCCTGGCTGGAATACTGGTGCGAAGGCCCTGGTGATCTCCAGGCACATTTGCTCACATGTGCTTCCTCCCCCTGATCCCTTCTGCCTGGAGTTTTCTTTCTGACATGCTTTAACCCTTCTCTTCCCTCTCCATGCATCCCCTTTTACAAATAGGACTGCCACTATGAGATGGGGTCCGGAAAGACACAGACACACATGCGTGCACACAGACTGCAGAACTTATGTTAATTGATTAGCATATGCAAATGTGCGCTTTTGGCTCCCCCATGGGCCTCAGCCCTGGGTCTTTCTGGAGCCCAGCACTGTGCTTAGGCTCCTGGTTTCCAGGCAAGCCAGAAGGTGGAGGCTGGGCTGCTGAATGCTCACTTGAGGAATGTGTCTGTCGCTGCCCTCACTGTGGGGGCCTGTTGCTGCCAACAAGAAGAAGGGCCTTTTCAGTGGCGGCCCCCCAGTTGGGGAGCAGTCTCCCCGCTGAGGCCCACCTGGCACCAACCCTAATAGTTTTTTGGTGTCAGGTTAAGACTGTCTTCCATTGCAGGGCAATTCACCAGGCGCCGTTATATTGGGGCTTTGCCAGCTGCTGAACAGGCCGGTCTTTGAGCCTGGCTACTGCGCATCCTTTCGTATGTGTTCTAAGCCTGGTTTCAAATTTCGTATGGCAAGCTTTCAACGGCGTTTCTGTTGCTGTGTCTGTTTTATATTATTTTATGTACTGCAAACTGCTGAGAGGGCTTTGCTATTGGGCAGTCCAGAAATCAAATGCATATATAACCACATTTTCCAGCAGCCCGCCCAGGTCCGGCTGAGAACCCTTCTTCCTTCTGCCAAGGCAGGGGTGGAGGGAGGCGCACGAGACACTGGTCACCCCACCTGGCGGGTGAAGAAGCGGCCTGGGAGCCAAACCGTGCACTGGCATCTTCCCCAGCCAGCCTCCGAGAAGAGGCACCCTGCTGGCCGGAGCGGCTGGGTCCATGCACGGAGCACTGCCATAACCAGGGCTGTTCTTTCCTCAGAAACAGACGACTCGTCCTATTTTGTCATTGGCGCCATCTTGTACCGCACGTTGGGACTCATCCTGCCTCCTCCTAGGTGAGTGCCTGGCCACGGAGAAAAGGGCCAGCAATAGCCGCTGGCCACAATGGCCCTCCAGTGCCTGCAGGATCGGGGCTGTGTGCTGAGAATTGCAGAGGGAAGGACACTGTCACCCGGCTTGGGGCGGCTCCCTGGGGTGTCTGTTGGGCCAAGCGGGAACAGCTTTGCTCCGATCCAGCACGGAGCATCCCGTGTCCTTGCATGGTGGCACATGGAAGAAATGTGTCCGTGGGTCGGCACAGGCTGTTCTCAGAGCAAAGGCACGAGAGCGCCTCTGGGTGCCTTTGCATTCTACGTGCATCCACTGGATGGTAAAGCCGGCAGGTTCTGCACTGTGAGCGCGGGTGGTGGGCAAGTGCAAGCGCACACGCTGCCCCTGGGCATCTGGAGTCCGGACCCGAGAGCCTCAACCTGGGGCCGGTGCCCCGCCTCGGAGGCTTTTGGACCTAAGGCGTACTGAGGTCTCAGGGCTGTTTGCAAGCACAGAGGGGGCCCTGGCCCTGCACTCTTAATCCCTGTGAGGGGCAGCAGAACACAGACCCTGGACTGGCCGGGTTTGGAGCAGATCCTGAGACAAGGCCTTCCCCTCTCGCCTGGGCAGTGGGGTCTGCTGTGCACCATGGGGCTTTCCGGTTGCACATTTGGAGACCCTGACCTGAAGAGTGCTCTTCACACCTCGAGCTGCGTGTTAATATCTGTGCCATCAGGCAAAACATGAGTGAAGGGTGATGCTTCCCTTTTGTGTACGCACACAGTCGTGTAGTTTCCCCGACTTGTTTCCGTCTCCATCCTTTTCTAGTGCAGCATAATTTGTAGAATGAACACAACAAGCTTCCCAGTATATAAGGGAAAGGCCAATGTGAAAGCCCCACAAATAGGCTAACAGGTGCAGGACCTCAAGCCATCCAGCCATCAAGAGTGCTCAGGCTGCAGCCCAGCACCTCCTGCTCGGAGATAAACCCTGCTGCAGTGAAGCATAGGACTGCGTGGCCGGAGCGTTCCTCGAAGATGCTTAGACTTTGACTAGGGAGACGCTCCTGGGCAGACGTTATTTTGGGGCCAGTCCCCAGGGGGCTTCTGCTTATGCCTTTCCGTGCACCTTCCGGCGGCCTGCCATGGCTCCCAGTGCCGGTGGCTCCCACGGTCTCCCTTGCACCCTGCAGCCTGCATTACTGGGGAGGTCGGTGAGGTCGATGCAAAGGTCCAGTGGCTTCCCTCCGCCCCTTCACGAATCGTTCGGCAGTGGACCCCTGTGCCACGGTTGTGCAGGGGAGCCACGCACTTTCCTGTCCCTCCACAGGAGTCCCCTGGCTGTCATGTCCAAGGTTCTCACGGTGACAGTGAAGCCACCAACCAAGGCTGTGGAACCCTTGATTATAGTGGAGTTGTCCCACATCATCAATGTAAGTGCATAAAGGGCCCCCCATTAGTGAAGGCCGGGTGTTAAATGGGCGGAGACAGTTGCCTTCCAATCTCTCAGGTTTGCTTGAAAACTCCTTACATGCAAATCCTGTCTGGGTCTCTTTTCCCCGCCCCTGATCTGCTGATATTCTCCTGTGCTGCAAAATGACCAGGTTGAGACCATGGAACAGGGTAGCAAGAATGGAGCAAAACAGGTCTGTGCAAATCTCTGTCAGCCCAGGTTTCGAAATGAAATGCGGATCTTTCTTGAATCCCAAGAGAGTGTGAATTTGCATAAAACCATGCCAGATGGAAAGGGGGGGGGGTTGCTTTTTTCCTCTTCCCTTTTGTTTACTTTGTGGAAAGGGGGTTAGCTTGTGTGGTCTAAGTGATGAAAACAAGCACAGACACCATGGAACAAGAACAGCTGTAAGAAAAGCTGCACTAAAAGAAAAAGAGCAGCATGGACTGATAGTTATTTTCATCACAATCGAAAGGGGTTGCTTTTAAATCAAGGGGCATTTTTCCTATTTACTTTGCAAATACCCTGCACTGACAGAAAGACAAACAAGTGAGTCTTAAATCAAATCAAGCCAGAACTTCCCCTGAAGCAGAGATGACAAAACCGAGGCTGTCCTATTTCGGGCACATCATGAGAAGGCAAGACTCACTGGAGAAGGCAATCATGTCAGGGAAAGTCAAAGGGAAGTTGGAGGGGAAGGCCAGCTATGAGATGGATCAAGTTCCATCGAAGAAGCTGCACCCTTGGCTTTGCAAGAATTGAGCAGGGCTGTCAAGGGCTGGTCATGTTGGAGGCACACATTCACAGGGTTGCCATAAGTTGGAGATGATTTAACTTTTGCCTAGCACAATTTAAGAAGGTGCAAGAATTCTCCCTGGATAAAGAGGAAAGATTAGAATTACCATTTATTATGTAGCACATTTTTACCCCACCCTTCAGCAATGCTCTAAGTGTGGATGCCAGTAAACTTTAAATAATATACCCTGGATTTATGGGTATCTGTTGGTGACATACAGGTATGTGAGGGGGTGTCACACGGAGGTGGGTAGAGACCTGTTCTCCCCTGCAGAGGAGGGCAGGACGCGCTCCAACAGAGCCAAGCTCAGGGAGCCAAGGTTCAATTTGGAAGCCAGGAAGCGCTTCCTGACAGTTAGGATCCCGAGGGTGTGGAATGGGCTTCCACGAGAGGTCGTTGAGGCCCCATCGTTGCGGGTGTTCAAGGATAGGCTGGACGTCCACATGGTGGGCATGTCGTGAGCGGAGCCGGCTGGAGCCAGGGGTCACACTAGATGGCCCGGGAGGCCCCTTCTGACTTGCTCTGTTTCCATGTTTCTATGTATCTCTGCAAGCTATGCAGCTTTTCCTTTTTGTGCAGGAAATCACACTTCCCCGAAGTAGGAAATGAAATTAAAAAAAAAAGTTATTGGGCACCCCGAACCCACTGAACCCGAGTAATGGCTCTTCTTCTCTGCCTCTCCTCCAGGGCACCTCTCACCCACAGTGTGTCACGTGGGAATACACCAAAGTGTGAGTACCTTTTGCCTTGTAAAAGCGCAGTCTGTGGAAGGGCATGAAAACCGGTGGTGGGCACAGGCACCCGGCCGATGGGGTGGGGAGGTTCCGAGTGCATGTGAATAGAACTGAGGTGGGACAAGTGGGTGGATCATTGAAATGGGTCCTTCCAGTCTTTCAAGCTACAGATTTCAAGGAAATCTTGCACAGATCGAATGAGTTCATACCTCTAAGAATCTGACCTGCAGTGAGGTAGCTTTTTCCAAGTCACTTGGATTCAGTTGATTTGCAAGCTGTTTTTGTTTGTTTGTTTTGCTTTAATTCTTCATAATTTAATGCAAACTTAATCAGGCAAGTGCAATGATATGTATTTTCAAGGATCAGTGGGTTTCTGAGAATTTGCACAACTGTAAGCAGACAAGGGAACAAAAGCTACCTGACACTCCATGAAGTGTAGCTGAAATGGCTTTTGCACTGTCCACACACCCCTCCTCCAAGCTCTCGGGTTTTAGTCTTGCCTGCTGTGCTTCACTGTCCAGTCCTGCCCCCCTCCTGGGGATTGGAAAGCCCCTCAGGCCAGAAGGGGAGCACCTAGCAGAGAAGCTTTATGGGAACCGGAAGGTGGTGGGCACACTGACTCCAAGCACAGAACTGCCGCTCAAGGAAGCCAGACGTGGCTGGTGGCGTTCCTACAATTTAGACAGCATCTTGTGCTCAGACAGGCCTGGTGGGGGCTCTAGTTCAGCTCAGACTTCCAGCATGGCTTTTCTATGACTGTTGCTGATGGAAATGCTTCTTCCAAAGCCTTCTTCCAGGTGTTCGATTGGAACTGGTGTTGCATTTTTGGGATTGGTTATGTGGCTCTTGGGTGGAGAAAGACGGGTGAATGGGAGATTGTATTGTGGTACTGGTGTGTGTGTGTGTGAGAGAGAGAGAGAGAGAGAGAATGAGAGAGAGAGAGAATGGATACTGTGATGAAGTTTCATTTTCTGCATGAGTCAGCTCCCTTTGGCTCTCTACTGCTCCTCTGAAGGCATTTCCGGCTGTAAAGTTGCACTTTCTTCACTTCAGATCTCATAGTAAATGCTGCTGTCTGCTATTGGCATTTGGTTCTGGATGAGGTCTTTCTGGGTTGCCAAGACCCAGCTAGTTGGTGCATCTCTGTCCGTGTTTGCCCAGATGGGTCTTGTGGGCTCGCCGGAAGGTTGCCCCAGGGTGGGGAACATCTGCACTCTGGCTGCTTGGGGAGTGTGGAACGGCTGCTGGGCAGCTGCCTTGGCCGAGGTGGAAGGTGTGTGCCTGCCGCTGCTGGCAGGGAGTCGTTTAGGGATTCCGTCGGTGTGCATCCTTTGTGCGGCCTATAGAACTGCCTGGTGGGCCCATCTTGGAGATGGTGTCTCTGCACCATCCTCTGCTGATTTATGGTCTTCACAGGGTGACCTTGGTCAAATTGCAGCCTCGTCTCTAAAACGGGAATGGCACAATCTTTCACCGCAAAGAGTTGTACTTTGATGGAATAACTTAAAATCAAATGGTCCTACCTACTCTGAATGATGAAACGGCTTAGAAGAGGAAGGGTGCCTAAGCGAGTGTGTATATTTTGATGAATTAATCGACCTGCTGACTTGTAGAGACTCGGGTTCATTTGGCACAGAAGGCCCTCCGTTTTGCTCGTTTGCACCTTACACACACACACACACACACACACACACAGAGAGAGATGAGACTCACCTCACGGATCTTTCTGTAGGATGCATATTCCCTTCGCTCTGATCTATGCAGTTCTTGTGCACGTGGACCAGCTCTTCCCCTGTTCCGTGCCCTTCTCTCCAATGCTGCAGAGCCTTGACGCTGGTGCTTTTTGAAATGTGATCTCTCCAGGGCTACAGGGTCCGGGTCTTCCGCGAGGCAGCAGAAGGCAAGGACTGCAGCCCTGGCCTCGGCCCCCGCAGAGCTCCCCGGCCCCAGCAGGAGAGCTGTCCGCTCTGCCAGTGCTGAAGCCCCCTTCCTTCCGGCTGGCATTGCACTGCAAGAGCAGGGGTCACGATGCATGGAAAGGGCATGCAAGAATACCTCTTCTCAGTCTCCACCTGCCCCGCCGAGAGGCTCCCTGAATGAGGCCAATCTCCCCTCACCCACCGTGGGTTCACTCGGTTAATAATGGCTATTGATTATGGATGCCTCCTGCCTGCCAGATGGAATTCGTTAGCAATGGGCTAGGAGGGAGGAGAGAGTAGAGGATAGAACAGGGCAGATGCCCTCACGAGAGAGAGCGAGAGAGAGCGCGAAGCTGGCACTCGTGCTGCTCCTCGGACGTGTCTCGCGGGAGCCCTTGGACTTTCACGTGGAGGAACGTGCAACTCGGGCCTGGTCGGGCATTCACCCTGCTGCACCCGTGGCCAGAGAGGTGAGCATTTGAGGTCAGGCAGGGGCCCGGAGACACAGCATTGTGTGGCTGTCTCCATGAAGAGGACGGCGTGTGCAACCTGGCGCCTAGATAAGGCAGCCCGGCTCATTTCCTCCCCCTCCCCCCTTCCTGCGCGCTTGCTTGCTTGCTGGCTGGCTGGCTGGCTGGCTGGCTGGCTGGCTGGCTGGCTGGCTGGCTTTCTTTCTTTCTTTCTTTCTTTCTTTCTTTCTTTCTTTCTTTCTTTCTTTCTTTCTTTCTATTCGCTTCTGACCCCACCCCATTAGCCAGAGGGTCCCTGTCATGCTGCTTGCTTGCCTGCTTCCCGCCTCCTTTGCAGCAGGGCAGAGAGTCTCCGCCCATTATGCCGTCTGGCTCAGCAGTGTGCACTCCAGCCATCCCCAACTGATTGAACTGCAGACGCATTGGAGTACAAGTTCCATCATCCCTCGTGGGGGATGATGGGAACTGTGATCCACATGGAAGGCACCAGGTTGAGGAAGGCAGGCCCGTTCTGCTGGGTGGGTGAGCTTCCGTTGCTTCACAAAGGAGCCGGGTCTTTTGAGCTCTACCCGGACATGCTAAGAACCTTCCCCTGCTTGTCTACTGAGCTACGGATTTCTTGCATCAAGTCTATTCCCGGAACCTTCCTCCCTGGCTATTAGAATTGCATGGGAATGCTGCCCTTGCTCAGAAAACATGCAAGCGCTTTTGGAAGCACTGAGCCAAAGCATCTGCCAGCCACAACTGCCCACAATTCGCAGGCACAATTCGCTGCCATTCATCTCGTCCTGGATTTCTGCTGTGATCTGTGCAGGCTTCCTAATTCAGGCAAATTCCTTCAGGAGACTGAATCAACCCCACACAAGTCTGTGGAGGAAATTGCACAAATTTCAGGAGATCTGCAGAAATCCCCCTGCGATTGCTGCCCAATTTGTGCAGGTTTCTCATTCGCCCAAAGCAATGAGAAGGCATCCGCAGCCTCCCAGCATTCTTGGACATTACTTGCTGGCATCCTCACTAGTTATAGTTGCAAAGGAGAAATGTGGGGGCCAGGAGGGGGGATATTTTTCTCTAGAAATGCATGAAATCCTTTATTCATTTTGGCTTGGAAATAATCAAGGCATCTTTAAAAACAAGCAAGCAATGGGAATAATCCAGCTCACTTCTGGCCAATCCAGCTTCACTAGCACCATGCCCATGAGCCCACAGTACCGTCTGTTCCACCTGTGCTCATCCCCAAATGTCACCCTCTCTTTCCCGTTAAATACTTACTTCGTCCTTGTTGCCAAGTGCCCCTACTTGTCCATCGCTGTTCGGCAAAAACTTTTTGTTGTCTTCCCTTTACTAATAATAAGCAATGGGCTTTTCCATGAATCCCTTCCTTTCTCCAAGTCTGTTCCATTCTAGCTCCATGAAGATGTTGTTGGTTATTTCAAGGATATATCTTTTTGTCTGCTCTTTCCACATCTCATGCATTTTAATGCAACCAATGGTTGATTAAAGCACATTTTATGCATTTTTGAGAATTGCACATTTTTCTTCATGTACTTTTGAAATGTGCACATTTTTTTAATGTAGTTTTCCTGTTGCACAAAATGCCTTGAAGATCTGGAAATGTAGGAATTTCTAGATTCAAATTGTTTTATTTATTTATTTATTTATTTTTCGATTTATATCCTGTCTTTTTCCTACAAAGGGCTCAAGGCAGCTTACATCTCCTCCTCCATCTTATCCCCACAACAACAACCCTGTGAGGTAGGCTGGGCTGAGAGTCTGTGACTGGCCCAAAGTCACCCAGTTGGCTCCATGGCTGAGCGGAGACTCGAACCCAGATCGTCTGTGTCCCAGTCCCAGGCTCTTCACCACTGCACCACCCTGGCATACTGTTTCCACTCCATTTCTGGCTGGTGCCCTACAGAGAAATCTACCGAATCTCATTCATCCCTATTAATAAAAGGGCCCCTCTTACAAGTAACTAGTAGGCTAGTAAAAACGTCTGCAGGCTAGATAAATGGCAGGCTGGCCAAGGGGAAACAGCGTTCTGCTTCTCTTTGGCCAGTTCACTGTTGGCCATACCGCCGGGGTCCCCGGACTAGGGCCCGCGGGCAGATCCGGCCCGCCATGCCCGTTTATCCAGCCCGCACCGCCACCCGTTGCCTGCTGCCCACGTGGGCGGGCGGGCAGGCGGGAGGCGGTGACTTGCTTGCTCAGAGATGCTTTTGGACTTGCTGGAAGACCTCCGAGCAAGCGAGCCGCCGCCCCGCATGCCCAACGCCGCCTCGCACGCACCCGAAGTCACCTCACTGGCCCATGCGCCCAGCCCCCCGCTGGTCACTGCCGCCTTTCAACTGGCCCCCTATGGAAAATGTTTGAGAACCGCTGCCATAGAGGAAGGGAGCTCACGTCCTCGCAGCCACTCCTTCGTACTTTTCAAAATGGCTAAACTAGACAGACGCTGGATAGGAAGCAGCCATGTCATGGACTTGATCGACTGCTTCGCTTAGAGTGGTGGGCAGTGAGCTGTGGGACGCAAGTAGGTGGGAGCTGTGGAAGACATAAATATGTCCTGCCGCTTTTCTTAATGAGAGCCATTTCTCTTTTGTATTAGCACAGGACCCTTACCTTACCTATTAGTTCTCACGGAGCGAGAGATTATTTATCCATGCGCGGAGCAGGTGTCTAGTTTCTACACTGTGGGTTTGCTGCTGGCCTTCTCCTCCAAAAGAACCCCCATATTGGTGCCTTTGGGTTCCTTAGTCGCTTTAAGCCAAGCTGCATCAGCACGATTGTGAGTTTCCAAGGAACTGGTTGCATATTCTCTCGGCACTGAAGTCGTCTTCTGCAAAGGATGGATTTGCTCCTGCAGCAAGAACGCTTTAAAACGACTTGGATTTCGAGCAGTGTTACGTGCAAGGCAATAAAGGCAATATCACTCCCTTTCTTTGAAGTGAGGCCTCCCTCTGCCCTGAAGCACATGGGCAAGAAGGGGGCTTCCCCAGTGCCGCTCGGCCGCTGCTGACCAGTGAATGGCACTCGGGGCGGTGGGCAAGCCTGCTGCAGAACCGTTATCACCAGAAGGCGTATCCAGCACTGCCTGTGTGGCTTTGCGTGCTTGCTTGCTTTAATGTGGGCCATGATAACCTAGGTGATGAACAGATGCTGGCATGGCTTAAGTCAGGAAATCAGATTTTCTGTCTCAGCCAATCTGTGAGAACCATGGGCAGAAGTTGTGCCTTGGAAAGGTTGCCTTCCTCCTTCAGGTGTTTTAGACTGCAGCTTCCATCAGCCCCAGCCAGCATGGACCATAGTCAGTCATGCTGGGAGCTGTAGTCCAAAACACCTAGAAGAAGATAGCAGGTTAGAGAAGCCAGCCTTGCGTTTTGCTTTCAAAGAAGAGGAGGTGTTTCCATGGAGAAGGTGGCCATCTTCCCCAATGCAAGGGATGTCTAGGTCAGCCTTCCCGTCTCTGGTACTTGCATGCATGCCGGTCCGCACTCCCAGCACGCCATCTCTTGCCCAATTGATATGGAGGCCCTCAAGTGGGGAAGCCTGGCCTAGAGAATAAGAAATGCACCTGCTGTCCAGATGTAATCAGAATGAGGGTCTAGCAAATGAGAATCGGCACCACGCACATTCAGCCAAGTTGAGTGAGAGGTTTTCTCCCAGTGTTTATCATCCCGTTTCACCCTCAGAGCATCTGTGCCCGCCCACCCCGATAAAAAGCATTTGATGAATTGCTCCTGGTTTTGCTTGGGACTGAAATGTCCCGGCTCTGTTCACTGGGTGTGTTCTTGCATGCCTGCTAGTATTGCTGCTCAGCTTAACTACAGAATAATCAAAGAGTTGAAAGTTTCTGGCTTAAAGGTAGCAGCACAGCTCCAGTAAATATGCCTTCAGAGCTGCCTGTCTGCTAGGGCTGTTCCAAGCAACAGGAAGGCCGCAGGTGCGTCTGTGGGCCGAAAGCTCTTTGGCAGGGCACTTCCTTGTGCTTTGCAGACTCCCTTTTGCCTACTCTGGGCAGAGCTAAGCACAAACTGGGAGCAATGAGGTTCCATCCGGTCCCCACCTTCTACATTGCTGTCTGGTTTTAAAAATGCAGTGCGAGGCCTGCTAGGTCCTGGAAAGGTCCATCTAGTCCAGCTTCCTCCTTCCCATGGTGGTCAGCCAGATGTGCCAAGGCAGGCATGACCAGGTCTTGATGACAAGAACACTCTCCTTCTGCCACAGAGACTGCAGCAGAGCTGTGCTACCTGGAGTTGTCTAAGCCCCCTGTACAGGCACCTGAGCCTGTGACTGCCACCACATCCTCCTGTCCCCCGGCGTCCTGGCAGAGCTAGGCAGGTTTTGGTCCCACCTCTCAATCCTATACCTGATCGTGCGTCCTGAGTAGTTCTTGGCCAGTGGTGTTCCGGGAGCGAGGGAGACATTGCTGAATGGCAGCTCCCAAGCAGAGACTAGCAGCTTCCATGGCAGGGGGTGGTTTTAGCCTGAA
Organism: Varanus komodoensis; assembly: GCF_004798865.1. Taxonomy (NCBI): domain Eukaryota; kingdom Metazoa; phylum Chordata; class Lepidosauria; order Squamata; family Varanidae; genus Varanus; species Varanus komodoensis. The sequence goes on from NW_025335440.1 coordinate 1,159,794, forward strand.
TGTTAAAAGCGCTTTCTGCGATGCTGAACCCTACCCATCATCCCCAAAGTAGACTCTGTCCCAGTGGCAGTCATGCCAGCAGCCTCCCTCCCAACCTTGCTCACCCTTAAACCAGCAATGCTGACTTCTAGGCTGAGCCCGGTTCCAGCCACCTGGGGTCCCACATCTGTCCCCATCCCTCCAAGAGGCCCCTCCACACCCATTTTCCTTGGCCCTGCCCTTTTACCCCCCCAGCGATGATTTGGTGATTTCCCGGCTTTTCCTGGTTTTGGCAGTAAGAGCATTAAACTCAGCTTAAACATGGCCCCGCCCTTTTGCCCTGATGGCAAACGTCTTCAAAGAGGAATCCCATGAAGAAGAGTCTGCAATATTAGAAAGCAAAGGGAAAGCTCCCATGAAAGTGCTTGCAAAGAATAAATCTGCCTCAAGTAGATCGGATACCAATAAAACCATTCCAAGCCGCAGGAAATGGATCAGACTATTCCAGGTCCTCCATTTCACCCTTGCAACAGCCCTATGAGGCAGGTTGGGCTGAGAGCTGGTCGCCAGCCCAGAGTCCTCCAGCGAGCTCCCTGGCTGGGCGGGGGCTAGAACCCCAACCTCCCCAGCCCAGCCCTCTGCGCTGCCCCACACTGCTCTCCCAAATGAGGCTCCGCATTGCTTGGCTGTCGAGCACATGCAGTCCTCCCATTGCTGCTGCTTGGCGGCTTTACCACCAGGAGCCCCCTCCCTTTCTCTTTATTTATTTATTGTGTAAAAATCTTTAAATCGCAAGGTGTCGTGTCAGAAGATGCAAGCGCTTAGTTCAGCTCCAGATAAGCCGTGCCACATGAATGGGGCTGTGCACACACCAAGATGTGCAAGCGCATAATGTGCGTGTGCAGGAAAGTGCTTGTGTGCTGATCACCCCTGCAAGGTTGCAGCACCTACTTTTCCACGCTTTTCAGATCAAAACGAGGTGGAGTGCCTTCACCCTGGAAACCGCGACCATGGGCTCCATTATGTTCGATAGTCACATCAGTGCTTTTCTTTTTTTCTTTTCGGTAAAGTGGCATTTTTGGTAGGGAGTGTCAGGGCGTGTCCCGTCGGCACGTACTGGGAGCCTCTGCGCTGGAGGCCAGGCCCTCTCCAAGAAGCCTCCGGGGCTGCTTGAGCTCGGGCCCCCTTTGCTCCCGCTCAGTGCTCCGATCACACCGTTTACGGCCATGAGCTCTGCCGCCGGGAAGCCTCTGGGAACGCTCGGGCGCCTGTGGAGCAGGCAGGCCGGTCGGGAGCTGGCTCTGCCCCGGGGACTCCCGCCTGGCCCTCTCCCGTCCCGGTCCGCGTGCCCAGCTGGAGTCCCTGCTGGCGTCGGCCTTCCCATCCAATCAGTGCCGGCTGCACAGCGACCCGCGGCCCCCTGCTGATGTTCCCCACGGGGAGATGAGTCGGTGAGCCACGCGGGCTAGGCCAGAAGCAGAGGGGGCTGGGTTGCGCTCTCCGGCGGAGCGTGGGGAGGGGGCAGACGCTTCGGCCCGGCAAGTGGGTCAGACGATAGCGCAAGCGCTCAGACGGCGCCCGGCGCGCGCACAGGCGGCCCTCCTCGCCGATCCGCCCGCAAGGGGTTAAGGCAGCGGTGAGCCGCAGGGATGGGGCTGTGCGAGCGGCGCGTTTGATCAGTCCTCTCCCTCTCCCCTTCTCCTTTGCGTTCCATCCATCAGGGAGGTTGGCGCTGGGAACTGGGACACGGAAAGCTGCCAGACCGTGGAAACCCTGTCGGCTCACACCAAGTGTCAGTGCAGCCAGCTGTCCACCTTCGCCGTGATTGCCCAGCTGCCCAAAGACCTGGTAAGTGTGGCTGAACGAGAGCGGGGAAGGGGGGCAGCCGGCCGTTCGCTGCCACCTTGGGAGGCCACCCGGCCATGGGATGGGGTGAGGGGGCAGAGTTTGGGTGCCACAAGTTGGCAGAGTGGGGGACGGCACAGGGCTCTCTTCCGGAGAGCCAGAGGGCCCGCCCCAAAGGATGTGTCCTGTGACCACTCCGTGCAGACAAACAAGAGCAGCTCAGACTTCAGGGGGCTCACGCAATAGATGCTCCCTCAGCACCTGGCCGGCAAGAGAGGCAGGCGCCATTTGGAGTTTTCCTCCCCAGGTAGCCAGACACCTGCTCTGCGTTCTGCGTGGGTGGGGAGCGGGACAAGACTGGCAGTCTTGAGGGAGAAACTTTTCTTGGCAAAAAGTTTGGGCCTCTTACAGGATCAGGCATCTGCCCCCCAAACACACAAGAGTTTGGGAGGGCTCATTCCAGCCAAACAGAAGTGCTTGTGGGCGCACACTTCATTCATATCTCTGCACCTTTGCCACACGCCGCCTGTGAGTGCCCCCGTCCACCACCCCCTTGCCTTTTAAGAGCTGGAATGGGCTCTGCGGGGCCTGTTCTGAATGCGCTTGGGGGCCTTGGCATGCCCAGCCTCCCAGCTTCAGTCCCTGATCTGTGATTTGCTGATTGTAATTATGGGCTACCATACAGTGTTGTTGGAAGGGTTGCTGAGCATGTATTATGTGGAGCACTTTGTACACTCCAGAGGACTAATATTACTAAATATTTATTAGTATTGTGAAGTGTTGTATCAGTAGCCGTAGCACTGGGAGACTCATTTCTTAGAGGGCAGGACGCATCTTCCAGTCACTTTTACTTGTCCTGTTTCCTCGATGATCTGTAATTTTCCCAAATGCAAAGAATCGTGTCAAATACATATTTGACTACACTTCCTCTCAAAATTAACACATTTTCTCTCAAATGATGCCTTCTTCAATGGCATTTGGATAGATCTTTTTGAGCCAGTAGAATATTCCAGAATTTTGGAAACTAACGAATAACTCAGTCCAAACTGTATATCAGCCCAAGAAGTCAGAATTCACAAAGATCCAAACTCCTGGGGCATCCTAGTTTATTCATAGGCCTTTCCCCCTTCCAGTCACTTTTTATAGATAGGCAAACAAAGGAGAGCCTTCTTTTTGCACACAACCTCTGTTTTTCAGTTCACTTTTCCCTGCACTGCTCTCATCTGCACGCTTTAGAAAATGTTCTCTGGGCAAGCGTAGCTGCGGAAGTTGTGCAGGGCAGAATTAAATTGGTACGAGGCGGTGGGAAGCAGGGGTTCCACCAGGGTTCCATGCACACAGGCACATCCACGCATGCTCGTCCCCGGCCCTGGGGCGGTGCTCCTACAGGGCGGGCTGCGAGCCGAGTCCTGTCCCGTACGCCTGCGGGAAGACACATCCCCTTGACCGCTGGCGGCCTTCAGAAGGGAAGCTGCTGTCAGGGCAGGGCAACTGCCCCCCCCCCGCCTGTCTGCATCCCCTGCGCTCACCGCTTCTTCCACCCACCGCATTGTAGCTGCCGTCAGCGTTCACTGAGCTGGTGCTTCCCTGAGCGTTTTGAGCCGTGTGCTTCCTGTCCCCGTCCTGCAGCACTGGCCGGGAGGGCTCCCCCCCCCCCCCGGGTCTTGGGCCCCCACAGGCAGGGCAGCAAATGCGGGGAGCCATGCTGGCCGGAGCTGCAGCCACTTCACGTCAGCGTTGGCCACTGAGCTGCCCTGCAGGGCCCCCCGCCGCCTCAGCTCCTGCCGGGGGTGCCGAGAATGCAGCGGGCTGTGGAAGTGCGGAAAGATGGTGCCCCGTAAGGAGCTTTGCTCGGAGGACTTCGGTGTCCCCCCGCCCACCCATGAACATGCACACAGGTGGATGCAGAATGGCAAATCACACAGCAGCTTGTGCTTCCATGGCAAGCTCGGGGGTGGGGAGCCCAGGGGCCCTCCTTCAAGGCCTTCTGCTGCCATGAAGGGGTTCTTCTCCTCTGCCCAGAGTGCCCAAAATCCTGCATTTTTAGCCGCTGCTCCTCCCATGTGCCCCTTTCCAACTGCCATGTTCACGGTGTTTGGGCCAAACCTCCCCATTGAACTGAGGAGAGTGGAAACAGCAGTCCAAAACAATGAGATAATGGCTTTTAAAGCATGCTTCTGTACATGTGCAGAGTGCAAACAAACTTTTCATCGTTAGTGAGACTCCCTTGTGCGCAGGAAAGATTTCTGGGGTACAGTGTGTAGCATTCAGAAACACTCGATACCCACTTAAGCAGTCTGAAACAGCGATTGTGTCTCCCACCCCGCCAGGATCGGCTCCCTTCCCCACTCTCTGTGCTGACTTCCTCTGCTCCCTCCTCCCTCTGCTCCTTCCATTGTTTCCTGCCTCCTCCTCTCTGTCTCAGGCTCTTGCTGGACTCTTCCCTTTTCCAAACAGCATGGAAAATGTAGATGTACCCCCGTGGCGTTTCTCGCCCCCCACACTCACAGCCAAGGCTGCTGGTGTCCATCAGGGTTATGAACAAGCCTTCGAGGCCTGTACAGGTTCCAAGTTGGGGTGCAGAATCTGGGCCAGAAGCAAGAGGGCATCCATCTTGGGGGCGTGCTTGGGAACCCCGTCTTGCTGCTGCTGCCACGGCTGCTTCTGGCTGCAAGAGTGACGGGCAGGGAGATGCTCTGTCCGTGTTCTGGCCCACAGCCGCTCGGCCTCGTTCATGCTTCCTTGGCCAGACAAGGTCATTGGTATTCCAGAAGCATGTCCTGTTGGCAAGGAGAGGAAGATCCACCCCCAAGGAATGCAGAGCCGCTGCAAGCACGTCCCTTCCGCTGCCACCAGCACCCGGAGCCAGAGGCATGTGCCACGGAAGCAAAACAGAGGCAGGGAGCTCCAGGTTCGGTCCTTCTGAGCTGGTGTCTTTCCTGCTGCTTGGCGACAGAGCTGTGCTTTTCGGAAGGACCCTGGCGGGCCGAAAGAGCCCTCAAGCGGCCCCCTCAATCAATACCGGGATTCTAAGGCACGAGGAGCGCAGGCCTGGTCGGGCTGAATAAAGGCCCTCCTCGCCTGCCTAGCCTTGGCGTCCAGCCCGGGATGCGGGGTGTGGGGCTGGGGACTGGCATCTGGAGCTGAGGTTCTCAGCACCAGCAGCAAGGACCCATCGTGAGGGTCTTTCAGGGCAGTTCCAGCATGAACGTGATGGAGGTTTGCGGTGCGGATGTGCCCGTCCTCCCCCTCCCTGTGTGTGCACACCTAGGCACACTTCCACAGGTGCACACACGCTCGCACGCACACATGCACGCACAAGGGCAGATACAAATATCTGTCTGGCATACTCTGCGTGAAACTTCAGCTTGAGCTCTTGCCGAGTGTGGGGGGAAGGACCTCAAGTCAGCCAGCATCGCCCTTCCGGCTCCCACCTGCTGGACCTGTCCTCGCTTCCCCGCAGAACGAGAAGGAGTTCCGCGGCTTGTGCAGCTTCCCGCCTTGCCTGCGGCCTCTTCCTTCGGCCTGGGTGCTGCCCACCAAAGCTCTTGCTCCTGGCCAGAGGCATCTCACTGCTCGGCCTCCTTCTGCCCTGCCTCCCCCTGCAGGCCATGGACCCCGGCAGCTCCCCGTCGGTGCCGCTCATGATCGGCTGCGCCGTCTCCTGCATGGCCCTGCTGACCCTGCTGGTGATCTACGCTGCGTTCTGGAGGTAAGGGGAGCAGCTGCCCCTGGCCAAGGTGAGCTTCCGCCTGCGGGCCTTCAGCAGGGCTGTCAGCCCTGTTCAACCCCAGGGCCGGGTTCCATGTAGGGGCCATGCTCTGGGGTGGGTAACACCAAAATACCAGCCTGTTTGCGCTTGCAGCTGGTTAGTGGAGTGGAGCGGGGGAATGGCACAGCAGCTGGGAGGCCAGCGGGTTTCCTTGTTCAGTGGTCCAGGAAAAGCGGATGTGGCCAGGGGAAGGGGCGAGGACGTCTGTGGTCCCCCCGGGGGGCTGCTTCTCCAGTGTTCGTGCCGCTCTTTGAGCTAACAACAAGGCAAAGATGCGCCTCCCAGCATGTCACCTGAGGGGGCTACTGAACGCTGAGGACCCCGACCAAAATGCTTTGATTCCTTACCGTAGGTGGCACTGAAAACTGCCCAGACGGACAAGAATGGCATTATGGAAGTGGGACAGGATGGCATTCAATGTGGATAAGTCCTGCACTTGGGCCATAGGAATGGGTGGCATAAGAACAGGTTAGGAGAGAAGTGGCTGGAGAGCAGCACTTGTGAAAGGGACCTCGGGGTGCTGGTCGATTGCAGGCTAAACATGAGCCAGCAGTGTGACCTGGCGGTCAAGAGGACGAACGCCACCCTTGGATGCATAGCCAGAAGCGTGGCTTCTAGATCAAGAGAGGTATTACTGTTACTCTATATGACTCTGGTGCGCCCACAGCTGGAATACTGTGTTAAGTTTTGGGCCCCTCGTTACAGGAGGGATATAGCAAGGTTGGAATCAGTGCAGCAAAGGGCCACAAGGATGGTAGCTGGTTTGCAGGGTAAGCTGTATGAGAAGAAGCTGGGGGAACTCGGTCTTTTCAGCCTTGAGAGGAGGAGGCGCAGAGGGGACCTGTTGGTGATAAACAGGTATGTGAGGGGGTGTCACACGGAGGTGGATTGAGACCCGTTTTCCCCTACAGAGGAGGGCAGGACGTGCTGCAATGGAGCAAAGCTCAGGGAGCCAAGGTTCCATTTGGATGCCAGGAAGCACTTCCTGACAGTCAGGACCCCGAGGGTGTGGAATGGGCTTCCCTGGGAGGTGGTTGAGGCCCCATCAGTGCAGGTGTTCAAGGATAGGCTGGACGTCCACATGGTGGGCATGTCATGAGTGAAGCCAGCTGGAGCCGGGGGTCAGACTAGATGTCCCAGGAGACTCCTTCTGACTCGCTCTGTTTCTATGTTTCTGTGTTCTGTGCTTGGGCTGAAAGAACATTGCACAAACTTGAAGTTCAGGCAGTTTATTACTCTGATTTTAGACATCATTTACCTTTTTATTTCAACCTTGTATTCTGAGGGCCTATTTAAAATAGCTTCACATTCTGAAATTGGAGACATGACCCCTTCTTTTTTTAACAACCTACTGAAAGAAGAATATTGTAGAACAAAAAGCCCCAACATGACAAAATAACCCCCCAAAAGAATATTTAACACCAATTTGAGTTAATATTTGCTTGGAAATCAACTTAATTTCAGCCATAAAGGTTGGTATTTCCTTGCCGGCCTTTCAGTGCCCTCCTGCATATGGAACAGTGAGTTTGTCACACGTTCACAACCGAGAAAAAACAGCCAGAGCCCACCAAGGGCTGCAGGTTAAACAGCAGTGTGGGTTTCCTTGAAGCATCACATCAGCTGTGTGGGAGGTGCCTTTCGGTGGATTCATCCGGTGACACTGCTGCGGCATTTCAAGTCCTGCAGCCAGACGGGAGTGGCTGTAGGGCCTTGCTCCAGCCGTAGAATCAGCTCCACACCAGGCTGGTGGGACGGGGCTCTTCCCGATTCCAGAGAAGAACGTGCTGTGCAACTGGCTGCAAGCACTGGCTGTGGGTTGTACAGGGCCGGCCTTGCAGGTTTATGCAGGAAAAGCCCTAAAACTCCTAGGCCTGGCTGCGGCATGCTGGAAACTGTGGGACCTTGCTCAGAAACATGCACCGTTCTGCACCCCAAATCCCACAGTGCCCTTGTGACTGTTCGGCTATCCTCCCAACCCCACCAGCATTCAAGACCCAGCCAAGTACTCCCCCGTCCCTCACTTTATATTGTGCAGGTTCATCAAGTCGGAACGCTCCATCATTCTTCTGAACTTTTGTGTATCCATTCTGGCCTCCAACGTGCTGATTCTGGTGGGGCAGTCCCAGATGCTTAGTAAGGTAAGAAAAGTGGCATCCCGGTGTGGCACCTGCAGGACGTGCGGGGTCCCTTCTGCTGCGGGGCCGTCGTGGCCTGCTTCCTCTGCCAGCCCTTTGGGCTGGGCGTGTACAACCGCCTTTATTTATCTGCTCCGTGAAGCCAATGTTCCAAGTCTGAGACTAATTTGCAGCAACCTTTCAACCTTGAGTTTTAAAACATTTTCTAACTCGGTTTTGATGGGAAATTTGAATCAAAAAGGAAGGGTGAAACTGTGGTGGTGGCGCGGCGGGTGGGGCGGGGGGGGGGATTCGCCCTGTTTTCCCGGTCGCGAGTGGCTTTCCTGTCTATCAAGAATTCAGGCTCAGGTTTTCCTTCTCACTGGGCTGTCGCGAAGGACCAGATCATGTTATCCTCGTCGCCGTCCCGCGCCTGAGAGGAATCTGCTTTGTCAGGCTTCCTTAGCTGAGCTCCCTGGGCGCCAGCCCTCTTCTCCGCTGCCCCGAGTCCTTCTCACGCCGACCGCCTGCACGGGCATCTGGCCAGAAGCGAGTCTGTGAGGCCAGCTGTGGCACTCGCTCTGCAAGTGCAGCTCTGGTTCTGTACACATGTCGCCTGGGCTTTGCGCACTTTGCACAAAGAACCGCATCCTCTGCATGCTTTGCATGAAGCATTACACATGTTGTGCTTTTCCAAGGGTTTGCAGACTTGGTCTTCGTTTGGCTCGTTTCGTAGGAAAGGAGGGCAGGAAGCACAGGAGAGCTGGATTCCAACCTATTGGTGGTGGTGCTGATTATTGCATTGATTGGCGTAATTTGATTGATTGATTTGATGCATTTAGATGCATTCCTCCTTTTATCATAAGATGTCAACATGGTTTGACACAGTAACACAATGATACATAGAAAGAAGTTAGTATCTGCCCTCACTTTTCTCCTGCTTGGTGGTGGGATGGGGAGAAGGGAAGGGAAGGGAAGGGAAGGGAAGGGAAGGGAAGGGAAGGGAAGGGAAGGGAAGGGAAGGGGAGATGATGTTGCCTTCCCAGCCACATGGCCAGTGGTTGGGGTGATGGGATTTGTGCCAGTATCTGGAGACCTAGAGCTTCCTCACCCTGGTATCTGCAGACTGAACACGTCTTGATAGGCAAGAAAAACGATTTATGTGCTAACTTTCCCAATCAGTCCAAGGTCCATCCAGTCTCAGCACTCTTTTGGAAGCCATCACTTCCCAAATGGAATGTGTCTGGAAGCATGACTGGAGAATTATCATCACATTTCTGCTCCTCCCAGAGCTGAAGCTATCTGGCTGCTTCAGAACATTCAAGTCACCCATCCAGATTTCAGCCAGGCCTGACCCTGCTTAGCTTCCAAGAGCAGGCAGGATTGGACACTTCGGGTTATACGGAAGCTGTCCTCTCATTTGTCTCGGGCAGCTGGTCCTTGGGGGCTGCAGAATCTCTGTCCTAGAGGCAAGCTGAGCATAAACAGGATCCTGGGTTGGAACCCCCTTGCAGAGCTCTCTTCTTTGGATGCTGCAGACTCTGAAGAGTGCTCTGAGCTGCTCTTCTTTGCCTCTGTGCCTCTCGCTGTGTCTCTGGGGCTCAGCGCCTGAGCCTGAGGGTGACGGGAGGAAGCAGCAGCTGTTTGGCGACGAGTCATGCTTAGAGAAGTCTGTCCCTGCATGCCTGTCTACATGGGGAAGCTGAAATATTTGCTCATCCGCAGGCTGTATACATAGGAAGAAAGCGGGACATGGTGATGCTCGGGAGGATGCCAAGCAGCAGAAAAAGCAAGGAGCAGTGTGTGCTGGAAATCCCATTATTTAGGAAAGGGAAAGAGGGAAAGCAAAGCAAGTGTTTGGCTTTAGAAGTCAGCACCCAAGTTTCTCTGTTTTTTCATATAAGTATAAACCCAGCTGTTGGGCCTTCTGGAGGCAGAGATAACCTTGGGAAGGCTATGGTTTTTGGGCTGTCCGGGGCAAAATGCCCTCAGTGAGCCCCCTTACAATGGGGAAGGTTGAGAGAGAACTGGAGAAGTGTCTCCACCCTGCCCACTGTACTAGTTTCAACTGTTTACAAGAAGTGCAGTGTAGTGGTTAGAGCACTGGACTGGGAAGGAGGGGGTCCTATGTGGTGACCTTGATAAACTGAGGGGAGTACCACCATTCATGCTGCCCAGGGCTCCTCGGAGGAAAAGGCATATACATTGCAGGCCGAGCAGATGCACAAGGTGCTCTGGCTGCCGCTCGCCTCCTGCATCCCACCATGGGGACACTGCCTGCCTGCCTGCCCTCTTTGGGCGCAGCCCACGGACACAAAGGTCGCTTGCAGGGAGCACAAGGAGAGGAAAGGCGGCAGCGGCCTCTCTCTCGCCCCAGCATTGCTGCAGCCCGTTGGCACACTGCAGGGCATCGAAGAGTGCCGCCCTGTGGCTCCTCCCTGCATGGCGTCGGGAGGCATCAGGCTGGGGCTTGGAGAGCACGCTGCAGGCACGAGCAGCAAGAGGAGGGGCACGTGCACTCTGGAGGCGCGGTGGGTGCATCCGCGCATGACCGGGTGTGGGTGAAAGGGGATCCCCTGCCTCTGGACCATGGCTGGAGACAGTCAGCAGGTGCTGTTCCCCCAGGAGGTGAGGGGGCTGGGGCGCAGCTGCCTCCTGAGGCACACTTACCCCTGTTGTCTCTGCCTCTTCTGTCTTTCAGAAGAGGGGAAGGGGGAAGAGGGCAAGATAGCCCCCCCCCTCCTGGAATGCCCACGCTGACAGAGCTGGGTCTGGGGGCCAACCCTGCACAGCACATTCCTAGCCCCCGTGGGACTTCCTCCAGCATCCCCCAGTTAGGGATGTCAGAGAAATCCAGAGTGGATCTAAACATCTTCTGATTTCTGTGAATTCAACCCATGGATTCCATAGTGGACCAGCTTCTGCCAACTCACCTGGATTTATATACCTTTTCCGTTACTTTCCAGAATTGTATGCAAGTTTAGTTGTACAGAAATATAAAGGTTCCTGGAAAACGCACTAATGTATACATTAGTGTTACTCGTATATGAAGAACATCAATATGTACCATTTTAAAAGACACACATTTTGGCTTCCTCTGCGTAGAGTTTTTCATTTGGGCTCCACTTGGGAAAGTCATATAAATCATAACAGATCTTTTTGCATACTTTTCTGAGGTGGGGAAATTTCTGAATCTGTCAATGAGAGAACAGAGAATGAAAGACACCTGAAATGTGCAAAACACACACATTAAGACTAAATTTGTACATCTCAAAGCACTGTGGCCAATATGAAGAGTGAAAGGGGAGAAGTACTCAGCTCAGCCTCTCTGAGAATATGTTTGAACAATGAACGTGGCTGGCCTAGATACCCAGATTTACATCTCTACAATTCCAGCTGGAATTCTTCATTCTAGCCCCCACTGGGTTTCATGTGAAAGTAGTACTGTAACGGCCGCCTAGAAGATGCGGGGCTAGTTTCTTCCAGGCCGTGGGCTAAACAGTTTGATGTACAGGCACACGAATGCCGCAAAAGCCGTTCTAACTGCATTTCTCAGATTGCCGTTGATGGAATCAGATTTTGCACAAATGCACATTCCTTCAAATTTGCAGTTGTTCAGAACTGCACTACCAAAAAGCATAAGTCATCCTCAAATGCACATTTTCACAGTTTCACCTATGGGGAGTCATTTTTCATTTAAGAAATATTTATCTTTCTATGAGTAAATTGGATAAAATGACAGAAAGTAAGGAAAAAAGTTCACCAGTCTGCAGAATCCATGCAACTCAGGAAAATCCAGGCCATTGTGGAATTCAAAGGTCTGATTTTTACATTTCAAACTCATTTGAGTCCACTGAGGATTTCTCCAGCATCTGGTTCAAATCCCCTCCCAGGGAAATGCCCAACCACCTAGAAATATTTGGCCTTTTGATTTTTTCCATTGTCTGTTGTGGAAGGACAAAGAGCCCCAGTAGAGCTTTTCCACACTCTGGAAATCCAGGCGCGCGCGCATGCGCGCGCACACACACACACACACACACACACGAGGTAAACTGCTTTGGTAAATTATCCTTTGATCTTGAGAAGGAAAGATCAGTAAACTGAGACCATTATATTTTTTTTTAAGCAACTGTCTGTTTCACAAATTCTCTCTGGTCGGTTATTTAATAAATCCTTCAGATTGGAAATCAGTTGATTTGATTCTTGTTCATAGTCTAGGCTTGCCCCTGGCTGCACCAGGCCTGCCTGACAAGTATCATGAGCAGATTGTCTGAGGAAAGCTCGGCGGGGGGGGGGGGGGCGGCATCTCCAGGCCATCAGCCTGCCTTTTCCTGTGAGTTAGTAAAAAGACGCAGATGCAGGGGCAGCACGGCATCGGAGGAGCATCATGCGTCTTGCCTTGCGTCCTCCCGTGGAGGTGCAGACACACCAGGCGGCCACACTGGGCCTGTGCGAGCTGTGGCCCACCAGCTCGTGGCTGTGAATCAGAACCATCGAGCGGCAGAGTGGGGCGGGGCGGGGCGAGGAGGCCGCCTGGTCTGCCGCCTGGTCTGCCGCCCTGTGCAGTGCAGGGCACCAAGTCAAGCCATCTTGCTCAGGTGACTATCCAGGTGCTTTCTGAGTGTCTCAGCAAGGGAGAGCCCACAACTCCCCCAGGTAACAGGTTCCGTTGTTGTACTGCTCTGACAGTCAGGAAATCCTTCCTGGTGTCCAGTCCAAATCCGGATTCTTTCAACTTCGGTCCGTTATGCCATGTCCTGCACTCTGGGATGAGTGAAAAGAGGTCTTGACCTCTGGTCTCTGTGCCAGCCTTTCAGGTTCTTGTCGTGCCCCCAGTTCCCCCAATCTTTCCTCATGGGGCTTTGCCTCCAGCCCCTGAATCGTCCTTCCTGCCCTCCTCTGGACCCTTCCGAGCCTTTCTGCATCTTTTAAAAACTTCGGTGCCCAGAACTGGACACAGGACTCCAGGTGAGGGAGGGGAACTAGGGCTTCATGTTGCTGTTCCGGTCCCGGCTCGTAGGTCCTGCAGTCTGGCTTGGGCCGAGGGTGCAGCCCGTCTACCAAGGCCACCGCATTCCCCGTCGCAACGCTAGAAAGCTTCAGTTTCTCACCTCTGGGGCCACGGCTGGGGGCAGAGGTTTTGGGTGCGGGAACAGAGAGGCCTCCACTCCTTTTCCAGGACAAGGCCCTGAGTGAGATGTGCCCATCCTGTCTTTGTGAAACCATGGCAACAAATCTAACATTTGCATTGATTGGTAGAAGCCGGGGAGTGGGAGGTACTGGCGATTGGAGTAGGAGTCTGTGACATGTGACGGGTGCATCCTTTTCTCAGTGGCGGGGCAGGCGGGGGGCGTCTTCTGTGTAGTTTGCCCGGGGTTTTGGAATCCAGCCCCATAAAAATAGTGAGCTACCCTTGGGGAGCTTTCCTGCAGTGGACTTGCTATTAATTTGAATAGATCGGCATAAGCACACAACCGCTGCATGTCTGGGGAGCCGTATGTGCACCAGGGACGGAGAACCTAGGGGGTTCACAGTCACCCCGTTGCTCAAACTCCACATGGAAGCAGGGTTTGGTTCTTTTTTCTTTGTGCTGTGTTTTCCATTCATTTGAAGAGGAAAAGCATGCATTTCCCCCACAGCACAGGTTCTTCGGTGGTGCATTTTGTCTAAGGTCATGCAAATTTGGGCATATGCAAACATTCTTTTTGGAAAAATGTGCTCCTGTTTGCATTTGTGTTTGGGCTCACAAAGCCGGAACAAAATTGTCATACCTCCTTAATCTGCCCTCATGCGCATTTGGGCACCAGCTGCCCAAGCAGTTTACAGAGCTTCTCTTCAACTACAGAGCAGAGCAAAAACCTTCTCCCTTGCTTCATAACGTCTTTTAGGAGCACCAGGCAACGCCTCCCTTTGTGAGCACAGAGGCAGCAAACACCTTGTGGTTCCCACACAGTTTTTCCCAGCACCGATCTCCTTCCTGCTCCTTGCCTCGGCTTCATTTACCCACCCCACTGGTTTTACGCAGATAGTTGCTATAGGAACCCATTTGATTCTCTTGATGACATCACAGCACTGCCCCTGGGATGAGGATGTCATGGGAAAGAATCAGGCAACTTACCGACGAGGGGAGAGCCGACCTGGAGATGGCATCCTGGCTGTGGTCTGCTACGGCAGCCTTCCCCAGCCGGCACCCTTGAGAGGGTCCAGGCTGCAACTCGCAGCCAGCATGATCTGGCACCTCCGGGGGCTCCACGCCAAGAAAGGCAGCACTGGAGGCCTTACTGCCCCTCGGCTCCCACAACGGTGTGGCTGCACGAGCTACTGTGGCGACACAGGTGCAGGGCTTTCGAAGCCTGAAACACGCATGGAACGGCCATTGCTCTTGAGCCTCTGAAGCTGGATCAGCTGCATGTGCGCGCGATGTGGGTGAAGGTTGATCGCTCTTGAACTGTCTGATCCCCCCCCCGCCTTCTGCATTCTAATGGCTCTGGCTTTCTCCCTCTCCCCCCCTCCCGCCCCCCAATGCAGGGCGTGTGCACCATGACAGCTGCCTTCCTCCATTTCTTCTTCCTTTCCTCCTTCTGCTGGGTGCTGACAGAGGCTTGGCAGTCCTACTTGGCGGTGATTGGCAGGATCCGGACACGCCTAGTTCGTAAACGTTTCCTCTGCCTCGGATGGGGTAGGAAAGCATGTTCTCTTCCCGAGTCGGGGGCCACGTCCCTGGTTATGGGGGTCAGGGGGCACCCCACAGGGAAGGGAGCACCCTCTACGTGTGGGTGGCTGGACTGGTTCACATCTGGACAAGCAGCAGCGTTGCTCCTTCGCACGTGCAAAGCCATTGCAAGTGCGAACGCTGCCTGTCCCGGCCTGGTGCACTCTGCATGCTTTGAACTTCAGCCCCACCCGCCCAAGCCGGCTCGGCCAGCGCTCAGACTTGGTGGGAGTTAAGGCCCAGAGTTAAGGTTGCATCACGTCCTAGAATGCGGAGTGGAAGGGAACCTTGTAGCTACTGGATCCAGCCCCCGCTCAATGCAGGCAAACCTGAACAGGTACCTGCTCAGCCTCGGTGTGCAGCCCTCCAACAAGCAAGCACTGTTCTCCCCCTGCACCTGCAAAAATTGCTTCCCCAGTCAAGCTGCATTTGCCCTTGGAAAGGAATGCGAACACCGAGCCCCTGTGCTTTAAGCTCTGGAGGCAGCAGAGAACATATCTTTTTGGGGGCAGGGTATTTGAAAAGGCCTATCATATCCATCTTGGAAGGAGCATGGTTTCCACAGTTCCGATCACCTCCATTGTCAGATCTAACACAACAAATGGACTTTCTGCTCCAGACAATGTGCTCAGACACTGTGCTTTTCAGTGGAGACCGACCCAGGGTGCAGAACAGTCAAACAGTACACAGGAACTTCTGAGCCAGGACTTATTCTTGGGGCTGTGGATGCCATTTGCACCTTTTGCTTCTGGAAAGGGTCGTTTCAAATGCAGGGAAAAGTAAGGAGAGTGGAAGTCTTACTCAAACACCTTTTACAGTGCGCGATAAAAATTGGCCTAGGAATAGCATTGCATTTTAGCAATTCCACCAGGCTGGAAAATCCAGGCCGAAGTACAAAGTGAACCAACTTTCCTGCTGCAAAGATGTTCTTGGCTTAGTTTGTCTTTCACCTGCTTTCCCTAGACTTTCCTCCAGAGACCAGGAGCTGAAAAGAATGGGGAGCATGAAAGGCTGCGCCAAACTCTCAGAGAACTCTTGGGGAGGGAATTCCGCCCGAGCTTTCTCTGTAAGCTCATTGAGTCTGCAAAAAGCACACCCTACTCCAAATTAAGATGGGGGGTTTTGACCTATCACTAATCACAGCAACTCCAAGCCAACCAGCAGGGGCAGGAGGGGAGCCTGAAATGAACAAGACACGTTTTGTGCCTGTCCCCAAAGTGAGTCACAAAAGGTGCCCTTCTGCTTGTAAGAAAAGCGAGCCATCGCAATGGACAGCGGGAGGAAAGCTGGCCAGCTTGAAATAATGGCTCTTCTGAACATGCTTAGCACCATCCTTCCTGTCAGGGATGAGAGAGCTTGAGATTTTCGAGCAAGGAAATCCAACGCAACAGGCCGTTTCATCCCAGCAAGATGGCAGCTCTTTGCACGCCGCGCTGATTCTGTAGCTGTCGAACTGGTGGTCAGGCCAGACTGCCTTGCTGCCGGTGGGATGCAGCCCGCCTTCCCACAGGGGTATTTTGGCGTGTTCTAGAAATGCGCCATCACAAATGGCCTTCTGCGAGCACTTGTTTGAAAAGGGCAGGGGAGGAAACTGTGGAGGTTTTGCAACTCCTTGGAAGGAACATGTTCCAAAACAAAGACGGTTTGTGAGTCAGCCAGAGAGTAATTCCCCTGTTCTTGGTAATGGGTTCTTGGTGGTCCAGATCAGACCACCTCACTCATTCACCATTGTATCAGTTCTTTTATTTGTTTGTTTGTTTGTTTGATTGATTTGATTTCTATCCTGCCAAAATGGCTCTCTGGACTGGTTACAAAATATAATAATAGCAATATAGATAATAAAACAATTTGTAAATAAACAAGTATATTGTAGCAATAACGTTGCAATGATGAAACACAGAAAAAGTCCCACAATGAAACCACACAATAACCTCAGTTCTTAATAAAAGGCACAGTAGCACAAGATGTAATAAATGCCATAAACATCTTTAAAATTATCTTAACGATTAAAAACTGGGTAAATAAAAAAAGAATTTGCTTTATTTATTTTTCACCTGGTGCTGAAAAAGAATAAAGAGAGGGCACCAGGCGATCCTCCAGAGCCAGGGTGGCACCACCGAGAAGACCCTCCCCCTTGCAGCCTCCTTCTGTATTTCCCGCGGAGGGGGCTCTCTGAGAAGGGCCTCAGATGGCGATCTTAGGGCCCAGGGAGGCCCTTATGGGGCGAGGTGGGGAGCTCCTTTAGATACCTTGGCTTGCAACTGTTCTACCTGAGGGCTCCATGCACTCTTGGCAAGTGAAGTGGAGCAGGTGGCTATGAGGGAGAGGGCCTCTGGGAGAGCCTCCCCAGAGAGGTCCACTTGGCACAAGCTTCATAGCCTTTTCGGCACCCAGGGGACCTCTGAGGCACGCAGGCCTCCCGGGGCTCTCACAGTGCGCGCGCAGGGGAGGGTTACTCCTGGCAGCGCCCCTCTCCGCTTGAAGGCAACTCTTCTGCTGTATTGTCAATGTGTTCCGTTATTTCTAACAGTTGTATAGCATATCTTAAATATTGGAAACATTTGGGGTCTTTCGCTCTATAAGTGACCTGGAGAACAATTCTTGATGGACACCCCTTTTCGCTCTGTAAGGGTTCTTACCTCCCTCCTTTCCGTGCAGGATTGCCAGCCCTGGTGGTTGCAGTCTCTGTCGGCTTTACGCGGACCAAAGGATATGGCACATCCAGCTAGTATGTTCTGCAAGGGGTCGGGGTGGGGATGGAGGGAGCGGGGAAGCGCACGGCTGGCCCGATGCCCGCGAGGCGAGGCAGGGACCTAGTTTCCAAACAGGAGCCTGGGCACCCCAGTAAATCCTGTCCTCAGTCTCCAGAAGAAGACTGTTCCAAGGAGTGTGGTGGAACAAATCCTTGCTGGGAACTTGCCCCACATCCCCCAATGTCCTGGCGGGGCCCAGAGCCCATTCCAATTGGTAACTGGCCTTCTCACACCCACACCTATCCCATCAGGCCCATTACCTGTGGCAGAGACCCCCAGGGGTTCTAGCCAGGATGCGAGCTGAAAACCGCTCCCTGAGTCTGCCCTGGAGGAGACTTACCTGGAGAGCAAGGGTGGGGGGAGGCAGCTCTCCGGCCTGCGGGCAGGCACAAGGGGGTCGGTAGCCGGACGCTGCCTACCAGCCAGTCTATTCTGGCTTCACCCAGTGTGGCTGGAAAAAAGGTGCAGGCATCAGCCAGCAGACGAACCCGCCGGAATGAGGCAGGACTAGGAACTGCCGGACCCCCACCCTTTATCCTCTGCGTGCGAGCCCACACCCCCTGTGTTGGGCCCTCCTTCCCACTAGTGCGGCCAAAGAGGGGAGCCGCCTCCAGCATATCGGGCTGGCAAGGCTCGTGCAGAGGGAGGTGGGAGCTCGCAGGGATCTCTGCGCTGGGACACGGAAGGCGGCTCCAGATCTGGTTCCAGGTGCCGGGAGGGGAGGCCCCTTGAGGTCTCCCTGCTCTGCCCTGCAAAGCAGACAACTGGCGCCTTCTCTCCCCAGCTGCTGGCTGTCCCTTGAAGGAGGACTGCTCTATGCCTTCGTTGGCCCTGCTGCTGTGATCGTTCTGGTAGGTCTGTTGCCTGGCCCAGGGGCCTGTTTTGCAGCCCCCGCCCCTCCCCAACTGGGGGAAAATGCACAAGAGTGCAGATTATTTCTACCTGGAAAAATGTGTGCAAAATATGGGCAAAAGTGTGAATATTCAGATTCTGGGGGGAGTGGGCTTGCATTTGTACATATGCACAGTTTTGAATGCAAATACACACTCAGGAAATTGTGTTTTCGTTTGCATTCAGGGTTGCAAATGGGGCAAGTTTGTACAAATTGCAAATGGGAACAAAAACTTGGAGAGCCCCAATGATCTCTCTCTCCCCCTTCCCCCTTCCCTTCCCCTTGCAGGTCAACATGCTGATTGGAATCATAGTCTTCAACAAGCTTATGTCTCGTGATGGCATCTCAGATAAGTCCAAGAAGCAGCGTGCTGGGTAAGTCTCTCTCTCTCTCTCTCTCTCTCTCTCTCTCTCTCTCTCTCTCTCTCGTAACGGCACCTGACCCTCCCAGCTTATTTTGGCAAGAAGTCTGCTCTAAACCATGATATTTATAGGAGGGTGGGATAAAGAGCAAACAAACGGGACGATCTGCAAAAGACCTGCTGAAAGATCTCACTAATCTGATTCTTCTGGAATATCAGAAGAATAATTTGCTCAGATCTTTGACCTGTGGGAGTTGTGGTGACTCGGCTAAGTATATGAGAATATTGCAAGAGCGCCTACCTTCACCCCACCCTCGGGAGTTGTTCTAGTCGTATTGCAGTGCAGTCAACTGCTGTCGGGATGTTTAGCCCTGTGAGAATCCTTGGGATTTGTATTTTGATTGGATTAAATGCTGAACGGAACGTCCTGGCCCCTACTCTCCCCCTTCTGGGTCCAGTGTAACTCGTGCGTGGGGCAGAGACCCACAGCGGAACAGGGGACGCACTCTCGTGTTCGCTTCTGCTCTGTGGGAGAAGTCCAGCCCCTGGACCTGCGGAGCCCCCTTCCCGGCAGGTTTGCCCGGCTATTCTGCCGAGAAGCACATGCCAGCCTTCCGTAATGGGAAGACACCTGGTCGGGGGAAGGAGCCCCATCCCTCACAGGCCCCGTTTCTCGCCGGAGCTTGTAAACATGGCTTCCCGCGACCACTGTGCCGCCCGCGGTGCCTGCAGCTGCTGCAACCCCCTGCTGGGAGCCCTTTGTTCTTGGCGCTGCCTGGGATCCAGCAAGAAGAGAAGTGAAGCAGGCAGGCGGGAGGGAAGCTGAGCACCCCGGCAGGCGCGGCGGTGCTCCGGACAGGGCTGGGCGGGCCGCTCCCCAGGTGGCTGCCGCAGCTGCCTCAGCCGCTGAATGCTGCAGGCGGCAGCTGCAGGGCAGCTGGAAGAAGGGGAGTCCTGCAAGATGCACCGCCGGTGCTGCGCCGCCGGTTCCGCGCGCTCTGTCCCTCGTTCCAGCACCAGAATGCGAGCGTGTGGGACGGAGGCTTCTTGGGATCGTGGCGCATCCCTGCTGAGCCCTCGGAACCCTGCACGGGTCACAAACTTGCCGCACTCTAAATACATTTATTTATCTTGGAGTGTTTACAGGAGGGGAAGCCATGGCCCCCCAGCCAGAGCTCCCAGGTCCTTGGGACATCCCGGGCATGCCAGGAAGGCTTGGCTGCCCAGAGCAGGGGGCAGCTGCTTCCCAGCCCCTTCCAGCGCCACCACTTCCCATGCAAGGGTCACCGAGCGCCGTGTGCGGGGTGCTTGCATGCATCTGGCAGCTTTGGCTTCAGCATTTTGGGCTTCCTGAACCCCCACCCCGCAAGCAGGCTTCGCTGCTTTGCAGAAGAGGCCACCTGCCCCATTTCCACCCCAAGTTCTGGGAAGGCCACAAAATGTCAGTTCATGGGGGCCAGGCAGGGAGGAGGGGGTGGCTGAGGCCTGGTCCGGGAGCAACACCCCCTCCTCTTTGACCTGGCATAGCAGGGCAAAGAGCATCTTTTGGCGCTCAGCCCAGGAGAGTGGGGCACAAACCACTCCAAAAGCCCCCACCCCCACCCCAGGGTGAGTGGCCCCCTTGCTCCATGCTGGCTGCCGAAGGAGCCGAGCCGCCTGCAACTAACCCAGCTGTCTCTCTCTTTCTCTTCTTTCTGGACCCCTTGTTGCTTTCTTCTCATCCCCCCACCCCACCTCCTCCCCGCCTGATTGCCTCGGCCCGCCTTGACCCGGGCTGCCCCCCCCCCCCGGCCACTGTGCATCTTCCCTGCACCCCTCCTCGGTGGGGCTGGGGGCAATTTGGGCCACTGTGTGTGGGGGTGCTGGGGCCACCTGCAGCTTCAAGCACCCCCCGTGCAGCAGCTTGCTCTTGAAGTGTTCCAAGTGCGGAGTGGTCCTGAGCCCAGCCGTGCACTCGGCCACCGCCCACAGTGCCATGTTAGTCCCCTCGGTGCCTGCCCCGGCGGCTTTCTTCCGGCTCCTTTTTGCTTTCAGTCCATTTAGTTGCCAGCGTGTGCCAAGGAATGCTGCTTTTCAGCTGGCCGCACCAACTTCGCTTTAAAACGCTGGCTGCCCTCAAGGGGAATTTCTAGCGGCGGCCGAGCAGGCGTGCTTCCTTAGCCCGCGCAGCTGGGCTGCCTTTGCTCTTGAACCGAAGGACCCGCTCTGCACGATCACCCCACTCGTTCGCAGAAGATCATCTGCTCTGAGCGAGCACAGCGCATTTCCAGCGTGCAGGCACCTCGGCGTGCCGAGCACACGACTGACTGCTCCATTGCCGGCCAGCCCCTTTCTTTGCCACCACAGCTGTGTGCAAAGCTCTCGCTTTCATGCTGAAGCCCTTCCCCCACTGAGACTGCAGCAGCGTTTCCCAGACTGAGCTCACCAAGTGTATTAGACCACAGTTCCCATCCTTCTTGCCCATGGTAGCCCTTGCCCTGCTGGCTGGGGTGATGGGAGCTGCAGCTAGGGTCGGGGTGAACTGCTGGAAGCTGCCCCTCCAAGCTTTCCCGGGCTTCCTCTTGTGCCTTCCAAAATGAGCCAAGCCAAGAGGAAGTCTGC
Organism: Varanus komodoensis; assembly: GCF_004798865.1. Classification (NCBI taxonomy): domain Eukaryota; kingdom Metazoa; phylum Chordata; class Lepidosauria; order Squamata; family Varanidae; genus Varanus; species Varanus komodoensis. Next base: position 1,180,823 of record NW_025335440.1, read on the forward strand.
AGGTGCTCACAGAGCTCCGGCTGCACAACCAGCAACCCTCCTCCATGGACAGGCTTCCAAAAGGTGGAGGAGGCTGCTTGCCGCGCAGCGGCTGGGGGCAGCTTTCCTGGCCGCCCCTTGCGACTTGGCGGCCCGCAACCAGCCTTCCTCAGCACAAGGAGCAGCCTCTGTTGCAAGGAAGGCCTTCTCTCCCGCTTGGGAAGGGGGCGGAGGCTCCTTGGGACTGTGGATCATCCCTGGCTTGCAAGCAGGCGCTGCCTGTGCAGCGTGGGGGGCTAGACTCCCAGCTCGGGGCTCACTTGCCTGGAGCCTGGAGCCTGGGCCTCTGCAACGTGACGGGGAAGCCAGTGTGTGGCCCGATTCCTCACGCATCCGCAGTGGCAGTGCACCCGGAGGGCACCGGTTTGGGAAGGGCTTTCTGCGGCTGTTCATCCTGGGGGTGCCCTGGAGCAGCTGCCCTTTTCTCTGCCACTGCTTCCCCATCCCTGGATTAGTCATCCAGACGCTGCAACAGACGGGCTGGCGTCATGAAGCCACATGGCCAGTCCGGTTCAGCTCTGTGTCGTCAGGCGGGGCGTTTGTGAGCGAGGCAGGGGAAAGAGCAAAGCAGGCCCTTTGGTAAGCGAGGCTGAGCTGCCGTGGAGGAGAGGGCAGCCAGAAGTGGTCCCAGGAGGCAGTGAACAAGCTTGGCCCTGGCCCAGACAGTGGTCGGAAGGGATCTTGCACGCTGGAAATGTTCGGCTCAGCAGCTTCTCTCCACTGAGCTGTCAAAATGGCTTCAGGTTTTTTGTTTGTGTTTGTGTTTAAAAAGGAACCACTTTTAAAAAGTTCTTTTACAGGTAATTAAAGAACCGCCAACTTAGGAATGTGCAAATCAGCAAAATGCTAGCTCCCCTGAGTTCCCCAGATTCCACACAGAGTTTGTTCCTGCTGGAGTTTGTATTGGATCGCGAGTGTTTTTTTTTTCTTTTCATGGGAAAATCCATGGGTATTTTCATGTGCCTGTACCCAAATGTACCCGTTAGTTGCATGCCTCTTTGAAATGTTTGCATTCCACACCAATATTTGTGTGCATTTTTCAAAAGTCTGCATTTTTCATGCACATTTCCCAAATATGCACATGATGTCCAGCACTTTTTTTTGGTTCGCAAATTACGATGCAAGCTCAGATCATTTAGTGATGCAAACCACAGCTTATGTCTGAGTCCAGACAGTGCAAACTGAATGAATCCTGATAACGAAATGAAACGCATTTTCCATGCGTGCCTGCTGGCAGCATGTAGCCCCTTTTGATGCGCATAACTGGATCCCTGGTGTTCTGCTTTGGCCAACCCAAGCTCTGGGTTAGGAGGTCTGCCGCGTTCCAGCCTTGGAAGGATGCTCTCCTCTTCCCGTGGCTGCCAGGTGGTGCGGAGCCACCTGTTCCAAGAGCTTGCAAGACCCTCAGGCTGTACCATCTCTGCCATCGGGTACCATTCTGCTCCCGAGTCTACTGCCAGCAGCATCCGGGATGCTCCAGGGAGATGGGCAGGCATGCAAGATGACAGTGCTTACGGGGTTTTAATTTTTAAAGACAGAAAAACCTCCTTGCTGAAGAAGCGCATGCGCGCGCACACACATATATATATTTAAAAAACCTCTTTTATGTGTGAATTGCTCAGGATGGCAAGTATAATTTTGACAAAGAGCAGAATGTGTATAGCAGCTTCCTCAACCAGCCCGGGGCCCACGAGCTGCATCCATTCCCTAGCGCACATCAAATTGATTGCGGTTATCAGCTGCTAGAATGAAGCCCGGCTCGCACCCCTAAGTCGGCTGTATGTCGCAGTGGAGCAGCGCACTCCTGCGCTTTGGTGCAGCCCTTGTCCGCTTTAATGGGGCTCCCACAGGAGGCCTTTCGAGCGGATGGTGCTTCCTTGTGAGAACAAAATTGGAATCCTCAGCCAGCGGAGACGAATATCCTCAGCTTCGCCAGTGAGAAACACAAACCTCTGGAATTATGTCTGGCCAACTGGCAATCGCTTCCATTTGATCACAGCCTCTTTCCAGCCGCAGCGCTTTCTCCCGCTTAAATTGCTGGAAACATTCTCTCCATTTGCTTGCATTGCCTTTAACGAGCCTTTAACAGCCAAGCCTAGCGTGAGAGGGGATGTTAGAATTAAAACATAGTTGGGTCCAACTAATTGCTCGCATGAGCTGCTGTCCGCCCCGTGCTCCAGCTATGCCTGCCTGCTTGCACGGGACAGAGAAGGGCGAGGCAAAGGGGAGTCCTCACTGGGGAAGGGCTGTTCCTTTGGCCGCTGGCACCCTTAATTTGGCTCCATTGCCATGCCTCATCTTCCAAACTGCCCTGTCCCCCAGTCCCTTTCTGGACCCCCATGAATCTTGGCGCGGAGGAGGATTTTGTTTCTGCCGTGCACACAGGTCCAGTTTGCAATCCTGAATGTGGCCATGAGTAGGCGACCTTTTCAGAAAAATGTTAGCATATTCCAAAAGTTGCTGTCTCTCTCAAAAATGTGCATTTTTTCCAAATGTACACTTTGATATATGCATTTCTTATTTTTAAAACATTTTCACACCTGAGTCAATGCGGGACAGTGTCCAGTTTTGACAAATGCATACAGAAACATGTATACTTCCTCTTTTGAAATGCTCATTTTTCCTCTTCCAATGAGCCTGAAGGACAGATCAAAATGCAAACAAGCCAACAAGTTAGAACTGAGTTTTGGAGAATTAAGGCAAACTTGAAAATTGCTACTTCTATCTCTTTGTGAAGTCCTGGTCCATTTTTTAAAATCTGTGGAACTCTTGCCGTGTCATCTAATTTGGCCCTGTACAAACCTCTACAGATGATGTAGTGGAAGAAATAAACCTCAGGGCAAAGTCAGCAGGACCATTTGGGGAGTGGGTGTCTTTCGCCTCAGGCAAAGGCAGCAGCCATGTTAAATCTGCCTCTTGGAAAGCGCTGCTGCTGCAGCCGAATTCCTGTTTGTTGCCGACCGCTTGCAGGCACCCGGTCCTTTGTCCAGGCAGAAAGCGACCTCCTTGAGCTAGGCTGGGAAGGGAGGCTTGGAGGCATGAGAACAGCACAGGGTGCTTGGCCTGGTTCTGGGAAGGGCTGGCTGCAGCCGGAAGGACTCGGAGAAGGGTAGGGAAGATCTCTGTGGGAGCAGGGCTAGCTCTGCCTCCTGAACTCCTTCCCTGAATGCCCCTGGAGCCCATCAGACTCAAGGTGGGACTTGCTTCAGGCCAAGATGAAAATGCCTCTGAACACATACAAAGTGCATTTCCTCACAGACTGCAAAGAGCCCCCACATGTCTCAGTGTCATCTCATGAAGGCGGACCACAGCGTCTCTCTGGAAATAGAAGCCGTGTTTGAGGCAAGGAAGGCTGGGCGGACCCTTCCCTGGAACGCTCGGCCGCTTGCCGGCACCGAACTGCCGTTCGCCATCGCCCGCTCCCCGTCCAGGCCCCTTCGGGTACCGGCCGACCGGTCGCAAAGGGCCGCCTGGAGTGGCATGGAGGAGCAGCCCCGTGCCTTCTCCCTCCCCTCCCCCTCCCCTCTTGCCCTCTGTGGTTGGCTGCTGCGCCTGTCTCTCTCACCGTCTCCCCTCCCACCCCCTCCCAGGGCATCGCTATGGAGCTCCTGCGTGGTCCTGCCCCTGCTGGCGCTCACCTGGATGTCGGCCGTGCTCGCCATGACCGACCGGCGCTCCATCCTCTTCCAGGTCCTCTTTGCTGTCTTCAACTCAGTCCAGGGCTTCGTCATCATCACCGTCCACTGCTTTCTGCGCAGAGAGGTGGGCCTCCCACTGGCGTCCTGCTCAGCTTCGCTTGGTTTTCTCGTGTCTCGATGCGCTTCTCCTGGGCTCCCTGTGCTTTAAAAGGCAACCCAGAGCATGTGCGACCCCCCGCCCCCCCCACTCCAGCGCATCCCATGTGCAAATCTCCCCTCAGCAGACGTCTCGAGGCAAACCTAAGATCCGCCTTGCACAAGGGTCCCCCTCTGAAAAGACATGGAAGTGGCCCCTCCCCCTGCTTTGCTGCCCACGAATGGGGTGAGGAAAGGGCGAGGGGACAGCGGGCCCTGCTTTGAGGATGCCACGTGCCTCCCGTTATAACTCTGAAAAGTCACACGCCCCAGCTGTCAATGGCCAGTCCCAGTCAGGGTGCTCAAGCACCTGCAAGGGAGAAGGCAGCCTTGCACCCCGAGCCGTTTCAAGAGGCCTTTGCCATCCAGAGCCACTGCCGTTTGCTCAGGTTCTCAATCAATCAATCAATCAATCAAATTGATGGCTGGCTGGTTTGTGGGTGGAGGTTTGGCCACGTTTTCTTCTCCTTTGGTTCCATTCATCTCTGCTCTGAAGGCGAGAGTCCTGCCCCTCCCCCAGCTGCCCAAACGCCCCCCTCTGTCTTGGCGCAATGGGCAGTGAACATAAAACACAGGTGCGCACGAGGGGCACATGCAACGCCCGTTGTGGCCAGCTGCTCCCCGCATCCCTCGCTCCCCCGTCAGAAAGCGCGAGCTTATAGCAGCAGCGTTCTTGCAACCACGTCCGTCGCTTAGAGACATTGCAGCTGGCGTCTGGGTGCTCGGAAGGTCATCCGGAACAGCACGTGTCTTTGGGGCTGTAAGCCAAGAGAGTCAGAAGTTTTACAGGCTAATAAACAAAAGTCTTGGGCAGGGGGAGCGAGACATAATGCGAACTCATAAATACTCTCAAGGTAACAGCACAGGCGGGGATGGGAAATTGGTTACTGCAGGACTGGAGGCAAATGAACTCGCGGTTGTTGGCGAAGAGCGCCAGGTCGTCATCCCATCCGGCAAAGATTTGCCCACTGGGCGGAGGACGCAGGATCACCTCTAAGCCGAGGCACTGCGGGAAATCTTAGTAGAGCTGGAGCTGGCCTGTGAGGCCGCTGAGACCGTTGCAGGGCACTGCATGCAGCGCCCCCCCAGAGGGCTGCCCAGGCGCCTCGCGAATGCCCCTGGCGTGGGAGAGCCCTCCACCTTCCCGGCTCATGGGCTCCATCTTGCAGAACTGCTCTGGCAGGCAGGCTGTTTTTCCTGACGCCCAGCCAGAACCTGGCTTCCTGTCTCCTGAGCCCTTAGTCTGCGTCCCAGCCCTCCTCGGTGTGACAGCCTTTCAAGGATTGGAAAAGTCCTGTCACCCTTTGAACTTCTCTTCTCGGGGCTAAACATGCCCAGTTCTTCCAGTCTCTCCGCATAGTTTCCAGTCCGCCACACATCCTGGTTGCCGCCTTCTGGACCCTTTCCAGCTTGTCCGCCTCTTTCTTGGCTGGTGGTGCCCAGAACTGGGCACAGCATCCCAGAAGGGGCCTAACAGGTGCTGAATAAAGGGGAGCCCCTACTGGCAATGCGAGGGGGTGGCAGTTGGAGCGGGTAGGCGCTGACCAGGGTCGGGCTGAGAGCGACTTGCCAGTGTGCCTCCTCCTCCCAGGTCCAAGATGTGGTGAAGTGCCAGATTGGGGTGTGCAAGAGTGACGAGAACGAAAATTCCCCAGACTCCTGCAAGAACGGGCAAGTCCAGATCATGGTGAGTGAGTGAGGGGCCCGCGCCATGGAGGGGGCCGCAGAAAGCCCGCTGCACGTACCCAGGAGGGGATGTGGGGTGGGGTGGAGCCCAGCCACGGCTTCCGTCACAACCTTTTGGTTGTGTCGCTGTGGTGGAGAGAGAGGAAACTGGTGGGTCTATAGCAGCTGATGCAGCTCTGCCCTTTGCCGGATACTTGCAGTAATACATACCAACTGCTCATAGCAGCCTTCTTCAAGCAATTTCCCTCCAGATGTGTGGGGACCACAATGCCCATAATTCCCAGCCAGCATGACCAACAGCTGGCATGCTGCGTCTGCTGGCCAGGCATGCTGGGAATGATGGGAATGGCAGTCCAAACACAAGCAAAGGGTGCCACGATGGGCAGATCTCGTTTGCAGGGTGCTTTGCCCAAGGCAGCCTTTACCCACTGGGAGCACGTCAGCTGTGTCCGACTGCAGTTCCCTCCTTCCAGTGGACTCGCGATCCCACGCCACTGGGAGGAACCAGGTGGGGGCAAGCGTCCCTCGGCTTCGTGTCCGCTCTCTCAGGAATCCTTACAGGTGCTCCGTAAATTAGGCCAGTGTTCCTCGGCCAAAAGTGGCGCAGGGGTGCTTATGGAGACGGGCAGCCAGAGACACCTTGGCATGCTTGTGGCCTGCTGGGGAGTGCAGGGCAGTTTTGGGAGTGTGTGGCTCACAGCTCACGCTCTCGGTCGGCAGGCTAAAATGTGCTTGGCCATGCCACGCGCATTCAAGGTGGCGGTGCTTATGCCACGGCGATGGCGCCTCCACTCTGGAAAGGGCCCCGCCTTCTTTGGCAATGTGCCACTTTAGAGGAGGCTGAGCAGTGGCCGTCATGCTGAACATGGCCAGACATGGCCCATGTGGCCGCCGGAGCTCAGCCCGGGGAGTTGCTTCCACGCTCCCCAGGGTGGCGCCTTCCCCCCATCTGGATCCACCCTGCAGATATGTGGGATCACAGTTCCCGTCATCCCAGGCCTCACGGCAATCAGAGTAGCTCTCAAGTACCTCTGGGCGGTGCCAGGTGGGGGCAAGCTAGTTTATTCATGCATCTCGGGCAACGTGATACTTTTCGATATGAAGAGCCAGCAGGTTGCTCAGCAAGGTCCTGCTACCTGTGATGCATTCATTTCTCCACTCCCACCTCCTCTCTTTCTGCTCCTTTCTCTCTCCCTCTCCCTCTCTTTGCTCTTCTTTCTCTCCCTTTCTCCCACTCTTTCTGTGTTTTTATAGACAGATTTTGAAAAGGATGTTGACCTGGCATGTCAGACAGGTGAGGCCCTCTCCCTCTGCCCCTGGCGTGCACCCGGGCCTGGCACCGGAGGGCTTGGCCGTGGGAGGGGTGGATTGTCGAGAGGGGAAGGAGCCGGCCAAGGTTCTTTCCCGGGACAGAGCGGGAGCGGTGTCCTGGCAGGGCTGGGGGCCGAATCAGCATGTTTGGCGAGGGAGGCACCCCGCTCATCAGGTGCCCCTCAGAGCAACAGCTGCAGGGGACGGAGGTGAGCTGCCATCCCCAGGGCTGCCAGCAAGGGCCAGCTGCAGATGAATCGCCAGCGCCCAGGAATGGCTCAGCCGGCAGCTCCCTTCTCCCTCCGCCCCTCCAATGTTTTGTCCCCATGGCCTCCCAGACCTGTCTGCTGCCATAGTGCCTTCCCTAAGAGCTGCTCCGAAACCGGATCTGGCCCTTGGCCTGGAGAGACTGCCCGCCCACTACAGGGCCAACTCCCCAGACATGGGATTGCCCGGCACGGGGGCCCCTCTTCCCTGCACAGTCACTACAGGCCCCGTCTGACTGCCGTTTTTCCTCCCAGTCCTCTTCAAAGAGGTCAATGCCTGCAACCCGGCCACCATCACGAGCACCTTGTCGCGCATCTCCCTGGATGGGGACGAGGACCCGAAGCTCAGCACCAGCTCCGAGGGCGGCCTGGGCTTCTCTTCCCTCCCGGGCAACATCCCGGCCACCTCCATCCTGGTGCAGGTGCCCAAAATGACTCACAACGTGGTGAAAGGGCTGAACGAGCTCAGCGACCCCCCCGCCAAGAAGGACGTCAACCTGGAGGCTGCCCGGGGGCCGGTCTACCTGTGTGGCGAGAGCACCCTGCGGCAACTGGACTACAGCTGGCTGCGGCCTCAGGAGGCCGCCCTGGAGAGCAACTACATGGTGCTGCCCCGACGGACGGTGAGCCTTAAGCCCTTCGTCAGGGAGGAGGGCAAGCTCAACATCCAGCTGGATGAAGCTCCGGGCCTCGGCAAGGGCCGCCACGTGACTGAGGCAGAGTCCTACCCTGGCTTCACCTCCGTGGACCACATCAATGTGAACTTGAACCAGCCCTATGGGACGGTCAAGCACCCATACAGCCTCCAGTTCAAGCAGCACCCCACGGTCCGGCAGATCCTGGCCTCGGAGCTGTCAGAGCGCAGCCGCACCATGCCACGGACCGTGCCGGGCTCCGCCATGAAGCTGGGCTCCCTGGAGGTAAGGGGCAGCGGCTGGGCTCCTTCACAGGCCGGGGCCTGCAGGGACAGGGTGGGGGGCCGCCGGGGTGCCCCCTGATGCTTCGCCAGAGCAGCAGAGGTGCCCTGTCCCAGAGCGGGCAGGATCTGCCCGGGCTGCCACATGCTGCTTGGTGCCCTGTAGGTGCAGACATGGGAATGGCTTGCACGGCGTAAACAGAGATGTGGTGCCATCTCGCTGCACTGTGGCAGGCTGTGACTCCGCCACCTGGGCACCTGCCAGGCCCACCTGTGCAGGTGCTTGCTGTTAGTGGGGAAAACAGTTCTTGATGGAGTGTTCCCCCCTCCCCCCAGTAGCTTAATAATGCTTTAGAAACTGGGAGGGTGGATGAGGGACTCACAGCCCTGGGAGTGGCCTTTGGGAGGCTGGGAGGTGCTCATTGGAAGCAGGAAGTGCCAGTCCAGCTGAGCGGGACTAGAAACATAGATACATAGAAGCAGAGCAAGTCAGAAGGGGTCTCCTGGGCCATCTAGTCTACCCCCAGCTCCAGCCAACTCAGTTCATGACATGTCTACCATGTGCATGTCCAGCCTATCCTTGAACACCCTCACCGGTGGGGCCTCAACGACCTCCCGTGGAAGCCCATTCCACACCCTCGGGGTCCTGACTGTCAGGAAGTGCTTCCTGGCATCCAAATGGAACCTGGGTTCCCTGAGCTTTGCTCCGTTGGAGCGCATCCTGCCTTCCTCTGCAGGGGAGAACAGGTCTCTACACATCTCCGTGTGACACCCCCTCACATACCTGTATGTCGCCAACAGATCCCCTCTGAGTCTCCTCTTCTCCAGGCTGAAAAGACCCAGTTCCCTCAGTCTCAACTCATATGGCTTTCCCTGCAAACCGGCCACCATCCTTGTGTTACTTCACTGCACTGATTCCAGCCTTGCAATATCCCTCTTGAAATGAGGGGCCCAGAATTGAACACAATACTCCAGTAATACCTCTCCCGATCTAGGAGCCAGATTTCTGGCCTTGCAACCAAGGGCGGTGTCTGCCCTCTTGACTGCCGCATCACACTGCTGACTCATGTTTATCCCATAGTCAACCAGTGTCTGAGATCTCTTTCACAAGTGCTGATCTTCAGCCACTTGTCCCCTAACCTGTATTTATGACACCTATTCCTATGCCCCAAGTGCAAAACCTTGCCCTTATCCACACTGAACACCATCCTGTTGTCCCCAGCCCATTTCCGTAGTCTATCCAGATTCTTTTGGATCTGGAGTACCTTCTCAGTTGTGGCCACTGCCCCAGTTTTAGTATCATCTGCAAAACTGATCAGCAGACAGGTCACCCTCTCTTCCTTGTCACTGATGAAAAGATTAAACAGGATCGGCCCCAGGACAGAGCCCTGGGGGACCCCGCTTGTTACTGGCCACCATCCCGATGATTCCCCGCTAATGGTTACCCTCTGCTTTTGGTCAGTCAACCATGCCCTAATCCACCGGATGGTGCTTTGGTCTATCCCAAAACTCCTCAGTTTCTCCACCAGGATATCATGCGGCACTTTGTCAAAGGCCTTGCTGAAACCCAGGTAAACCACATCCACCGTCTAGCCTCCTTGAAACCTAGTCATTGAATTCCACATGGTTCGTCTGGCAGGACCTGTTTTTGTGGAAACCATGTTGTGTGGCTGCCAACCTACCTTCCCTATCCAGGGTTACTAGATCTCTTATGATTGTGAGCCTTTCCATTGCCTTTCCTGGAAAGGATGCAAGGCTAACCGGCCTGTAATTCCTCATGTCCCCTCAACTTCCCTTTTTGAAAATTGGGACCACTGATGCCACTCTCCAGTGCTCTGGAACCTTACCCATTCTCCACAAGGCCTCAAAAATGGAGGTCAATGGATGCGAGAGTACCCCTTCCAACTCACAAAGTACCCTCGGGTGCAACCCATCAGGGACTGGTGCCTTGGTAATGTCCAGTGCCCCGAGGAGCTCCTCAACTTCTAAGGGAGTGGCTCTAATCAGTACCCCTGAATCCCCAGCCTCCAAGTAGATCTCCCCTGTTCTACTTTTGAGAGAACACAGAGGCAAAATAAGCATTTAGCATCTGCGCCTGGTCCCTCATCAGACACCGGATCACCTTCTTCCTTATTAAGCGGTCCCACAAAGCCCTGTCAGGAGAGACAGAGAGAACTGGGCATATCTATCTGTCATCTGATCATAGAAGTTTCCCATCTGGATTAGGCAAGATCAGGTGATGCAGAAGCGTTCTCTCTCTTCTCTCTCTCTCTGTCTCTCTCATCTCACATTTGTCTATCTCTAATCTATCTAACCTAATGGCTAAGCCATTCAATAGCTGAAAATGTTTGGGTGGTGTTTAGCCTGGAGAAGAGAAGGCTGAGGGGAGGGAGGACAGCTCTCTTCAAGGACTTGAAAGGTTGTCACACAGAGAAGGGCCCAGTTCTTTCCTCAAGCATCCCAGAGTGAAGGGTATGGGCTAACGGGCTCAAACTGCCGGGAGCCAGATTCTGGCTGGACATCAGGAAGGAGCAGGATGACCAAGGAGCAGGATGACCAGCAGGGGGGTTGTGGGCTCCCCCACACGAGATGCATTCAAGATGCAGCTGGGCAGCCGCCCGAGAGGGATGCTTCAACCTGGGGCCACTAATCCTGGGGCCCCTTCCAGCTCTTATTCTGTGATCCCGTGGACTGCACTAGGACTGGGCCCTGCTCTCGTTCTGCGGATCCCATAATATGGTGGGTGCACCCTCCGCCTCCTCTTCCCCTGGCAAGGTTTTTAGCGGGCTCTCCGGCCGCCATGTGCATCGTGCTTGTGGATCAGCTCCCCACTCCCCGTGCTCCTGCGCCTCTTCAGCGGTTCCCCTGGCACCCACGTATGAGCTCTGCGCAGTGTCTTCGGTCTAAACACCTGCCCAGACCAGCCAGGGCCTTTTATTTCTTCTCATTTTTGGCTTCTCTGTTTTGTTTCCGCCGTGCCGCCACCTGCCCCCTCCCAGAGGAAACGACTGCGGTACTCAGACCTGGATTTTGAGGTGAGCAGCCCTCTTCCTCCCTGTGAGCATCGCTGTGGGCAGAGTGGCTCTCGCAGGGGAGCTGGCGCATCCTCGGCCTGGCAGCAACGAGCCCGGGGCAGGTCCCCTCCGATGCTGCACCATGGGCTTTGGTTGGCTCCCAGGAGCCCTGGGAGGGGCAAAACATTTCACACTGGCTCCGCCATCTTGCAGTTCCCAGGTTCCTTTTCATGTTGTGCAGGGAATAGCGCAAACCTATAGATTTGCCCATCCCGGCATGCAAAGAGTGGGTCTGCAACCCCTGCTCCACCCCCCCGCCAGCGTTGCCAGGTGAGCACTGCACAGAAGTGGGCCTCCTCCAGCCAGACGCCAAGAGGCCGTGGGAGTAAGAGCCCAGCTCATTCGGGAGGCACAGGCTGGGAGAGGAGACCCTGCGCATGGGCTTCTGCATAAATGCTCCGTCGAAGGGGGCTTTGTCTCTTCCTGGCACTCAGCTGTGCTTTTCCTCAAGCAGCTCCATGTTTTTCCTGCAGTTTTGTCCTCCCACTTCTCCCCTCTGGTTCCGCTCTCCCTTTTCTCCCTGGAAACGAACAGAGCGAAGCACAGAATTCGGCAAAGCGCACGTGGTGCATGCCGGGGGCACACAGGCAGCCTTTGCTCGCTCGTTTCCCAGGAAACCACGGCGTGGGTGAGGCCGGCAGGTGTGGCCTTTGGCGCGAAGAGATGCGCCGCTCCTGAGCGGTTGACCCTCGGGGTCAGGACTGCCAGGCGGCGATCCCAGCCATGGGTCAGAGGGGCCCAAAAGGCCTTCCAAGCCACGCTTGCATCATCCAGCGGTGTGGTGGGGCACATTTCCCAGAGGGCTTCCCCTTGCAGCTCCATGCAGGCCGGGGGCAGGCAGGCGGCCCTCCGTGTCCGGGGCAGGAGGGGGCTTGGACCAAGGTGGGAGAGGCTGCGGCCGCAGGGAGGTGCTGGAGATGGTGGGGCGAGAGACTCCATCTGGCAGCGGCCCCGCAGGCTTCTGGTTCTGCGCAGCGGGCAGCACCGCGCCCCCATTCGCCCCGGGGGGCCCTTTCCTCTCTCCAACCACTTTCTTGCCTGCCACTTACGGAGGAGAGGATGGACGAGGCCCCACATTTTTAAGGGGCAATAAAAGCTGCTGGCCGTTGATTGAAATACTGGAGCCAAGGATGGGAGTCTATTGGCTGGATTTATGGGAAAAGTGGCAGTATCTTTTTCCAGTTATCAAGAAAGATTGGATGGGGGTGTCATTCCAACAGGCCCTAGAGGCTGCTCATTCATCGATTTCAACCCATAAATGTTAATCTGGAAAGATCTTGGACAGTGGAAGTTCCTGCTGAGAAGACGGGGTGCTTCTCCTGCTGGCCCTTTTGGGAGCCCTGCGGCCGTTTCAAGCTCGGCTCTTCCGTTTTGTTTTTCTCTACTGCTCCAAAGTGTTGACCTTCATTTTTAAATTAATTGTATTTTTCACTGGCTGCTGTTTTTTATCCATTTTTACCAGATGTTATTAATATATTTACTTGTTTGTGGATTACTTACCTTTTACTGTAGATTGTATTAATGTTCTTTGGGGAGCATTTATTATTCTTGAATTATTTTAGAGCATGTATCCCTGTTACCCTTAATCAGTCAGGCTCCCAGGGCAGCTTACAGGCTTGGCACACAAAGAGAAAGGGGTGGGGAGGGGGGCAAGGAGGGGAAGAAGGCACTAATTCTTGCAGTATTCACCGTGCAGTTTTTACAGTAACCGGCTGCAGTACAGCAGGAAGCTGTTTGTCTTCATGTCACAACCAGCTGGAATGGGAAAGGTTCAAAGAGAGGAGGAGCCCAGAATGGCCAGTCTCTGTCCTGTCTCTCTTGCTCATTATGGGCGAGGGGGTGCTGATGGATTTCAGCTGTGGGTGAGAGAACCCCGATGAAGCCTGCTTGTGCCAGCACCCAAAACTCGTTCCTGTATCTAGGGGGCAGTGGTTCAACTCTGGCAAAACCTGTTTCACAGCGGGATGGAGGGAATATGACTGCCCAGGGCAACAAGGGCCCCATTGGACTACCAGCAACTGCTAGCCAGCTCTCGGGTCTTTATGAGTCCCAGTCAGTTTTCCATCTCTTCCAGTAAAAATTTCCTTTGGAAAACCAAGTGATTTTAGCTCAGCAGTATGCGTGCTGCTTTTCATATATGATGAGCAGCAGTTGGAATCACACAGCACATAGGGAAACCATGGCATTCACTTCTCCAAGATGGAGATTTCGGTGGCTTCAAACTAGGACTGGGCAAATTCCTGGAGGCAATTGCTTTTAATGACTACTAGTCCTCATGATTCATGGCTGTTCCCAGAATCAGAGGCAGTATGCTGTTGCATACCAGCTGCTGGGGTGCTGATGCACGCATACCCTGCCAGTCGGGTTTTTGTGGGAGACTCTGGTGTGTGACCAGAATGCAGGACTTGAAGGCCTGTGGCCTGATCCAGCAGGGTGCTCTGCATGATCCTATTTCCATAATGTGCACAACAGCCCAGTAATATTGACCAGTACTGATCACTCAACAAGGAGGAAGACTTACTTGCTCAAGGCCACCTAGGGAGTTAATGGCCAAAGTGAGATTTGAACTTGGTAAAAAGAGGGTCTTTCCAGCTCGTGTTTTCAGTATTCGGGTTCTCTGGGTAGTTATGTGGGGGCTGGTGGGAGGGGAGCACACATCTTTGTCCAAGTAAGCTCTGCTAACACAGCCTTGCATTCTCTCTTCCCTTCATTCTCGCTCCTCGTGGGGATTACTGCGTTAAACATTCGCAGAAAGTCATGCATACAAGAAAGCGCCACTCGGAACTTTACCACGAGTTGAACCAGAAGTTCCACACACTGGACCGATATCGGGTTCCAGCTACGAATGCTGCAAAGGTAAAGATGGACAAAGAGGGACAGAATCGAATCTTTCCCCGCAAGACAAGATGGCCGTGCAGCAGTCCTGCTGAGCAGCACTTAATCTGAGCCAGGATTCAGAGGCAGAACTTGTTTTAATGGCCCTGAAACATGAGATGCGATTTTGGTGATGCAATGCAAGCGACGCTTCTTGTAATGGCCACACAGCAGACATGTGTGCTTGGTTTTATTAGGACTTATGCGAGCAAGCAAGGGAGGTGGCAAGTCTATTTGCAGCTATTAGCAACGATGGCTAGAAATAGACGCTTCCGCGTGGCACGTCACAAGGCTCTGCTACCCCCGCCCCCCATGCCGAAGGCAGGCCGCTGGCTGACGCAGTGAGCGCTGTGCCGAGCGGAGCGTCTCTTTGCTCCTGGCCCAAGCGACACTTTCTGAACTAGGGTTGCGCGTGCACTTGGAACGTGCAGGGAGAGTGATGTTTGCCAGTTCCAGCCTCAGCTGGCTTGAGCTGCTTCAGAATTCATGTCATCCACCAGATTTCACATTTGCTGAAATTGCAGCTCTGTTCTCAACTCAATAATGTATCAACATTTGCTTTTTTAATGTGTATTTTAGGAGAGAACCTGTTTAGAAAATAATGGAGAGGCATTATTTCAACTTGGATTTTTATGTGAATCTGTAAAAAAGAAAAAACAGGGGGCAGAGCAGACTGATGGTTGAATGTCTGAGAAAGTGGTGCAGACCAAAAATAGGCATGAATCATCCATCTGTGGTGTAAACCCGGCTGTAGCATTTGAGTCCCAGACTGAGAGGTGGCAAGCGTTCGGCTGAGGCTGGGGGGCGGGGGCGAGTAGATGGGCCGGACCTCCCAGGATAAATTACGGTTCTTCTCATGCAGAGGGAGAAGCGATGGAGCGTCTCTTCAGGCAGCGGGGAAAAGAATATGCCTGGGGTAAGTACTCTTTCACACTGGGCGGGAGCGAAGCAGGTGCATCATGGGAGAGGGATCTGGCATTGGTCGAGCTGATTAGCTGCCACTTAATGCAATAACTGGGTGGTCGGCTGGGCCTGTCACAGTCATACCTGCGGGCCCAAAAGGTAATCCTCAGCCCGCAGGGTGACCATCCGAGGCCTTCCCGGGGGGTGCTGGAGTGCGCAGAGGACCCCAAGCCCTGCGTGGGGACGCTGCGCAGCACAGCCCCACCTGCGTCTCCTCAGGGATCGCTGCCACTGAGTGGCGGGGCTTCCTCCCAAGCGGGTGGCTCTGGCGAGGCCGCCTAAATCGCTCTAAGGCTTCAAGTTGCCAGTCCCTCTGGGGCCTGTCCTGGTCCAAAAGGCGACTGGGAGAGGACTTGGTGAATAAGGAGGGCTTTGCGACAGGAGGTGCTGAGCGGGTGTGTGGCGCTGCACGCTCGCTCAGCCTTTCGCAGGCGGCACTGCCCACGAGTCCCCCAGGGCTGCTGCGCCGCTGGAAATGTTGGACATCTGCCGCTTGCAGGTCTGCAAATGTGGCGGGGCAAGCCCTGAAGGCAGCGATTTGTCTTGGCTAAGTATTTCCATTAGCATCTGGCATTTGCAAATGGGAGAGGCGAGGCGGCTGTCAGCGCCTCCTCAGTTTGCATCCGATACCTGTGTCCTCAGAATTGTCCTCAGTGCTGTCTGGCGACACCCTGCCTGCAGAATGTGGGTGGGGGCCTTTGCTCCAGGGCGGCTTGCCCCGCGGCCCCGGAGCTTCGTGCAGGTCTCTGCAGGAGGAGGGAGCTCAGCCGGCACTTGGAGGAACGGCTCCCCAAGCCCTGTCGCCGACCGTCCCAAGCTCCACTGGGCTCCATCCCAAGGGGGGCAGAAACCCCCAGGCCTGGCTCAGCTCCTTCCCTGTCTCAGTACATTTGTTTGCGCCACTCCACCCAGCTCCACCAGCTGTGCTCTGGCATTGCTTCCAAAGGGAGAAACGTACGAAGGGAGCCTTCCTCTCCAGATACGTTGCGCTGCAATGCCCATTGTCGCCATGCTGGATGAAAAACATGGGGATTGCAGTCCATTGTTGCTGGAGGGAGCCGGCTCCTAGCAGCATGGAGGGATGCCTTGCACAGCTTGACTGACATAAAGGACGCCATGGCTGGAGTAGCTCGGCTGCAGTGACGATGCCTCCCATGAGTGGGTGGTACCAGGATAACTCCCCTTCTTGCCTCCTCGTTCCTCCTCTGCCTTTTGCCTCTTTGGCTGCATCTTGCGGCATGTCTTCCTGACTGAGCACTGCGCAGAGATCTCTAGTTCTGCAGTGCTCTAGAATTCCAAGGGGTGATTCTTATCACCTCTGCAAAACCTCTCCAGTGTGTTCTTATCCTGATTAGCACCATTTTGCTTCACTTACACTTGTTATTGCTGCAGCCAACGAGGAGTACTGACAGTGCTGAAATGCTACGTGCACCGGCCCACCCGGCCAGTCACGCTTGCGCGGTGAAAGGGAGAGGGGAATCTACGGCCAGGCCAGGCCATTCCAGCGAATGCAGCAAGATCGGAGAGGACAGGGAGGAGCCTGGCCTGCTCGGAGCAGCAGCAGCTCTGCAGAGTTTCACACAGAAGTTTTCCAGGCTGCCCCTGGAGAAGCCGGGAGTCAAACGGGGGATCGGAGCCCCATCCAGTTCTGGGCCTGCCTCTCTTGTGCCTCTGAGCTGTGGCAGCCCGTGTTTGTTGCAGGCGCAATTTCGCCCCGAGTCACTCTCCTGTCCTCTTTTCCCAACAGGAAGTAACCAGCCCAGAGAACCGGCAGCAGAAGCAAAAGTCTTGGAGCACATTCAAGGCCATGACGCTGAGCTCCTTGCCTTCCAAACACCGGGAGAAACTGGAATTGCACTCTGCGGACTGGGAAAAGCATTGCATGAGCCTGGACCTGTCAGAGGGAGACTTCCAGACGGAGGTGTGAGCCTCGAGGACTCGGCGATTTAGCAAACTATAAAAGTATATACATATATATATATATTTTCACACTGACACTTTGGGAAAAGAAGCAAGACAAGGCAAAGAGGCAGCGCCTTCCCCCTCCAGTGGTTCTGTTGGGGAGGGGTTTTCTTCGAAAGCGTGGCCACCCACAAAGGAGAGGGGCATGGGGGCAGTGCGCCCCTTCCCCAGCCGACACGTAGACATGGCCACACAAGGCCCCTCCATGGTCACCTGCGCCACCTGGCGACCCGAAGGGAAGGGCTTCTTCGCCCACCACCACCACCTGTCTGCCGGCCCACCTCCCCGCAGCGGTTCACCATTGCCGGGACACCAGATGCGCTCACACAATCACGCCAGCCTCCGCCCACCGGATCTGGCAGGGGTGCCTCCCCTGGGGACAAGAGGACTGTTGCAACTCTCTTTTCTATCTGGATCTTTCCTCACGCCCTGCACTGTGTGCACGGCCAGCAGGCTGGGATAGAAGCTGCCGCCCTGCGACTCCCCACGAGGCCTGCCTCCTTCCGCCCTTCCTTCTCCCGCTCCAGACCGTCCCGCCTGGGCAGCGCGGGGAAGCCGCCCTCCTCTTCCTCCACCCCTTCCACACCAGCTACCCTCCTGGGAAATGCCCCCCCCCACACACCTTTCTCCCTCATCCTCTCTCTCGCAGGCCCCGTGGACACTGTTGTTTGTTGGAAATAAAAATTCACTCTGTGGACCTTTTGCTGCTGTCTGGTTCTCGCTTTTGCTCAGCTTTGGGCTGATTGTGCTCAGCAACGCTCAGAGGCCTCTCGGTGCAGAGAGGGGAGGGGCATTCGAACAAGTGCGTTTCGGGTGGGAGGAGGTGCCAGGAGCAAACTCCAAGGTGCGTTGGGGTGGTCCTGCTGCAGCCTTCCCCAGCTGGTGCCCTCCAGGTGGGTGAGAGTCCAGCCCCTGGCACCTCTCAGCCAACATGGTAGGAGTTGGAGTCCAGCCCATTGAGGGGTAGCGCACTGGAGGAACTGGTCCCATCGCCCCACAAGAGTCACAAGCAGGGAAACGACGATCAGGCTGGAACCTGGCACTCTTGCGCTCACTGGGCATCTTTCCCATACTCGACCCCGGCCAGGAAGTGAGCCGAGATCAAGTCGAAAGCTCTCAGGAATGCTGCCGGCTTCTTTGGGTCAAGTGCCTAATCCTTTGCGCAAAAATGCAGAGTACTTGATTCTTTGTGTGAAATATACCAAGTATGCAAGGCTTTGTGCAAAATATCCCAATTACGTAATTCTTTGCACAAAGGGCCCAGACCCCAGACATCACAAGTGCAGAAGCGGGACTCCCCTCAGACTCACATCCCACCAGATGCCTGCGCGGACGCTCGGCATGAGGCGGGCTTGGAACAGACCAAGCGGGGCGGAATCCAGGGAGCCGAGCTGAGGACAGCCGACGGATCCCACCCTCGGGCTGGATTCCTCACGCACAAGCACGCTCCGGCAGGGCAGCGCTCCGCTGGGGGCAGCAGAGGACGGGCGAAAGTGCCCGTTGCCTGGTGTGCAAAGCAGTCCGTGCATGATTACTCAGAAGCAGCCCCCCTGCGCTACGGGAGGCACTACAGGAGGTGGGCGCCACGCTCCATTCCTGCTCCCATCCCCCACCAGCTGCCGTCCCATCTCCTGCTTGCAAAGAAGAAAAGGGCTGATCTTGGGGGAGCGGGCCAAAGCAGCCCGTGGTGGGCGGACTCCCTCCTTGGCGGGAGACCCCCTCCCCCTCTCCCTTCCCAGGCACACAGGGACAGCCAGCTGGCAGCACAGGGCTGCGGCCATCTTCCCTGTATGTCCTGGTGGGGGAGCTCCCAGTTCCCACGACCCACAGGGAAGAGGGCCCTGGAAGCGCTCCGGCTCGGCAGCCCCCTTTGCTCATCCTTGCGCATACAGAGGAGAGGCCCCGTGGGCCGGTCCAGCCAGCAAGGGAGTCCTTCGCCAGCCGCGCACAGCATGCAACTTTTGGACTGGGGCAGGGGTGCTCTGGGTTGCCAGGTGCAGCAGGTAAACTGTGAAATACCTTTTCATTCATATCAGAATGGTGTGCGGCAAATGGCAAGAAAAGGCAATGAAAGGTGAGACATCGGGAGAAAAGAAAGTGCTTCAGCAAACCCTGCAGCTTAGCCTTGTGGGCTCCTGCCTGATCCCAGCGGCACAGACATTCCAGGGCATGGGTCCAAGCCATTAATGGTCCTACTCCCAACCTGTGTGGGACCCCCAGGAGTGCATCTTCAGAAGACCTCAGTGATCAGGCAGGATGGTCAGAGAGAGCAGAATGGAGGTGGGATTTCAAGGCAGAGCTCTGTGCTCCGTACCCCCCAGGTCGGTAAGCCTCCTATGGGCCTGGCACCGCCTTTGGCCCACACCGAGGCCGGGCTGATGCTTGGCCTCCACCATAAACTTCTCTCAGGATGATGACCTTCTGGATCCCCTGCTCTTGATGCCGAGGCATAAGGAATTCCCACCTGTTCTTTGTTTTCGCTGCTTTTCCAGAGGTTTGCACAGGGATTGTTCACCTGCATGTGCTATCCCTTTGAAATAAGACAGAGAGCTGCAGGGGAAAGTGTGTGGTTAGGACAAACCAGCTTCTCAGAGTTACTATTCAGGCTGTAGCCAGTCTTGCTTTATCACAGTGCCCTGTTCTTACTGTGTTGTCCATCTTTTTCTCATTGCAGAGCCCAGCTGAACAGACGCATCTCATGGGGACCTTAAATTAAGCTGGTTTCTTCTAGCAGTCTAGTTCACTGTCTTCTTTCCCCACTGTAGCCCAAACTCCTGGAGTTGTGCCTCTTGGAATGAACATGGCTACTCAGCATTTAGTCCTGCTGGAGTTCACCAATTCCATAACAGAGAAGCATGAGCATTGGGTGCAAATGCCACTTCCTTTCACCTTCGGAAAGCTGGAAATTTGTTGGCCTCTCTAATTTCCATTGGAGCCTCAGTTTCTCCTGGCTTCTTTCCATTCCCCTGTAGGTGGAATAGAGATTTATGGATATGAGTATTCTCCATCTTGTCTACATTCTGGGTACTGTCAGACTGCTTCATTCTGTCATTTGCTCATTAACAAGATTGGGTTTTATGCAAATCCAACTGTATGTAAATCTGCTAATTCCTGAAGATGGACAATTCCCCCTCCAACAGCTGCAAATCTCAGTAATACACACACACACACAATGTATTTGGGGAACATACACATTTTAGAGTGGTGTTTTAAAAAAAATCTGTACTTTTCTATAACTAAATTTGGGTAAAATTAAGGAAAGTAAAACAAAAACAGCCTGCAGAATCCGGGCAACTTGGGAAGAGGTCCTGCTGCAGAATCCGTGCATTTGAGTCTTAGAAATTTAAACCCACTGGAATCCGCTGTGGACCGCTGTGAGGAGCTCACCCTCACTCGCCGTCCTGCAGCCCTGGCAAAGCTCGGTAGCCAGCTAAGTGGAGGTGCGTTTGCGGCACGGTGCATTTCAGGCCTCCTCACCCCTGCCTGGGGCAGCCATGCGCCTCCTCAGAGGAAGTGCTGCCTTTGGCACGTGCTGCAGCTCCCTTGCGCACCCGCTCCCCTCTGAATTAACTGGGGCACTGCCGTGTGCCGCACGCAAGCTTGAGGGAAGCGCCTGTGCCGCTGAGGCTCCTGTTGAGGCTCCTGTTGTGTGGCTCATTCGCTCTGGTCGATTGCAGGAGCCCGTGAGTGCCCCACATGGACAAATGAGCCCCGAGGCGTGTGGCGTTGGGGACGGACCTCTGCGTCTGACAAGCCGCTCAGCTCCTGGTGGGAACCTGCCCAGTTCCCAAGTCCTGCCCCTGCTCTCTCACTGGTTGATCGGGGCTCTCATCAGCGCCGACTGCCAACAGCACCGCTCGCTGGGCTAGCCCCCCATTCCCGTGGGGTGGCTGGCCAGTGCTGCCACTCCCTGGACCGACAAGTCCCCTCCTTGTTCCCCAGACCTTTCCTGGCCTTGATCTGATAGCATCGTTTGCTGGCATCCCAGAGCCCCTTCATCTTCGCTTTCGGAACTCAGATTCCCGTTGAAGGTATAATCAAGTCGCAAGTGTTCTGGCACCTTTTCCTTGTGCGCACAAACACCAGCAGCAAACTACTTACATGTCCCAAATCTGCTTTTAGAAGTCCTGCTTACATTGGAATTCAAGAGGAAAGCAGCTGAGCACCAGAAAAAGATCCTGGGAAAGTGCCACGCACCACGTCGATGTGCAGCTCCATCAGACTCGGGGGATCCCCAACTTTCTCCTCCCTGGGGCTTCTGGAGAAGGCCAGTGGGCTGGCTGGGTACAAAATGGTGTTGCAGCCTGTGATGGAGCTTGGATACTTGGCAGGCAATGGCTGATATTTTAGGTCTCTTTTCCTTCTTTGGAAATCACAGAATCACAGGAGAGTAGGGTTGAAAGGGGCCTGTGGGACCATCAAGCCTGACCCCTGCTCATCGTAGGACTCCAAGTAAACCTTCACTCTCGGCTGTCCCCAGCGTGAGAGAGCCCGCCACCTCCCTGAGTCGAGTTCCCTTCCTGTACTGCTCCAACAGTCAGGAAGGTTTTCCTGGTGTCCAAGGTGAATCCAGCCACATCCTTTGCTCTGGCTATTTCCTTGAGCTGGGAGTTCCATCATTTGGGTTTTGTGCTGTTTTACAGGCATTTTGGGGATGAATGTTGCAGACCCCAAGCCTCTGAGTTGGTGTTTCCAGCACGGTTTCCATGGGCCCCAGCCTGCCCACTGGCACCTCTCCCAGTGCCCATCTGTCTCCCTGCCCACCCACAAATTCTATTTCACAGGATTTTTTGAACCATTTTGGGCTGGAAGGTTCCTGTGCTGCAAAGCAAAGTGCTGCCCTTCATTTGGGTTCTGAAGGAAGTGTTTGTGTGGCGTTCAGACCCCCCCCCCCCCCCCCCCCCCCCCGCCTTGCACTGCGCTTCTTGAGCGAGCCCTTCCCCGTCAGCCGCACCATTTTGCTGCCTGGGAAAAGGATGCTTGGCGAGGGGCCGTGCCCACGCTGGAGTCGGTGGGTGACGAGAAGGCCCTCCATGGCGACGCTTTTGCGCCGGTGCCCGCAGCAACCTCAGAATCGCACATGTGTCCACTGACCCCCAAAGACTCAGGATTCTAGTTGAGAAAAAGTGTATTTTATACTGGTTTTTCTCCCCACACACTCATCTCCAAAGGCTTCTTGCGCATTGCCTGTCATTTTTAATTTTTTGTTGTAAGCCGCCCCGAGGCTTCGGCGAATGGGGCGGCATAAAAATGTTTTAATAAATAAATAAATAAATAAATAAATTTCTTCTCCCCTTTTCCACACGCTTAACCTCAACGCACTTGCCGATCCTTGTTATCACTCCCTTCTGCTGCTTGGAATGAACTCCTGCAAAGTACACCGCCTCTTCCCTCCCCATCCTTTCTGTCCCCAGTGCACTGCTGCTGGTGTGGTGCAGCTGTGGCATGGGCCATCCAGCCATGCAGCTCCAGACAGCTTGCCGTGTGAGACCCACCTGGCGCATGGCTAAGCTCCAGGAAGGGTCCTAAACAACCAACTGGGAAGCAGGATTGTTTCCACCTGAGGACTGACGACTTCACAAGGGTGGGTAAAGGAAGGCCTGTGGGTGGAGAAAGTTCAGTCCCCCTGCCCACCTCTCGCCCCCTGTTGTACAGGCAAATGATCAAAATCAGTTTACAATTTTGTCTTCAAACACCTGCAGACCAGGTGAAGTGCCCTCTTTGGCACCCCCAGAGGTTCTCGGCTGGCTCTCCAGGGCTGTGGAAAGAGGTCTTCCTGGCCCAACTCAGGCACGCCATGGCTGGAGTCTACTAAAGCAAGGCCGCGTCCGCATCTGCTCTTCCAATGGCATATGGCAAAATTCACATCTTGAAAATGCTGCAGCGAGCAGCCAGGCATATGTGGCACAACCCTGCAGCCGTACGTATGAACACGGGAGGGGCGCGCATCACACGGCTGGCCTGCATCTCTGCGCACTCCGCATACAGTGGGGCTTCTAGGTCAAGAGCAGTGTGACTACCGCTCTATACGACTCTGGCACACCCGCAACTGGATTATTGTGTTCAGTTGTGGGCCCCTCATTACAGAAAGGATATAGCCAGGTTAGAGGCAGTGCAGCTTAGGGCCACAAGGTTGGTGGCCAGTTTGCAGGGGATGCCGTATGAGGCGAGGCTGAGGGAACTGGGTCTCTTCAGCCTGGAGAAGAGGCGGCTCAGAGGGGATCTGTTGGCAACATACAGGTATGTGAGGGGGTGTCACATGGAGGTGCGTAGAGACTTGTTCTCCCCTGCAGAGGAAGGCAGGACGCGCTCCAACGGAGCAAAGCTCAGGGAGCCAAGGTTTCGTCTGGATGCCAGGAAGCACTTTCTGACAGTCAGGACCCCGAGGGTGTGGAATGGGCTTCCATGGGAGGTCACTGAGGCCCCATCAGTGCGGGTGTTCAAGGACAGGCTGGACATGCACATGGTGGGCATGTTGTGAGCAGAGCCAGCTAGAGCTGGGGGTCAGATTAGATGGCCCAGGATACCCCTTCTGACTCGCTCTGTTTCTATGATTTTCTATTCCCAGAGCAACCAGGGAAGGGTTGAGCTGTCTGAAAAAAGCATGGGGGGCGGGGGGGGGGGGAGTGTTTGCATGCGTGCGTGCATGTGTGTGCATGTGCTGGAGAGCCCCTGGAGACTGGGTCAGCTTGTGTGGACAGATGGAAAGCGGCAGCATCAGGAAGGTTCCTGGGGAGAGACGGGCTACCCAGGCAGCCTTTGGCCAGCAGCCTTTTCAGCAAAACCAAGAGGACGCATCAAAAAGTGGCAACATTTGATCCTGCAGACAGACGCAGAAGGCTTTGAACTGTGCGGGTGCTGAATCCAAGCCAGCTTCAACTGAGGCTCTTTCAGGGCCCCCCCAGAAGGGAAAGTTTTCTAAAGGGGAGGGAGGGGAGAGGTATTTAACAGGAACTGAGGCCAGTGTGGCCAGTCCCAAAGCTCCCCCTGCATCACCCAAGTCCCTTGCAGAGAGCTTCCAGTGGGCTGCACGGGGCGCTGTAAGTCCTGGTGAGGGATGCAGGGCTGGGCCTCAGCTTGCCAGCTCCGGGCCACAGAAGCCAACCCACAGCTGAAGGGGGACACACGGCTTTCTGGGCCCCTGATCCGTGTGTGTGTGGGGGGGGTGCTCAGCAGAAGCAGGAGCACAGCACTTGTTCCCATGGTTCAGGTGTGAGCTGCTTCCCACGGGGACTCCCAGGTGGCAGCAGAAGGAGTGAGCTGCCCTTACAGGTGCATGAGGATTTCATCTGGGGGGTGAAGTTTGACAGTTCTGGGAGGGGCTGTTCCCCTGGAGATCCCCCCCCCACTCCCACCCACTGCTGGTGTTGACTTGATTGCAAGTGGAGCCAATCTTTTAGAGTGGAGTCTTCTTTTCTGTTATAACAATTGGGAAAATTTGGAGAGGGACCCGGAAATTGGCACAAACGGCGCTTGCATCTATTGGTGATCTTGCCCAAAGGCGCTTGACTGCGAGGCCCCCTGTCCATTGAAGGCCCAATGAGGCATTTTCGCCTCTTGTCAAGCAGCCTCTGCTGTTTTGCATCCAGCAGGGCTGTGCGCCCCCTTGTTGAACTCCCCCTGCAGTCCCCAGGCAGGGGGACTGGGTGTGACGGGTCGAGCAGGGCAGGTGGCTTTCTGGGCCACAAGCAGCAGGGTGCGGAGCAGAGCAAACGGGCGTGGATATCGCCAAGCGAGGAGGGTGCCTCGCACAGCTGCACACTTGCAGAAGGCGGGCAACTGAACGGATTGCGGCAGCATTTGCATGCATCCCAGGATCCCCAGTCTGCCCAAACTGCCATCGGCACAGAAAAGAGAACCTGATGCAAAGCGCTTCCGTAACGGGGCGGGCAGGGAGACTGCGCCACAGCTCACTGCTGGTCATTGGAATAAAAACATGGCAGCATCCGGCTGGGCCCAAACGGCATGGAAGGCCCAGCCTCACACAACGTTTTTGACTGGGGCCACCCGGGGATGCAGTCGAGGTGCTGGGGAGCTTTTGTCTGGCTTCTTTGAGCCTGGTGGCCAATTTACCGCACTAAGGAACCACTTCGCGACGGAGTGAATTTTCCCCAAGGGTGAGAGAAGCGACTGCAAAGAACTCTTGTTCCAGCAGGTTCCGCCACTGTGGAACGAGCGCTTGCCTGATGGGCTGCGGCTAGGCATGTGTCAGAAACGTGTTTCCGTTCCGTTTGCCCAGAATTTACCCAGCTTCTCCTTCCCTAACCCAGTGCAGCTACAAATGGAATCTGTAGTCGAAGCCCATCCGTTTCCAGTTTGGGATGCAATTTGCCCAGGGCTGAGATTCATTGGACATACTGTTTTCAGAGTGGGTGATTTTTCACAAACAAGCTTTAATTTATGGCAGGGGAAGTGTACATATCTAAATGTGAAACTTTGATGTCTATATTTGAGGAATGCCTGTGAAAATCACACACAGAAACATAGGAGCAGAGTGAGTCAGAAGGGGCATCTCGGGCCATGTAGTCTGACCCCCAGATCCAGCTGGGTCCGTTCACAACGTGCCCACCATGTGCATGTCCAGCCTATCCTTGAACACACTCAACCACCTCCCATGGAAGCCTGTTCCATACTGCAGGGGTTCTAACCATCAGGAAATACTTCCTGGCATCCAAATTGAATCTTGGTTCCCTGAGCTTTGCTCCAATGGAACATGTCCTGCCTCCTCTGCCGAGGAAAACAGACATCTACCCACCTATGCGTGGCACCCGCTCACGACCCTTTATGTTGCCAACCGTTCCCCTCGGAGTCTCCCCTTCCCCAGGCTGAAAAGACCCAGTTCCTCAGTCCAGGGAGCTGAGCCCAGGGAATCTGATGGATTCCCACCCTCATGGGCATTCCTCGCACATTCCTAGTTCGCAGTTGCACTTCCTTCATTCCAGGCATATTCACGGACTTCCTCCAAGACCAGGGTAAGCATGAGAGGAAGACTGTGACTGTGTGCAGGACTGATTCCACAGAGCTTTGTCACAACCCTAACAGGCAGAAACTGGAATGCGACTTGGCGTGGGGCTCCACAAGCTCCAGGTCTGGTGGTTCACACGTGCCTGGCTGCAACCACTCTGCCTCAGGCGCTGACGTTCACGCCACAGCAAAAGCTGCAAAGCCATGACGTCCCTGTGTATTTTCTAAGAATGCGCATCGGATGGTATATATTAAGGAGGTGAGTAATGGCTGGGGGTTGAAATAGGGAGCATTTGGCACCTCCTTGGGTACCACAGCCAGGCAAGCCAGAAAGCCAGCGATCCTGGGAACTGCCCTAAATGAAGGTGGACGAGCGGATCGCGGCATGGTTCACAGCGGAACTCTGCAACCCAGGCTACAGCGTGGGGCACCGGCAGGACCCAGAGCATCAACCCACCAATGCAGGTCCTCTGGGGTTGATTCCCCCCATTACATACCCCCAGTCCAAGCCACTGCGTGCCTCTCGCTCTTCCCGGGAGTTGCTCATTTGCTGCATCCTGAAATAGCCCGCTTTGAAAGTACCGGGCTGAGCTTCTGCAGGCAAGTGCTGATCATCTCCTTAAAATATTAGTTTCTACAAACGTCTGTGTTTTTCAAACAGGTCTGGGTGGGGGGAGGGGGAGTGAGATTTTCTGTAATGGGAGACCAGCTCAGTAAGAATGACGAATCACAGCATAGAAGAGAGAGACAGCTGCACAAAGCTTGCCTTGCTTTTTGACTATCTCCGCTGCCAAGTTCGTGTGGATGCAAGCGCTCTCATACGAGTGCAGAGCAGCAGCAGCAGCAGGGCCTGTCCAGCCAGGCGTGGCTTCCCGGCCGTTGTTCCGCTGGGGCCCCTGGCTGGATGAGGGAGGAGCGCAAGCTGCTCGAGCCGGGACAGCCACAGCCTGGAAGACTCCTCCTGGCCCAGGAAAGGGGTGATGCTGGGACCCAGGCCCCCAGCACTGCCTGATGCTCAGCCGGGTGCAGTGCTGCTGAGGGGCCCCCAGGCCCTCCCTCCGTGCTGCTCAGCCCACGAGGGAATTGCTGTTCAAAGCTCTGCCAGTGCTATGCGTTGACCAGCTAAAGCAGATTGCGCGTGGTTTCCTTTTTCTGTTCCATGAGACCTACACGCGGGGGAGCATTTCAGCCAGCTCTGTGGGCGTGTGAATCAGCGGAGCCCAAATTCATCGTGTTCTTCGATGGCACCTTGGTGCTCGTTCCGATCTGTGTCTGAATCATGCAACATGCTTCTTCCTTGCCACCAAGGCATTGCCCTTGTTTCCTGCCATTTGACCAAATGTGTGCATCCACGATGGTAATTTTTAAACTGCATATATTTTTGCCCATTGTTTAAAGCATGTTTGTGCACAGTTTTGAACATGCGCGATTTAAATGTACCTCTTTCAAGTCTAACATTTTTAATGACTATGTTGTTGTTTTGCAAATCCCATTGTCAACTCCGGGTTGTGCTGACTTCCACCGCATGGTGTGTTGGGCCTGCATTCGATTCTGGGAGACACAAATTCTGCCAGAATATGAACTGAACAGATTCCTCCTTCCTCCCCAGCCGGGAGCTGCTTTTGGCCCATGCGTGCTTGAGAAAGAGCTACATCTGTGGTCAAGGGTATTCTCGCCTTTATACAACGACCTCCCAAGCTGTAAGGCTGAAATTAAAACCTCATTCATCTTTCTTTCCCTCCGAGATTGGAGCTGTTTCACACATGCATAAGAAACACCATTAAAGATGGACTGGAGCAGAGTATTGTGCAAGCAGCCTCTTTAAATTCTCTACCCTGTTTGTGGATAATCACTATGCAATTTCTTTAGAGAGAAATTAAAATTTCCAATCATTTTCTCCAGGGGGAGGGGTGGCCATTTGCAGAGGCAGAATTCCCTTTGTTCCTCCTGCTTCCAGAGCTTGACCGCCATTTTGCATCCTCATTTTTTGTGATGTGTGGGAGCAAGGAATGGAGAAAAATGTGGTGACTGTTGGTGTGGCAACCACAGAGTAGACTTCTTTTTCAAGGGAGGGGGTAAAAGGAAGAGCCAGTGTGGTGTAGTGGTGAAGAGCACGGGACTGGGACTCAGACGATCTGGGTTCGAGTCCCCGCTCGGCCATGGAGCCAATTGGGTGACTTTGGGCCAGTCACAGACTCTCAGCCCAACCTACCTCACAGGGTTGTTGTTGTGGGGGTAAGATGGAGGAGGAGAATGATGTAAGCTGCCTTGAGCCCTTTGTAGGAAAAAGGCAGGATATAAATCGATTTTGAAAGAGAAGAAAGGAAGGAAGGAAGGAAGGAAGGAAGGAAGGAAGGAAGGAAGAGAAAGAAAGAAAATCTCATAATGTACACCAGGAAAATGTCTTCTGAGACAGTCTGGCTTGGATGAAGCAAAAAGCTGGAGTGAGTCTAGAAGTCCCTATTCACCCAAAGCATCCAGTAAAGATCCAGCTGGATAATATATATTTTTTTTAAAAAAAAATAAGTACAGGAAAGTCTCGCATCCCAACCGGAAGCCTGGAGGAGTTCTTAAAGCAGACTGTTAGTTGAGCTGTGGTGTGGGGGCCACCCCCTTCTCCTCCCCAGGAATGACTGTCCTCTTGGAAGTCTGGGGCTGGAGGAAAAATGTCCCCACTGCACAGCTGCAGTGGGAAAGGCATCACGAAAAAGTTGCCACCTGAAGGTGACACTTCCAGGTGAATTTGGGCATTCCGAAAGCTGAAGCAGTTTCAGTAAGACCTGCCAGATTTCTTAGGTGGGCTCATCCTGCACCCATTTCTTCACCAGGTGAGCCTGAATGTGCAACTGCCCTGCAGCCCTCGAATTCCCTGGGCAGCGTTGTTTTTTCCCATCAGGAAGAGGGGAGCCAGCCAGTTTTGCTTCATCCTACATTCATGTTTTTAAAGATCTCCAGTTCTTACTGTCCCAAACTTCGTGAATCTTGGTGAAATGTTAACAGAAAGGCAACCTTCAGAAAAAAAAGGGGGGGGCATCGCTAATTTAGCCCACAGTCAAAGATGCCGGAATTGCTCCCCAGGCTTCTGTGAGCACAGCATCCAAATTCTTTCTTTCCCAGATATGGGGAACATGGCAAATGTTGGTAAATGCTTTCCAAAATGAAATGAAACGAGATGCGATGCGATAATGAAATGAAACGAAACAAGAAGAGATGAAATGAAACAAGATTGAACTGAACTGAACTATCTAACCTAAACTAACTAAATTAAAGTGAGAGTTGCGCTGTCCCTGTCCCATGTTCCTTCCGAAGAATTTTTTCCCATTGCTTTGGATCATATACTCAGCTACTGGGATGCAGGACAAGGGGGCTTATCGGGGGGAGGGGGCGCTGGGTTTGGTCTGCGGGGAGCCGGATTCCCACCCCTGCTCGGCTGCGATGCCCACTGGGCTGGCCCTGGCTTCTGAGCCGAGGCCCGTCTGGGGAAGGGGAGAGGCCAGCATGTGCCCCCCTCCTTGAGTTCCGGGATTCAACGCATTAAATCAATCACCAAGCAAAGTATATGTGTGGGAAAGAGCGCTGAGCCAGAAGCTCCTCTGGAGCGTGTGACCCTCTTAGCAACCCTCTTTCCTCCCCGATCGGTTTGCTTCCCCTCTTTCCCCATCTGCCACGAGATCAGCTCAGCCCAGCGGAGGGGCTGTGCAGCTGCCTGCCGTCCAGCTGGCGGTGCATCAGGACCCCACCCCGCCCACCCCGCCCACAGACTGGGGCAAATACATTTCTTTTCCTCTTGGAAAATGGACTGGCGGCCGTTACCCAGGGAGGGAACTGACCCCTTTCAGAAGGGAGAAAGGCTTCCATCGCTCTGCTGCATAATGGATGGCTTGGCTCGAGGGCCCAAGACTAGTCGTGCCTCTTGCTTGAGTGCAGCCACGCACCCACAAACACGCAGAAGTGTGTTTTGTGCCTTGAGTTACACTTCAATTGTTTAATATTTCAAACATCTCGGAAATAGAGAGATGCGAATCAGCCACCCAGGGAGCCATGATGGCATTCCCTTTGCCTTCAGTGGCGGGATTGACCTCAAACGGGAGCAGGGTGTGAGTCGGGCGCGCATGTGCCCATGCGAAGACCCACCAGTCTGCTCTCTGCTTGCAGCCCATCTCTGGTGTGGGCCCTGCAGGGTCTGAGTCGGTGCCTGGCTGACGATGCCTGTGCCTTCAACAGGAGCCTCCCAAAGGGAGCCTGCGCCCCGAGTGATGCACTAGGCTACAGGCAGAACAACAGACCTGAATGGTAGACCATGCAGTGGGGATGCTGAAACGGGAGAGCCACTTATTTCCGCCAGGATATTTGTGGGCCAGGATAGGCCCATAGCCACTAAGGGCATCTGCCCCTGCTTTCCACTTCTGTCATGCCAAGGAGAGGCTTCTCTGGAATGGATCGCTCTGGAGACTTTGGACTCGGCCAACCTGGCCAGTGCTTGGGGATGATTCGCGTTGTGGGTGCATCCACCCTCTTGAAGCACAACAGTTGCTTTTCATTCTGAAGGCGATCTCAGGGGAACATCCCAGCAGTCAGTGGCTGGGGGCAAAAGTAGGGCTGAGCCCAGATAGCCATGCCTTTTAGTTTCAGGTTCTTGTTCCTGGCGGTTCAGCCCCAGGAGAAGAATCCAACCTTTTAGGATAGGCAGAGAGGGGAAAGCTGGGAAGGTACCATGTGAGCCTGGCTAGGGCACAAAAATAGCCAGAGGACACTTTCTGGCTACAGAATCTGGATTTGACTGGAGGTTTGTCGCCTGATCTGGAGGAACCCGGGCTGGGAGAGGCTGGGCTAATCCTTGGCTTTGCTTGTCAAGCCCTTCTCTAAAACCGATTCAGAAATGAAAATCGGATGGAACGCATTCATCTGACTCCCTCAATATGCTGGACCCAGGGTCCCCTGGAGTGCGCAGGATCCCAGAGCCTCTCCCACCTGGTTCTTGGCCGGTCATTGGCAAAATGAAAACCGAGTGCTAAGGAACCATCCCATGTCACAGGATCTTGTTGTGCAGTCGATAAGACACTGGCAGCATTTGTCTGGGAACGTCACTTAGGCCAAATTGGTGAACTGGAGAACTTGCAGGCATCGCAAGTCCAGCACAATGTTGCACTTTTAAATAAATATAGATGACTCTCTCTGAATGGACCCTGGAAATGAGTTGGAAATGGGAATCAAGAGCTGGGCCAAATATTTCAGGAAAAAGCCATTTTCTGATCGATACTACAGGTTTTCTTTTTTGAACTCCTTCTGAAGACTTTAACAAATGCACAATCTGCGTGCACATTAAAAAAGTCCGTGGGTCGCCTTCCTAGAAATAGCAAGGGTTCTCCCATCCTCCACCTGCCTCCTCTTTCATTTTACCTCCCTCTGCTGCCTTCTCTTCCCTGGCTATTATTTTCCTCCACAGCTAGTTTATTCATTTCAGCCCCATTAGGGATCCGAGAAGCAAAAACGGGAAACAGCACCTGACTGCAAATGGCCTCATTCTTTTACAGGCAAGAGATGTGGGGCTAATTGCTCTCAGATGCAGAAAGAGGTGGGCTTGGAATGCAGGAGAAGGGGCGGAGGAGCAGAAAACCTCATCGGAGCAGTTTCTGAGAACTGAGAGACTGCTGGGGCCTCTCCCTTCCTCTGCCCCCTCCATCCACACTGGGGAGCGACTAGCTGCACCTTCCCGAGGTGTCTAAACTCCCACTGAGAAGTGTTGGTAACCTCGTCCACAGGCCTTTGTGGTTCTTGCAGATACTTTGCAGTCCCAGACTGTCCAAACTGACCCGGAATTTCACTTTTGGTGAAATTTCATGCAAGTTGAAGATACTTGACAGAGAGAGTGGGGGGGGGAGGGGAGGGACGCAATTGAAGGGGCCATTGGAAGACATAGGCATGTTTAGGTTGGAGAAAATTAAGAGAAGATTAAGGGGAGACATGATAATGGCCTCCAAAAATCTGAAAGGCCACCACACAGAAGATGGAGTAGCATTCCTCTCTGTTGCTTCAGAAGGCAGGGGCTGCACAAGGGTTGGAAATGGCGGAGCAGCGGATTTCAGCAGAGCAGAAGAAATGTTCCAACACTAAATGCTGTCCCACAGTGGGGCAGAGTTTTCTTGGGGTGTGGGGAGATGCGCTTTGCTTGCAGCATTGACGCCTGGGCTGTGTGGCTGTCTGCCAGGCATGCCGGGATGGCACCTTGCGCTGTGCATCCTGCCTCCCATGGGGGGTTGGACCCCTCAGCCTTCTGAGCTCAGGGCTGGATCCATGCCCAGGAGTGTGCAAGTGGCTGGCCAAGGGCATTTCCAGACTCATCTTCTCTAGGCCACACCCTCAGGCCCTAAAATTGCTGCCCGGGGGCCTTTTTGCCTTGGGGGGAGAAATCACTGCACGCCTGGCGTTCTGCCTTGGAAGGCGAATCCTGGATCCAACCACGCAAGGCTATGGCACCACCACTCCCCCCAGGCCCTTGCTGTTTTGCTTGGGCAGAGCTTCTCACACCCCCCTGCTGGCTGGGGGTGATGGGAGCTGAAGTCCAACAACATGGGTTGCGGAAACTCTCATCACTGCTGCAGTGTGTCGGCAGGGTCACTTGCCAGCTTGGCCATTCTGTGGGCCAAAGAGTCCCCTGGCATGGTGTCAAGGAAGCAACCCTGCGCCAGTTGGAAACGTGGCTAGACACCGTGTCAGGTATCTGCAAGGAAATGCGGTGCCCGTGAGGTGCTTCCACGCCCGTGTGATGTGGCAGTGGCAGTGGCAGTGGCAGTGGCGGCCAGTCCGTCTTCCCAGCTCAGGCGAGGGTGGGGCGAAGCGGCACCTGCTGCCCCCACTGGATCTCCCTGCAGCCACAGCGGAGGGTGTGAGGCACCATTCTTGGACGGTTCCAGTCCAGCCCACCAGTTGGTTCCACAGAGAATTCTGGGGATGTGCGTTGTCCCACCGATGTTCAGGCAGTGAGGTGCCACAGGGCAAGATTTTGATTCCTCGCTGCCCAACATCTGCATGGGGCTGCTGGGCGCCATCAGCAAGGGCTCTGAAAGGAGGTGCCGCCATGATGCGGCTGGCTGCCCAGACCTGTTTCTCTGCAGCGTCTGAATGGAGGGAGGCAGCACGCTCCGGGCCTTGCCTGGATGCTGTGCTGGGAGCAGGTGCACAGTGAGAGCCAGGTGCATAGTATAAATTAATGCGGTATCCATATAAATAGGGTGAATATTCTAACAATTATGCCTGCTAATAACAGCACAATAGCAGCCAGAGCAAAAAAAGAACAGAAAGGAAACATGGCTTTTTATCATTCCCAAGCCTCAAACCGTCCGGCCAGTAACACTCATTCCATAGCATTCACACATCAAAAGCACCGAGTCCTGGTGCAGGTTCCTCTTCCACCTCACCACCCGGCTGGCACCTTCCTCAGCTGCACTTCTCACCGGTCTTGATTTTGCCCAGGTCCCTCCTTCGCGCCAACTTACTCTGTCTGTCTCTCCACTGTGACAGGCAGTCCATACCCCCATCCCGTCCAACGCTGCCCTCTTCTCCAAATAAACAAACAAGCAAATAAATCTAAATTCCAAAAAGCCAGGGTACGCTGCCCATGGGAAAATGCTCCTGTGGCACAAGCAATTCGATGGGTGAATCGGCAGAGGTCTGTGATGGTTCTGAAGTGGTTTTTATTGTTAATTGTTGCTGCTGCATTGTAATTTTAATGACAGGCATTTTATTTTGTTAATTATGTATGATTCCACTTTCCGTTCCTTCAGGTTGTTTTAATTGGCTTAACATATTGATCCTCATTTTATGCCCCCTCTCATCTTGCTTTATCTCATTTTATTTTAATATTGATCTCATCGGTTATTTTATTATATTTATGGATTTGTTGTTATTATTGGGAGTAATGTGAATTGTGAGTTCATTCTACTGTCTTAATTGTCTTGCATATGTTGTGAGCCACCCAGAGAGCCTTGTGGATAATGGGGCAACATGCAGATGAACGAACGAACGGTCTGGCATCCAGGGCTGTCACAGGAGGCACAGACGCCCTCGGTGGATCGGAGGCGTGCCCTTGGCAGCCATGGGGAGGGCCTGGAGGCCACAAACTGGATTGCCACTGGGTGTTTATGTGGCCACAGGTACAGAATGGCGCAGTCATGCTGGCAGTGGGAGTGAGCCACCCCCATTGTAAGCATCTGCCATGGACATGGAGACAAATGTACTGGCCATGACTAGGTAAGGCCGAAGCCATCAGGACCAAGGTAAATAATGAACTGTGCTATCCTTCTGGTGATACCCACGATGTCGGGGGTCTGATGCATGAGGGCGCCTCCTGTCGAAGCACCCAGCTCCACACCTCCACAGGCTCGGCAGGCCCCTGGCTGAGCCATTGGAGGCCTTCACCATGGGTCCATGTGCATTCAGGTTTGTATGAAATCACAGCAGGGCTGCTTTTTCTGTGTTGTGTGCTTGCTTACTGTTTGTTGACGGGGGAATCTCACACATTCGCAATTGCATTGATGCGCACATTAGCTAATGCACATTAGTGCAATTGCAAATCAGCACAGTTGTGCTAAAGCTCATTAGCAGACGTGGAATGAAAGTCTCTTAGAGCCCTAAAAATATGCAGGGCTATCAGGGAACAGCTGCTAGAGTGACAGATGCCCACCTGTGAAACGCAGGCAGGACAAGACACATACAGTCCCAGCACTCACCTTTCTGGTCATTTGGCTTCTTTTAAAAGCATATTTTTCTGACAAGTATTCACAGTTCTTTTTTCTGTGTACAGTAATTAAGTGCTATTGAATTATGATCGTCCTTGCCTGGGGAGGGGGAGAAGAGAGAGAGAGAGAGAGCGAGAGCAGTCATTTGCTCAGAAAATATATCCTGGGAAATTCTAGTTCAGCTTTACCTGGTGCCGGACTTGGTCTTATTTGTACAGCAGATCATGATAATCCTGAGAAAGGAAAAGCTGCCCATCGGGGTAGAACCCACAGCTCCTGGGGCCAAGGACTTCTGTGTATGATTGGCCCAGCAGGACGTGATGGAGTTTTTATGGCTGCACTGAGAACCTCCTCCCGCCCTCCGTAGCCTTTGCGCGGCGCTGAGGGACCCTTCGTCTTGGGCAGGTTCATTAGCTTCCCATTACAGCCCGGACCATCCCTCACTGACTTGGGAAGCCGGCGCTCTGGGGAACGCAATCCCTCTCAATTACGTCTCCTTCTGCCGCAGAGTTGCTCGCCTACTTCATCTGGGCGAGGCGAGGTGAGGCGAGGCAGGGCTGGGGTGCAGCAGGAGGGAAGGGCCTGGCCGGAAGGGTGGCCTTTGGGTGCCAGAGTTTCCTCCCCTCTGGGCACTCCTGGAAAGAAGGACAGCTGACGTTTGCTTCTGACAATCGGGAGAGATGGCGATGTGGCCAGCAGGAATCTGGGAGGCCAGGGCAGATTTTGGAAAGTTGGTGGTGAGCATGGGAAGCAGAACATCGTGGTGTAACGATAAGAGCAGGGGTGTATTAAAGCACTACTCCTCAGACAGCTGTCCTACCATTCTGGGTGCAAAGATCTGCGGAGTATCTACTTTCCCCCACTTTTTCTCAGGGGTCCCCCTCCCCCCTCCCCCCAAATGTCCCTCCTAGTGGGAGGAATATTTAGCATGAGAACCTCCAGAGCCAGGCTTTGCTTTGCT
Source organism: Varanus komodoensis (assembly GCF_004798865.1). Lineage (NCBI taxonomy): Eukaryota > Metazoa > Chordata > Lepidosauria > Squamata > Varanidae > Varanus > Varanus komodoensis. Next base: position 1,216,410 of record NW_025335440.1, read on the forward strand.
GGGAAAAGGGTGCAAGGATATTCTGCGCATTCCGGAGAGCTGCTGCATGCGCCGAGAAGGCCCCGCTCCGCTGTGCCTGGGCTGGGCTGGGCGGACCTTGGCCCCTGGCCTGCGCAAGAGGCTCTGCTTTTAAAGTGGGCCACAGTTTGCTTTTTTAAAAAAGACAGGGAAATTTCTGTAACATCAACCTACAAGTTTCGCAAGTTGCATCTGAAATTTATGCAAATTTACCTGGCTTCAAAAAGATACATTATGAAAATTGTGTCCTGCTTTAAGAGCAGAAGACCATGTTCTGGTTTGACTGTCATCTGAGCCAGTCAGTCCCAGTGTAGGGTTGACAGGAGGGAAGCCAGGGGGCCGAGCCAGGCCAATCTCCTGGATTTTGCTCCCCCAACTGGATTCACAGAAACAGAAACTGAGCAAGTCAGAAGGGTCCTCCTGGGCCATCTAGTCTGACCCCCAGCTTCACTCATGACACGCCTATCATGTGCATGTCCAGCCTAGCCTTGAACAGCCCCACCAATGGGGCCTCAACGACCTCTCATGGAAGCCCATTCCACACCCTCGGGGTCCTAACTGTCAGGAAGAGCTTCCTGGCATCTAAATGGAACCTGGGTTTCCTGAGCTTTGCAATTCCTTGCACATCTCTTGTTCCAAGTCCGTACCAATCACACCTCTGAGAAATGAGAGGTCCAAAGTAGCATCTTTGCCTAGGCTGCAGCATCTGCAATGGCTTCAAGAATCTTCAGGGGCCCCACACAGGACAGGGAGAAGCTGCTGGTCACACCTGGCAGGGCAGGAGCAGCGATGGGTGAGAAATTAATTCAGTTCACATTTTAGGTTGAGCTCGCCAAATTTCACACCTTAGAACCGGTAAGAGAACTCAAGCAACATTATTCTCCAAAACGCACATCTCTCTGAATGTTGCACTGGAGTTCACCTATCAGAATCTAAATTCCAAAATATGCGTATTAAGGGAAGCACATACAAAAAACCACAAATTAAAAGCAATGTACACACAACCAAAGTTAAATTTCCTGGTTTGTTGTTGTTGTTAGTCGCGAAGTCGTGTCCGACCCATCGCGACCCCATGGACAACATTCCTCGAGGCCTTCCTGTCCTGCACCATCCCCCGGGGGCCACCTAAGCTCACGCCAACTGCTTCAGTGACTCCATCCAGCCACCTCATCCTCTGCCATCCCCTTCTTCTTTCGCCGTCAATTGTTCCCAGCATTAGGCTCTTCTCCAGGGAGTCCTTCCTTCTCATTAGGTGGCCAGAGTATTTGAGTTTCATCTTCAGGATCTGGCCTTCTAAAGAGCAGTCAGCGTTGATCTCCTCTAGGACTGACCGGTTTGATCGCCTTGGAAGTAAGCAAATTTAGGAGTGGAAAAATCCTCAACTGAACTTAAGATTGGGAACATGAGAAATGGAGGAAAACTGAAACTGACAGATTCATCCATCTCTAGTCAGGAAAAGTAGAGCCAATTAGAAACATAGAAACATTAGAAACAGAGTGAATCGGAAGGGTCCTCCTGGGCCATCTAGTCTGATCCCCAGACACGCCTGCCATTTAGAACCTGACTTTTACCAGCTGCCCAAACTTCTCCGCCTTGCAGAACAGTTTCACTACATGGGTCAGTATCCCACCAGGTCCTGATCTGTGGGCTGCACTGTAGTTCTTGTGGTGCGGGGTAATGCTGACACACCGGCACCCCAGGGAGGCCCTGAAGTCAGGCTCCAAGAGCCCCAGCCGCTCGTGCGCTGCTGGTACCCAGGGACCTGCCAGACAGCAGCTCCAATCTCGCCGCCTCGCTGCTCCTGCTGCCGTGTGTGAAGCGTTGTGGGTCCGCACTCCAGCTGCGGCTGCTGGAAGATCGAAGGGTGCTCAAGTCGACCACCCTCCTTGGCTCTTGTCTGGGCCGCAGAGCATGCTGGCTTTTAGCATTTTGGAAGGCTAGTGGCTGCCCAGAGGCCAAGGCCTTGGCACGCCCCGTCTTTGCAGCCATGGCACTCCAGAGCTGGAGCAATGGGACTCCAAGGCATCTCAGAACGCCTGGCACATGTGTGGTGGAGGGTAGGGCAGGCAGAGGGCGTTGCCAGAGGGCACTGAAGATTCATCCGCAAATAAGCTCCCAAGAGAGACGTGGCAGTGGATCAGAGGCCAGGCCAGGCCGGGAAGGGAAGGGAAGGGAAGGAGCAGTCAGAACGGGGCCAGCGGAACCTTCCGCTAAATCTTCATTCAAGCAGGAGATGAAGAAGACCGCGTGTTTCAGCCGCTCAAGGGTCAGGCAGGCTTATCTCCCTTGGCGGCCTTCTCAGGGGCCTGGCAGCCAGAGCAGCCCTGTGCGCCCCTCCGGGGCTGCATCTCTTTGTCTGAGCTTGGCTAAGCGATGTGGCGCGGTGGCTTCCGGTGGGGACTGGCTGGCCAGCCGCCCCGGTGGCCCTGAGGTGCCTGCAAGGATACGAGGGAAGCGTTATGCTCGTTCTATTTGCATTTCGGGGATTTTCAGGCACCTTTTGATGGAACTGGGACTGTGCAGATTTGCACTTCCTCCTCCATAAAGATGTGCCCGGCCGGCCACCTGCTTTTCCTCAGCGAGGAGACCCATCCTCCCTTCTTTCCCCTTTCCGATGACGCTCGCCTCGCAGCACCTTGCTGCACAAGTACTTAGTTGCAACCATCAGCAATTCGGGAAGCAGAAGAAAATCACGGAACCTCAAAGCAGGCCAAGAACTAGAATGAATGGGGAGCTTATTCTAGCAAGAGTGGAATTTTTGAAAAGCGTGGCACTCTTCTCTGGTGGGCGGCGGAGTGAAAGCAAATGGGGGGTGGGTATTTGCTTCCCAGATCACGTTTTCTCTTTGAGGGCCCAAGTAATTAGAATGTAACCAGTTAAATAATTTATTGCCATCCAGTGGGAATTCTCCTACCTGTGAATCTGCAAGCAGGGTTTTCTTCACCGGCGGGAGAGTTTCTTATAACTCTGGGCATATTCTCCTGGCAGATTGATTTGGAGAAAGGAAAAGCACAGCTTTTAAAAATCATTTTGCACAAAAGTTCTACATTGCTTCCTCCATACCTTAATTAGGGGAAACTTAGAAATAAAAACATTTAAGATTTGAATCACCCTCATCATGCATGCAATTCTTTTGGGGAAAAGGTGCCAAGATTTGCTTGCTTTTCATATTATACCTATTAGATTGTAACCGTATATGCAAAGACTGTTTAACATTTGTAAAGTCCTCCAAACACTGGGTGGTGTAAAAATAAATCCACACCATCATTTTCATTACAGATATTAGGTGCTGCAAAGAGATTGCAACCTAGATTTAAAGGTTGCATTTTATAGATTCTTAACACATCCTATGCATTTGCTCAGTAATCCTCACAACAGCCCTGTAAGGTAGGCCTCTATTATTTCACAGAGAGGAGAGCTAAGGCTGAGTGAGCTTCCAGCTGATATTTGAACTGAAGATTCTTGGATCACAGATCACTATCAGCGATTGTGTGTGTCTGTGCAACAGAGTTTCTTGGTCTGAGGATGCCACTGAGACAACAGAAGTCCCCAACGCATTTTGGGAAGGCATCTCGCCCAAGGAGTCTCAGGTATCATCCATACTGGCAGAGGCCTCCTTTCATAGAATCCTAGAACAGTAGAGCTCGAAGGGGCCTCTGAGGCCATCAAATCCATTCTCCCCGCTCAGTGCAGGACTCCAGCTAAGCCATCCCTCTCGGAAGGATGGCCAGCTGCCTCCTGAAAGCCTCCAGTGTGGGAGAGCCCAGGACCTCCCTAGGAAATTGGCTCCATTGCCATATTGCTCAAACAGCTGGGAAGTCTGTCCTGATGTCCAGCCAGAATCTGGCTTCCTGTAGGTGAAGCCTGTTATTCCATGTCTTTTCTTCAGTTCCATCAGACGACTCTGCAAGGTCCTTTCGAGTGTGCATACATGAGCATCTCTACACGTGAGCAAGCACGGCGCCTCCAGCTATTTCTGAACTGCATTTCCCATAATTCCTAACCATTGGCATGTTATCAGAGGCAAGTGGGAGGGCACTCCTTCAAGAACCCCAACATCTTTCATGCTAACCTCATTATTATTAGCCACCCTGGATCCCAGCAAGAAACCCTCAAATTATCTAAGACTCAAATTATCTAATTGCAGGGAAGGGATGCTTGTTGTAAATTTGTGCACATGTATCAGATCGATGGCTGGCTTCACCTGCAAACTGGAGGGGTGCTGCCACCCATTCCTGGACAGCCCCGATCCGCAGTTAATCAGCAGCTCAGCTGAGCAGGGCTTAGATGGGTTTGATCAATGAACACCTGAACAGCACCGCGTTGCCTGGGGGAGCTTTTTAATTGCAAGAGGTCACTGCAGGGATGCAGCCGGGGTTGGTCTGCAAACTTCCCAGGAATGCCTCAGTGCTTCGTCCCACCGAAGGTTCCTTCTCCATGCAGGGGCTCATGTCTCTGGCTTGCAGAAACAGAACAGCCCAATCTCTTACAAATATTTCTGGGCCTTTTGCTTCCCTCCCTCCCTCCCTCTCTTTCTCTCCTATCATGCAAGAAAGGTCTTGCATGGGGGTACCCTGCTCATCTGCACTGGTTGGTGGCCATGCACAATGCAGCTTTTTATGATAGTGACACCTTCTTTGTGGAACTTCAACCCCGAGGGGGCTCATCACCTTGCCAAGAGTGTCCAAGAAATTGTTGAGGAATTTCAGTACGGAAAAAAAAAGAGTTCGAATGAAACTCCCCCTGTCATTCCATGGGATAGAAAAGAAATTGCATGCAAAAATACATTCCAAGGAAAAGGAAACTTTGGAGGACGCTTCATGGGCTGGGTTTGTGGTTCCTGTCCGTACCTGACTTCTGAGAGGGTTGAGGAGAACGCACGCTTCATCTGCGGGTTCCTCAGTTAAAGCACCTCTTGAGGCCATTCCTCCGCCAGACCTTTGCCAAGCCGGGATGGGCAGGCGGGGGGCAGGGGAGGCTGCAGAGCAAAGGAAAGATGCATGACACAGACAACCAAAGAAGCCCAAACCCCTAGAGGGCCCCCACCCCAGGATCAGGTCCGCTCAGAAGAGCAGCCAAGGAATCCAACCTGAAACATAAACCGCCCTAAGCAGGAGGAAGAGATGGTGGCTGCTTTCCCGTGGAAGGGAGCTTTGGGGAAAGCCAAGCGTGGCACAGTGCTGGCTGCATCTCTTCCCTGGAGGGCCTCAGCGCTGCCTCCTCGCACCTGCAACAGGGCCTGCAGGGGAGGAGTGGCCCGAGCAGCACCCGCCTTTGCAGGAGACAACCCCCTGAACTCAGAAGCTGGTGGGGCCCTGACGCACCCCCCCGCCCCTGCCCCAAAGACAGTCCTCTCTCTTCGGGGCCATGGCCAGTGCTGAGGTGCCCACTGGGCAGCCCCAGGTCGCCGTGGGGAATCCACCTTTTCTTGGGGCTGGCCAGGGAATGCCTACCTGCCATCCGATTGTGCCCGAGCAAGGCGCCATTTTGAGCTTGTGAGGTTCTAGCGAAGTGCGCCAGTCTCCGGAATTTTCAGCAATTTTCAGCTGCAGCCAGATTTCCCCAGAATACTTTTTTCTCTGTACTTACCCCTCCTAGAAAGGTAAGACCACTTGGCAGAATTTTCTCCCAATGTCCACACCACGGGGGGGGGGGGGTAATTCCCCCCTTCTTTATTCCACAGAGCAATGCTAGACATGGGATGCTGTGGAGGATGTGAAACAGGCCAAGGGCATCTCAGCAGCAAAAGCAGCCCTTGATGGTGGCGGGGCGGGGGGGGGGGGAGCTGTGTTGCAACCCTTGCCAATGGGGAGCTCTGGTCTCTCTGTCCACATATGCTGGAAAGGGTCAGAAAAGACCAAAGACCATGAATCTTGTAGCACCTAAAAGACAAATGGCCCCAGTTGTTCAGGACAAAAATTGAAAGTCCTACAAGCAACGGGGCTGGCAGGAGCACGCTGGAACCTGTGCGGTGTTTCTCCTGTCTGAAGAGGCATGGGGTTGCGCCCTTACTGTTTCTCTCGGGACGAGGGTGCTTCACCACCCAGGCCAGAGCTAGGAATGGGTACGATTTTCATTCCAGGATACATTTCATTAAAAAAAGAAAAAAGCATTACAGGCAGAAAGCACCCGAGATTAGAAAAACCGAAACAGCAAATGTGGGAGAATCCAAAACTGACAGAGAGGAATGGTGCGAGGAATGGGGGGAATGGGGGGAATGGGGGGTCCCGCACTGAGCAGGAGATAGGACCCACTGGCCTCTTGGCCCCTTCCAGCCCTGCTACTCCAGGATTCTATGAAATTTGCCCGCCCAGACCCAGGCTCCTGAATCTGTGTGCATTTAGCCATGTTTATGAGGCCAGGTCCTCTTTTCACTGAGTAGCCCTCATCCTCAGCAGCCACATGGGAAGCAGCGATACCGTCGTTCTCTGCAGGGTGGGAATCACATGCCTGTTGAATTCGGCCAGGGCGGAATGTGCTTTTCCAACATTTGCACGTTTCTTCCTAGCCAAGCCACCTGGGAAGAACCTGAGAGCGCCAACAGGGGCGTCCACCCCCAAGGAGGTGGCCGTCTCGGCAGGCAGGGTGAGTGCGGTGGACTCCACGGAGGCTTCCGCTTCCACTAATCGGCCAGTCTGAAACGTGCCCCCACCCCCGTTGCCTGTGCCAAGTGCCCGCTGGCTTCCAGGAGCCTGGTTCAGGCCGCATTGCTGCATACCCTGGGTGGAAGCGGCCTGAGGACGGGGCTTTGAAGCCCGGGCTTGGAGCCACGTTGCACAGGTTTTCCAGTATGCTCCAACTGCAGCAGTTGGTTTTGATATATGCTTTTCATATGCGTCTTCCTCTCCTGCTGGGATCAAAATGCGCCTTTGTCTATATTTTTCTGCATTATCGTTTCTGCATTAGATTGTGTGCATGCTATTTAAAGGCTTTGATCATTTTAACTGAAGTTGGACAGAGTATTGCAAGTGCAATTTGGGGTGGATTCGAGGGTTTCAGCTCAGGAATGTCTATGGCAGACCTTTCTGCAGCAGGGGGGGCAAAACCGCCCAGGGTGGAGGTCGCACCTGCTTAGGCTTTTGCCCACAGCAAGTCTTCTGTGTGACTTTGCATGGAAATGCTGCAAAATCTGGAGGGACCCAAGTTTTCAATAAGAGTAGCAAAGTGCCTCGGGGGCAGGGCGGTCCCACCACACCCCTAGGACAAAATGTCCTCCTGTGAGCCAGAAATCAACATGGGAAGCAGCCGCACATGCTCAGAAGCTTCAGGAGGAGGTGGAGTGAATGTTTGTTGCTTCCTGAAGGTGTGGGGGTTCAGGCCCGCCTCATGGGAACCCAGGGCCATGGGTGCACATCCTGCACACCATGCGCTGCATCCGGCACTCCACTTCTCATGTGCGCCCCTCCAAGGCTGCAGGCGTGTGCCTGGTCCGTGCAGAAGAGACTGCTGTCCTGGCAGCGCTATTCGGATTTGGTGCATTAGCATCCGCCAGCATGTAGGTGTGGCCAGCAGGGCCAAGAAAATCACGTGCTCCCAACCATCCCCCTTGGACAAGGGATGGCTCTCCGGGCGCAAGACCGGCAGGATTTGGCTCTTCGCATGCCTGATTCCCATTCATGGCTGTGACCCCTGCTTGCTCCATGCAAACAGGAACTCGCACTTGCTTTTATTTTTCCTCATTTCTAGACTGCCCCAGCAGTTTGCAACATTACATAAGACAAAGCAAGTTCTCCCACGTTGGTGCAAATCTCCGCAAATTTGCATAAGTTTCATTGGTAGACTAAAGAGGACTGATTCAGCCCACTGGGAAAAGTGAACGGGGAACAGGGAATAAGATGACGGGAAGCGCCCGTTCAACAGATAGCGGGCATGTGGTCGTGCTGGAGGGGGACAGGCAAGCATGTTTTGCGAGCCAAAACTGCCATGAGTGCCCGAGACTCACCTGGACTGGCCATGAGTTTCTTCTGGATTGGAAGGACTCTAAAATGAGCTTGTTCAAGTTAAGTCCTGCCTAGGCACCCTGGTTTTCCTGAGGGCTGAGCGAGCCACTCCCGTAGCCTTTGCTCCTGACATCTGACTCGATCCGGCCTCTTGGTTTGTCCGCCTGTGCTGGTTTTGCACTGGCTCCCTCATCCCCGGTCCTGCGTTGGCTCTCAGCTCCCAGGCCAGCACAGGCTGCTGTGGGCATCTCTTTGGTGGCCAAGAAGGAAAGTATGTTCACAGCAATGCCTAGAAAGCCATGCTGGCCAAGAAATGGTGGCAGGTGCCCTGCCTGCCGAATGTGCTTGCAAAGCTCCCTACAGGAAAAATGAGAACTTGAAAAGAGGACGAGGAAGAAGACCTCACCAACCATCTCCACGCTCCGGTTCCTTTGTTTCCCACCCCTTGGGGTTCTAGACAGAAACAAGGTGCATAAATATGCTTAATAACTCAGCACTTAGCACTTAATGGAAAATTTCTTTGGCTCTCATGATTAGTTCTGGGTCAGTAAAAAACCATTTATAACTTCCAGGGACTGATTGCTCTTGACGTGGCGTGTTTCTTTCTTTTTCCCAGCTGCAGTTGGGTGTACAAATAAGAGGCAGGAGCACAATAAAGAGAGCCCGAGGGGAGGCAGCCGCAGAGCGAGCGCCTCTCCTAATGGATCAGGGAAACTCGCAAGCTGGGCTGGCCGTGCAGCCACCTTGGTGCCGGGCGAGGCCGTCGGCGGATGTCCGTGGGCGCTTGCAACGCCGCCGGGCATCCACTGGGGTTGCTGGTCCCCTCCCGGCGGCTCAGAGAACTGCAGGGGGTGGGGAGGAGGCCACCGTGGTGGCCGAGGGTGCTGGGGGGCGGCTGGAAGCCCCCAGTGCCCTTGCGGGGCTCCCTCCCAGGTCGCCCTGCTGGTCAGCGTGCATTTGCTCAGGAAGGGCCGACAGCTGCCTCCTCCTCCTCCAGGGCTGCCATGGCTGCAGGACCCTCCCCGCCCCCACAGCAGAGGAGCCACCACTGGCAGCTCTGGGACCAGCCACCGTTGCCGCTGGTCCCGCCCTCTCTCCCTTGAGCCCAGGCAGCCACGCTGGCATGACGGGGTAGCCACGGATGCCTGCTTGCTCCCTGGCACTTTGCCTGGCCAGCAGGCAGGTGGCAGCAAGGACGGGGGGGGGGGGGGCAGGGGGCGGCAACCCTGGCGAGGTTGGAGAAGGCCGATCGTGAGTTAATCTTCAGCTTAATTGCGGTGGCCGCGCGGTCTCTACCAACAAGGCACCTGCTTCCACCTCCCTAAACTCCAAATGCCAGAGCCATGTGCAGAAGAACTTTCGGGCAAGTTCCAAAGGCAGCTGGGGGTGTGACCTTATCTCAGCACGGCAGTTTTTCTAGATGGAATCACAGGAGCACAGAATCACAGAATAGTAGAGTTGGAAGGGGCCAAGAAGACCATCAGGTCCAGCCCACTGCTCAGGGCAGGACTTCAGGTCAAAGCATCCCTAACAGGGCTGTCCAGGTGCGTCATAAATGCTTCCAGTGTGGAACAACCCACAACCTCTTGGGGCAATTGGTTCCATGGTCGTACTGCTCTAACGGTCAAGGAATGTTTCCTGCTATCGAGCCAAAATCTGGCTTTCTGCAACTTGACCCTGTTATTCTGTTTCCTGCATTCTGGAATGATCAAGAAGAGATTCTGACCTCCTTCTCTGAGACAGCTGTTCAAGTACTTTTGGAGTGCTACAAGTGCTTGTATCCTATCTCCCCTTGGTCTTCTCAAGGCTAAGTATGCCGAGTTCATTCAATCTCTCCTCGCAGGGCTTTGTTTCCAGTCCGCGGATCACCCTTGCCGCCCTCTTCTGAACCCTCTCCAGCTTCTCTTCATCTTTCTTAAGTTGCGGTGCCCGGAAGTGGACACAGGACTCCAGATGAGGCCTGGCCAGTGCTGAGTGGAGGGGGACCAGCACTTCACAGGCCTGGGAAATGATGCCCCTATTAATGCAGTCCAAAATAGCATTTGGCCTTTTTGCAGCCACATCACACAGTTGACTCATATTCAGCTTGTGATCTACAACAATTCCTTCTCACTTGCATCATTGCAAAATGGGAAACAATATTGTATTTGTTTTCTTTTTCCTAGGCAGGGAACTTGGCATTTGTCCCTATTGAATTTCATTCTGATGTTTTCAGCCCAGAATTACAACCTATCAAGATCACACGGATCCTCTTTCCGTCTCCTAGTGTATTAGCTATCACACCCAATTTTGTGTTATCTGCAAATTTGACAAGCATTCTCTGCACTTCTTCATCTAAGTCATTAACAAAAATGTTGAAGAGCCCTGGGGCCAGGACAGAACCCACTTCTTACCCCTTCCCAGTTTGAGAAGGTGCTATTGATGAGCACTCACTGAGTCCAGTTCTGTAGCCAACTTTGGATGGAGTAAGCAGATTCAGAATTGGGATTTCTCCTCTCCTCTCCTCTCCTCTCCTATTATTAGATATTTCAGTGCTGCTAAGCAAGGCAGATAAAAGTATACAGTGAACACTTCACATATCCTTGATTATGGATGGACATAAGCATCATACCCCTAAGTTTTAGATTATTTTTAACCATTGTGAGATTAATTAGCATGCTATGGGGAATTCCAGAAAGTGTTTTTGAGGGTCTTGACACAGAGGCTTTGGGGAACTGAGCAGTAGCTCAGCCTCTGAGAAAAGCAAACCCTCAAATCCATTTAATCATTCGGGAGAAGCTTTAGTGGATTAATTGGCCAGTTTTAATGACTGAGAGCACATTTTAAGTAGCAGGGTTACCTCTGCCTTGACCATTCTACCTCCTAGGTGAGGGGCTGGAGACTGCACCTGTGTGCATGCACACACCTACACACATTTTTCTTCACATAGCCACACTGACACACTCCTCAAGCCATGCACACTCATACACAAATGCACACAGGAAAGTGTCAGTTGGAGAAGGCCATTCTCAATGCCAGCCTTTTCAGGTATAAGAGTTAAGCTGGACAACTCTTTCACAGAATCACAGAACAGTAGAGTTGGAAGGGGCCATGAAGGCCACCAGGTCCACCCCACTGCTGCTGCAGGACACCATGTTACACCATCCCACTCAGAGGGCTGTCCAGTTTCTTTTCGAATCCCTCCACAGTGGGAGAGCCCCCCACCTCCCTCCGCAGGTGGTTCCACTGCCGCATTGCTCTGACCGTGAGGAAGCTTTCCCTGATGTCCAGCCTGAACCTGGGTTGTCGCAACTTGATCTGATTATTCTGTGTCCTGCACTCTGGCATCAGCCAGAAGAGATCTCGACCTTCCTCTTTGGGACAGCCTTTGAGGTACTTATAGAGGGATAGCTTTGCTTTCCCCAGCATTCAAATTTTTATGAACCCAAGTTTTTTCCATTTTGATTATGCAGACATTGAGAAGTAAGTGCTCATTAAAGATAAACTGAATGAAATTCTGACCCCAGTGCTGCCTGGCAGCTGCTCTGAGCACAAGGCAGCTAAAGTGCATCGGCCTCCGTGCACATGTGAACACCGAGGAGCTTGCTAGAAAAGTGAATACATGGGGATTCAAACCCAGGCTTTTCAAGAACTAAGCCGGAGACCTCCAAACCATTTGGGTTGGTGGGTGCACTTGGGATTTTGAGAGTGTGACACGGGGAGGTTGACCGTGCCTAAAAGTCTGTTGTGGTCCACATGACCTCTTACAAACCACTCATTTAACAGGAGGCAAAGCAGGGAGATTAAAATAAAATATCCCGGCCCCAACCTAAAACAATGCCAGTGGTGGGGCTTGAGCTCCAAATCTCAAAACCTCTTTTGAACCCATGCAAAGAAGGTTCAGGAAGGTACGCTTCACTTTGCATGATGCCAACCTCCCAGGTTTTTTTTTAAATCATAAAATAAAAATTGGGAGAGGCAGTCTGATGGATGGATTCCAAGAGAGGTATCTGGTGCCAGATGGTTCGTGTTGGAGACCCCAGGGATGAACAGCAAGTTATCTGATGGGGTGGATGGACTGGCCAATTTTGCTTCCTCCCACATGCACATTTTAAAAAACTCAAATACTTTCAGTCTTGCCATGATTTTTTTCTTTTGGATTTCAGTACATTTTTGTCCAAAAAGGAACCAAATGCATTTCTGTTAGAGACAGTGGAGAAATTCACTCCGTTCACATTTTAGTATGAACATACCTAATTTTGCCATTTTGAACCAGTATGTGAATGGAGATTCAGTTAACTTTTTAAATTTCTACATCTCCAAATTTTATGATGAAACTCTTCAAAAATCTCTACATTAAGGAAAATGCATTATAGTGGAAAGAGAGTGTGGTGTAGTAGTTGGAGTTAGGCTGAAGCTTGGGAGATGCAGAGGCTAGCCAGGAAGGTGCCTGGGTGACTCTGGATCAAGGTCATGGACTGCTTGCACTTTTCCACAGGGTTGGTCTGAGGGCCAAAGGGAAGGGGGAAATTTGGGCTCTTTGGAGGAAAATTGGGAAGTAAATATAATGCAGGAGAAATATTACAGTAGGAAAAGTACTTGGGGAAAAATAGCAGAACGCATGCAAAAACCTGCATTCAGAGGAATGTGCACCAAAATGCTCATGAACTCCTGTGCAAGCTTAAAAACAAACACGCACCCCAACTTTCAAAATGGACTGGACTTAAGTCTGGGAAACTGAGAAACTGAAATGGAAAGAGGTGTCTTTCCTTGATTTCTCTCTAAAAGCCAAATGTACTTCCATTCAAAACTGGGAAAATGAGATGGTGAGCTGCTGAGGCTGGTCCGGAGAATGGTCATAGAATCACAGAAGAGGAGAGTTGGAAGGGGCCATGAAGGCCATTGAGTCCACCCCCCCTGCGCTTGCAGGACACCAAGTCACATCATCCCGCTTAGAGGACTGTCCAGTTTCTTCTTGAATGTCTCCAGTGTGGGAGCGCCCACCACCTCTCCAGCCAGCTGGTTCCACTGCCATATTGCTCTGACACTGAGGAAGTTTTTACTGATATCTAGCCTGAATCTGGGTCACAATTTGAATTGATTATTCCATGTCCTACACTCTGGCATCAGCAAGAAGAGATCTGGACCTTCCTCTTTGGGACAGCCTTTGAGGAACTTATAGAGGGATATCATGTCCCCCCTCAGTCTTCACTTCTCAAGGCTGGACATGCCCAGTTCTCTCAGCCTCTCCTCACAGGGCAGTTCTTGGTCATGGAGCCAAGGGCTGAGCCCCTGGAGGCAAAGGCTCACGCTCAGTGTCCAGCCCCAGTTCCCTGAACAAGCCCACTGCCCACAGGTATTTTACTGTGAGCTGCTGGGTTTCCCTCAGGTTTCACGACTGCCTTGTAGAAATGCTCCTTTCAGCTAGAGATGGAAATACATTTCTTGGGCTCCCTTACAAAGCAAAGATGCAGCCCCTTTATCTTCTCCGTTCCTCCTCTTCTTCAGTCAAGTCTTCTCCTTTAAATATCAACCCCCACCGCCTTTGTCTTCTTGCCATTCCACCCCTCCATAGTTTACCAACATCACAGTTGCATTTGTTCCCCCTTTCATGCCCACCCGCCCGCTGCTGGGCCACAACCACTTGCGGAAAACTCTGCCACTTAGCTGGGGAACGCTTTCATCTTGACCCCGCTGGGCACTCTCTCCTCTCTCTCTCCTCCTGTGAAGACATCTGTGCACACATCGTGCAACTGGGATTAAGGCTTCCATTCTCCTTTCAAGAAAGTGCTTTTAAACATGCGAGGTTATGAACAGTTCGGCTTTCTTCATCCATTAAAGATCTGGCTGTCTGATGGCAGGTGAGTGTGGCCACCTGGGCTCTTTGATGCTTAAGTTAGGATTCCACCCGGCCTGCCAGCTCCCCTTAGCCTTGAAAACCTGACTGCACGTTTGTTTGAATTCTGCCCTTAATATGGGAGCTTTCAGGGCTGGGAGGAAAAAGGGAGATAAAGTGCTTTATACTGCCTTTACTTTAGTGTACAAAACCCCAGATGGTTTAGCAGTTTTGTACATGTGTTTTCTGTGATTGCAAACATTGCCATATTTTGCAGCTATAAAAGTAATAATAATAATAAAATAGTTGGCAGGTTTAGATAAGCACACACATCATTACTGTGATGTGGATGCACTGGTTTTACTTACAAAACAGGAATCACCCTAATCTTTCTAATTTGTAAAATAGAGAGATGGGTGAAGCCTCCGTCATTGCAAACTCCGATGTGCAGGGCAAAGGGGATACGCACATCAGAGGGATGCCAGGTCTGCTCCCGACGAAGCCTGTCCTCGCAGATTTGCACTTACGTCGGACATGATGCCCCACTTTCCCTTTGGGGAGCTCAGACAAGAGACACCATCGAGAGGAACTGGTAGCCCCAGGCCTGACAAATGTGTGGGGATCCCGCCATGTGGCCTGGCCACTTCCTCCCCTAGAGCCTCTACCCTCCAGGGGCTGCTCAGATAGAAATGCTTTCTCCCTGCTTAACAAAGGCATCTTGGAAAAACATGGCTGCCTACACCAGCCAGGGGAGAGAGGCAGCCCTGCTTACGTCTGATCACTGCGCTGAAAAGACGCATCCTCCTTGCAGTCTTGCCTGCTTATTTCCCTGGACACGATGTTTCTGCTACCTTCTGAGAGCAGAGGCTTACTATTTGGGATGCACCTGAGCGATTCAGTCCTATTTATGCCTGAGGCTTCCACAGTGGAGGTTTGTCCTGCTTACTCCAGAGGAGACATGCACAGGCTTGCCCACTTCTGGGTAGGGTTGGGAGGAGCCCTTTTGGAATCTGTTCCTCGAGCATCCGCGGACTTCCTCTCATGCTCAGCCCGGGCCTGCAAAGGGAACTGAGCAAAGAGGAATCCACAAACACTTGCACAGTTGGCGACCTTCTCGTCAGGTGTGGTGGTGCAAGAAGAGAGTGCGGGGGGGGGGGGGGGGCTGGCTGCACCAGGTGCTGCTTGGCACCCGCTAGGGAAGGGGGTGAACAAGGCTTGAGCTCACTCAGGTTCCCAGTTTTCCACCCCAGCGCTCTTTTCGGCTTGTTCTTACTCCTGAACATTGGCTTCCCTTAAATCAAACAAAGAACAACAAAATAAGGAAAGTGTGCAATTCTGAGCAGCAAAATATGCATTTCTCCAAGCACACGGCAAGTGCTCCCTCCTGCCCCTGGGCAAAGTGTGCAAATACGTCCATTTTGAAAAACGTGCCTTTGAAGTGCGCATTTTTCAGAGAGGGCGCCATTTGCAGGTGTGGCTGCAAGCCTGAAAAGGTGTGCTCCTTCCCCGCAAATGCCATAGCATTTAGGGTCGCAATTCCAGTTGTTTCTGAGGCAGCAACACAGTTCTCTGGCCTCCTTTGATCGCTCAGCTGGTGCCAGTGACCCTCCTTGCAAAGTGGGCCCTGCAGTGAAGGAGAGTGAGGGAGAGCGGAACTGAATGCTTGCGGGCCATTTAGAACGGCGAAACCAAGTGGTGCAGCTCCCCCGTCTTCATTACAGGGATTTTCTCGATGGTTTATTGAAATAAGTGTATGTTAATGAAGAGAGATGCAGCAGAGACAGTGCCTCGTCAAGGAAGCCATCCTGCTCAACACATGCGAGGGCGCGGGCAGGATTCGGCCTGAAGTGACATGCTTCCAATCCAATAGGAGAGGGCGGGGTGAGTTTTCTCAGAGCTGAGACGCATCTCTTCACAAGAAGGGGAAGGGCACTAACTTAACGGGGCTTCCATATTTCAGCAGCTGCCAAGGCAGCTCCCCATCAGCTGCAAGTCTGAGTGGTTTGGTTTTAAAAGAAGCCTGCAGTTCTGGGCCTTGAATCCCCAAGTGTTTGGTTGGATGATGATAGAGGGTGATTGGTTAGTGGAGGAGGCAACGTTGTAAGCATCCAACTTGGGCCTCGGAGCTCCAGATGCAGGGCTTAATGTGGGCGTTCGAGCTAGAGAGGGATGCGCAGAGCATCTGAGTTGGAGGGGGGAGGGAAGCTATCTTGCTCCCAGGGCAGCTTGCAATGGCGTCTCTCTCCAGATGCACAAGCAGATCTGAGGGCCAGCCAGACGTCACCGCAACCTGGCTCGGAGTGCATGCTCACTCATTGCAATCAGCGTAGCTCATAGGTCATCAAACTACGGCTGGATCTGGCCCTCCAGGCCCGTTGATCTGGCCTGCCTCAGAGGTTTTGGACTCGCTGAGTGTGTGCATGTGGTGAGGCGCCGGCTTGCTCACAAGGAGATCGTTTTGGACTCGCTCGGAGAAAACGGTCTCTGTGCACGCACGCCCCGGCCCGTGCCCCCCACCTCCCGCCCGCACTGCCTTGGGGGCTGCGCCCATCGCAGGCACCTTTCAACTGGCCTTCTGTTCAAAAAGCTTGAGGACCCCTGGCGTAGCTGCTTGTCCCAGCAGCCCTCTGGGCTTCCAGCGGCACGCCCCCTTCAGCCGGGCTCCGGCGGGCAGCTCCTCCTTAAGCAGCGTCTCACTCGAGTGGCCTTCCCCTGCCCCTTGGACCAGATCTCATGCTGCACCATGTAAAACGAAACGGAGTGGCATTCGACGGAGCAGTCGCCTTCGGGGGCACAGACAATGCGCTTGACAAGGAGCTGCGAGGCTGGTGAGCCTCCCTGAGGATCTGGTGGTGCAGGAGGTGTGGGGCCTTTCATGCCGGTCACCCCCCCCCCCGCTGTTCCCCGTGGGTCGTTGGACACGCTTGCACGGACAGCCTTCCCCTGCGATAGAGACGAGCTGACTTCTGAGGCCGTGTGCCGGGGCCACCCCCTTCCTGAGGGTGTTGGTGCAGCTGTGGGGAAGCGGCTGGTGCCGAGTGCGGATGACTGCCGCCTGCGCTTGCAGGAGATGTGGGGCAGGGCAGGCGGGGGGGTGGGGGGGGAGGATTGTAGCAGTGCCCAGCTGCATCTCCGAAGAGGAATCCAGGCGGACTGCAAGGGTGCTGTGGAAAGGAAGGGTCCCCACCCACCTTTTGTCTAAGGAGCCAAAGGCAGCCTATGGGAATCTCCTCCTCTTTGTTTTATCCTTACAACAAGCCTGTAAGGTAGGCCAGGCCGAGAGGCTGTGGCGGGCTCAGATTTCGAGGGCACTGGCACACAGCTTGTCCAGCAGACTTTCCAAGCAGTCTGCATGCAATGGAGAGATTCGATTAGGTAGACAGAATTTTTTCCTATATATGATACCTAGCCTAACAGCAGAGTTGCTTTAAAATAGATTTCCAGCTAAACTTGCCAGCATGTCCCCCATCAGCAGCTGTGATGGTCCGTGACCACCAAGAGGGGCAATCTGGACGCGGGGCGATGAGGAACCCTCCGTCCCGAGGAGAAGCACGTGCACAAGGCGCCAAGGACGGGCTGCAGTGGGAAGGCCTCCCGGCAGCCGTGCCTCCGTCCTGCCCGGGCAAAGCGTGTCTTGGTAGTCGGGAAGCCCTGCGTGACCCCACTGCTGTCCTGACAGACGCCAGTGGCATCACTTTCTCCCCGGTTCCCCCAGCCTTACAGGTTTCTTTTGACATCGCTTTCATTTTATTTGGCAAGGGATCAGCACACACCGGGCGTGACAGGGACTTTGTGTAGACAAGGCAACTGGGCAGCAGAAGATCACCTGATCCAAGTGGATCCACAACCAGGCTCTGTGTAAGCAGAGGCAGCGTTCACATGTCTCTGCTGAAGGTCAAGATCTCCCAGGCGGGCCTTTAAAAACCCCCAAGTCTAGTCCTTAGCAACGGGAAGATATACTTGGCAGCATGTGGGGCGATATCTGGACAAGTTTCAGAAGTGGGACGTATGGGAGGATAAGAACCCAGTGAAAAGGGCCGAGGGATGTCCTCTGTGCCTTGCAGACGGCCCCCCCTCCGGCCCCACCAGTCCAGCTGGTCACCAGCCGCCATGGGGCAGGTTCACGCTCAGCTCCACTCTTTGCTTATTCGTGTGGTTTTCCAGTTCCAAGGGTGGGAGGTGTTAATGCATGCAGTAAGAGGATCTGTGAGCTGCAGATTTAAAACTACCGCACGCCAAAATGCCTATGAATTTTCATGTGATTTTTTTTTAAGATAACATCTAAAAGTTCAAGAGAAATAGAACATAAGCCTGAAACAATGAAAAACGGAGAGATGCCGAAAGTGACCCATGCATTCATCCCTGAGCATTATCATTCAGACCATAACCCTTCTCAGCTTGAAATGTTGCAATGCAGTGCCTGGCTCAAAAATTGCACACACAATCACACGTACTGGGGATTCTCATGTGTGAAAACGTGTATGTTGGGGGAAATTGCATAGGAAAACAAAAGTGAACTTTCATTTTAAGAGACAAGATTGCCAACTGTTGCAGAAATTGGGTAGGTCAGGCTTGGGGTAGAATGCACATAAACAGACTGGAAATTGTTCCCTTTGCAGATCCGAAGATAGGAGAAGAGGCGGGTTCGACCTGTGGCCCTCAGGAAGGGCGTGCCTGCAGCACTCGCTTGACCAAAAGGGCAGCGAGCCAAGCTGTGGCTGTGGCTGTGGCTGTGGCTGTGGCGGTGGCGTGCCATCAGTTCAGCTCCAGCTGATGGAGACTCATGAATGAAAGTCCTCCAAGCGTCCCACCCACGACAGCCCTGCTCAGCGCCTGTAAACTCACTTGGGCTTCCCTTGTGGAGTCAATTCAGCTCCCGTTTGGTCTTCTTTTTCTGCTTCCGCCTTCGACTTTCCCTGGCGTGGTTGCTTTCTCCACTGATCACATTAGCAGAGGTCTCCGAACACACAGATCTCCAAACCTTTAGCAGTTCTGCCCCGATAGCAGTTCTGCTGGATGCACGTCCCTGTTAAGACATTGCTCACGGCTTCTCTGTAGATTCATCTCAGCTTGTTCCTCCAGAGAGCAAAAAGGGGTCATTATTAGATACATATTTAACAAAGGGGAGGGGGAGGAAGCCGATTATCTCCTAAGGTCTTGTAAGTCAATTACTGTGTGTTAAATAAATGTTACAGCAGTGGCCTCTTGCATTAAAATTCAAGTGATGTTTCGTGCCACTGTCACCTATCTCCAATTAATGTGGAATTAAGAGCACAGCAAGTTAGGAGTCTATCGAAAAAAACAACCAGATGCTCTTATTATTGGCGGTTGTTTCTGATAGCATCTCTTACGACGCACTTTTTATTCTGTAGGAAAGAAGGAAATTCTGGTTTCAGCTCGATTGCAGTGCACACACGCACGCACACACACACATGAACAACATGCTTTCATGAGCTGTTTGGGCTGTTCAGATGCAGTAGCAAGTCAGATGCCTTAGAGTTGGCTATTCTCTGCCACCACCCACATAAATATGGAAATGCGTGTTCTGCGTGCTGAGGATGGGGCACGAGCAGGCGGTATAATAGCTGTTTTTTATTTCTGTCCGTATCCCATACAACAGTAGCAAACTCACCTTGATCCTCGTGCAGTCAAAGCAGCAGCACCTGGGAAAGGGCGGAAGGCTCCCTGCTCTTGGAAGGGTCTGGTGCTTCGCAGCAGGAGAAAAAGCAAAAGCATGCGGGGAGGAAATGCTGGGCGAGAGACCCCGGCACCAGGGCTCCTGAGCAAGGGATGGCTGCATGTTGCAAGGGGAGGAGGAACACCCAGGGGAGGGGCGCGGAATGGGGTACCCTGGGGAGGCAGGGCTGCTTGGACCTGGGCAGGAGCGCTGCCCACCTGAGGGCCACTCTCCTGCGCTCTCTGGAAATGCAGGCGCTCAGTGATGACGGTTGTGCTGCCGGAGCCGAGGGCGCTCACACGCGTGGGGGGTTCCTGGCATTTTAGGCAAGAAACACTCAAGTGGGCTGACTGTTTGTGGGGGCACCATGGGGACCAGGAGTGGAATGGAGTCCTGGAAGGCTGGCTGCTGGCTGGCTGACTGGAACGGTGATCGGGAGCATTCCGTGTTGCAGCATTTCTTTGTGGGTCCCTCTGTGTTTGTAGGGGGGCGACATCTCTGCAGCCCAGTGGAAGAGCCCTGCTGGCCCAGCCCACCTAGCCCAGAGCTCAGAAGCACAAGGGGCTTGTTCACTCCCAAACCCAGTAGCAGCTTCCGTTTGGATCCGCACAGGGGTCGCTTGCTGTCTCCTGAATTGCACAGCTCAGTAGAGGCCTCCGTGGGCACAGCATGGCCAGGCCCATGTGCCACACCTGGAATTTGCCCCCCGCAACTGTCCCTGCCTGTAATTAATATTGGCAGCAACCAGAAAAACAAAGAGTGGCAGATTTAATTTGCTCTTGGCGTCCTCGGAAGCAGCAGAGCATGGAAATAAAAAATTGCAGCCATGATTCATTGGCCTGCCTGCGTGACGCCGGCACAATGGCATTTCTCAGGAACCCTCCGATAAACTAACCTTGATCCCCTTCCTTCCTCCGCTCGGCATCAGAGGGCCTTTCCCGAAAGGCTCATCCGAAGAAGACAGCCAAGCAGGCTGCAGAAGTGCCCCCCCCTTCCCGGCCCCCGCCAGGGCTGGCAGCACGGAAAGCGAGTGCACCGTTCTCAGAAGGGTGCCCTGCTTTTGGCATGCGTTTGTCTCCTGGTGGGCGCCTCTCTTCCAGCCCTCCCCCCGGCTCCGCATCATCGCCAGCATTGCTGTCTTTTAATGCATTTGTTGTGTTACTGCTTTAATCAAGTCCATTTATGATTGTAAATCCCTGAGAGTGGCACCTTTCTTGGCAGAAAGGTGCCCTAGAAATCGGATCATTCAGAACATGCCATTCAGCTGCCCCCCACCCGCCCAATATGGCCCTGGATCTGCCCCTGTGGAAGGAAGGCTCTGTTCACTCCAGGTGCTTCCCCTCCCTTGCCTCTGCCCTTCACGTCCCATGCAGCATTTTCAGGGTGAACTCGTAGCAGTGCAGCTCAGCCAGAAGGCTGGAGCAGAGTGGCCCAGCTGACGGGTCCCCCGTTGCACAACGCTGCTCATAGTGTGTGTGTGTGTGTGTGTGGTGGGGGATGAGGGCAGGGCAGGAGAGGTCTGAATACAATCAGATTTTAGAAAGGCGCTCACACTAATAGAGATTTTCCTCCAAGACTGAGTGCTACCTAATTTCACTGCCTTGTTTCATCAGCTTGTTAGGCACTGAAATGCCGTTATGTCATATAATAAATATTGCACGAGATCTTGTATAATAACTGCAATAGAATAGCAGTTTATGAGTAGGTGTCAGGATCTGATGTGAAATTGGATGGGTTTTTCATCTTCTTCTCAAGAGAAAGGAACAATTGTGGGCAGAGAAAGAACAAAAGCCAGGCTGATTCCCACTTGGTCTGATGCAAAGTTGGACTATTAGCTCCACTTCTGTACAGGCAATAGGACAAATCTTGCATGTCACACAGAATAAATATCACACATTAAGCTGCATGAAGCTTAACACTTTGGAGCATTTCTCCAAAGCTAAAATAATGGGAAGAAAATGAATTTCCTATTCCTTTGTGGTCATTATTCCCAAGCCTGCCTGTGGTTCACATCTTGGTGGAACTCCCTGATGGCTTCCTGAAGGGTACAAGGTCTCCATGGATACAAACAGGGAAGGGGAAACGACCCCAAGACCTGTTTTTAAACTGACTGTGTCATATTTTTAAAAGATGCATATTAGTTGTCATTTTCCTTCTGACCAGCAGTTTATCAAGCGAACACACATTTTTCATTAGAGTAAACACTGTAAATAAATCTTTAGTAACTGATAACTCATGGAATTTAATTTGACTAATGCCACTAACAGAATTTTAATAGATTTTAATGGCTGCTTGCATAATATTCTTGGAAATGTCAGCAGTTTGAGCAAAAAGCTGGAAACGATAAGCAAGGGGTGTGTGTGTGTAGACAGAGAGAGGGGCAAATTGATCAGCAAACAGACATGCCTCTTAGGGAGCGGGTCGCGTTGCATGGGAGCAGCCACCACCAGCCTGACATAGTGCCGCCTGTCACAGGGGAGGGCTTTCGCTCCAGGCGCTTGCCATGAACCAACAAACTAGGATCCTCCAGACCTTGGGTGGGTTCACATGACACAACAAGCAACGCCTTTTTTGGTCTGTTGTTTCCTCTGCACTGCAGCACAATATTTCATCATGGTATGCTTGGCTTTGAGAAACCACAAATGGAAACAATTAACAACAACAACAACTTATTACAGTCAGTGACCAGCTAGATCTTAATAAGCAATTTACAAATAACACCATAGGTTAAAACATCCCAACTATTAAAAGTCAAAATAAAAGTAAACAAATGATGTAAAATTGTTCAAAATAACCTGTTACAATTTTAATTAAAATTTCAAAACATTGCATGCAGTATCTTTGCAGATCTCGCAGGCAGCTGCAAAAAATCCAGTGCAACAGGCTGCTAATTGGGCCCTGGCGCCTGTAAGGAGCCTCCCGGCGACTGCAGTGCCAGAGGTGCCCAGTGGCCTGGCGAACCCTGAGGGCGCCTGCCAGGAGCTCCAACTCCGGGTTCTGCAAAGCGGATCGGAGCCCAGGAGGCCGGAACTAGGGAATCTGGCATGGAATGGATTCCCCACACATCCGCAGCTGGCACCAATCACGGCTTTCGAAAATATAACTGCTGCGCTTGGCAAGCGTGTCGGGCAGGGCAGGGAAGCCCCAGGCTAGCTGGCAACCCCCTTAGCCAGACCCAGCCTCCCGAGGGCCGGCCGCCCCCCCCCCCCCGGGCCGGGGCACCTGTGCTCTCGTGAGGACGCAGGGGCGCAGGGGCGCCTCAGGGGTCCAAATGCGGAGCTGCTGTTGACTTGCTTCTCTGGGAGATCACGGAAGGGGCTGCATTCCTGGGCAGCAGCTCAGGCAGCGAAGGTTTGCTTCACTGCCACTTTCTGCATTCAGTGCTTGTGCCGAGAGACCCATAACCAAACGGCGGAAGTCGTTTGTTTAACCGGATGGCAAAGCTCTCGTGTCTTTAGCTAACGGCACTTCAGTGGAGTGATTTTGCCGTGTTGTACCAGCCAGCCCCGCAGAGCCTTGGAACCACCGACCATTCGAGGCCCCGGTCTGCCCACTGCCCCGCTGCCTTGCCCACGCGCCGTAATCACAGAGCAGGCCTGGCGCAGTCGGGACACCCACAGCTTCCCCTCCGGGGCCAGGAAGGCTCCTCCTTTGCCCGCCCCTGCAGAAACCCCTGCCTTGCATTTAGGCGGCTTTCATTGGCACTCCTGCCACTCTGGATCCCTCTCCTGTCTATTCACGCTTCCCACACTGAGTGAGCCGTCCGTCCCACTGTCCGCAGGGCCATCATGCGGCCGGCCAGCCCACCTGGTGCTCGCTGCGGGGGCCAGGATCCCCACCACTGCAGCTTCCTTGGGCAAAGACCAGCAAGGCTACCCAGCAGACACATTCATGAAGGGGGCCAGCTGCCCTCCCCAGTGCTTCCTTTAGCAGGGATGGGTGAGGGCCTTTGAAAAGAACTTCAGCACAAGCACATCTGGATAATTGGAGTGGAAAGGCTGGGTGCCCAGAAAACAAAGCAAGCGGGAGAGAAATCGGAAGGGACAGACCTGGCCACCCAAGCCCGGGGCTTGGCTTTAAGAGCTTTGCTCTTCGGCCTGAGTCGGGTCCCTGGGTATTCAGCCGTGTTAGTGCTGAATGAGGGTTGCCAGCTCCTTTCTCCTGGGAGGCCCCTCAGGTGCGCTAAGAATAGCCGTGCCTGTTGAACTTATCCCATGAAGGCAGGGCAGACGCTTGCTCTGGTTCGGTTTTGATACGAACTTGCCAACATCTGCAAGGTCCTTCAATGCGGGATGGAAAGAAAGTGATAGTGAAAATGATCAAATGCACGAGAAAGTAAAATTGAATAATTTGTCCATCCTGAAGTCTGACGTCAGTGTCATCCATAGCAACCAATGTTTCAGGCAAACCACCAAGTGTGTGGGTGTTTCCATCCAAGAAACTGACCCTTGAAGGAAAACTAGTTGATAGCATTTAAATCAGTGGGCCTGACTTCTGATGAATCATAGAACAGCAGAACTGGAAGGGGTCAAGAAGGCCATCAAGGACACCAAGTCACACCATCCCACTCAGGTGACCATCCAGTTTCTTTCTGAATGCCTCTAGTGTGCAAATTGAAGCTTCTTTTGGAGTTTGTTGTAAACAGGAGAGACAGAGCACAGGAGTGACTGGCCCCGTGGTCCATCTGGATTTCCAACGGGATTCCTTCCAGCCTACCACTCCAAACAGTCAGGAAATTTTTCCTGATACCTAGCCAGAATCTGGCTTCCTACAGACTGAGCCCATTATTCTGTGCCCTGCACTTTGGGATGATTGCGAAGAGATTCTGGCCTTCCTTTTTGTGGCAGCCTTTCATGTATCACAGAATCGTAGATTCACAGAACAGCAGAGTTGGCAGGGGCCAGAAGGCCAACAGGTTCAATCCCCTACTATTCCAGGACACTAAGTTACACCACCCAGCTCAGGTGACCGTCCAGATGCTTTCTGAATGTCTCCAGTGAGGGAGAGCCCACAGCTTCCCCAGGTAGGAGGTTCCATTGTCGTACCGCTCAGACAGTCAGGAAAGTCTTCCTGGTGTCCAGTCTAAATCTGGTTTCTTTCCGCTATTCTGTGTCTAGTAGCAGCGAGAAGAGATCTTGACCTTCCTCTGTGACAGCCTTTGCGGTGTTGGGGAGAGCTATCATGCCTTCCCTCCATCTTCTCTTCTCAAGGCTGAACATGCTCGGCTTTGTTTAATCTCCTTTGTGAAGGAGCACCCGTCAAAGTTGATGGGTCTGATCCCCATCAGGACCAAGCCACCACAAAATCCTGAATTATATTTATATTCTACCTTTCCCCCTTCTCAATGAACTCAAGGTGCTTTACCTATTTCTCCTCTTCCTCCTGAGTTTTAGCCTCACAACAGCGGCCCTTTGAAGTAGGTTGGGCTGAGAGTCCGTGACTGGCCCAAAGTCCCCTGGTGAGCCCCGTGGCTAAAGGGGGACTAGAACCTCCATTTCCGGAGTCCCAGTCCTGCACTCTTAACCACTACACCACACTGGATCTCACTTTGCACAACGATGGAGGATGGTCCCTTGTTGCTCGGAAAATTTATTGCAGCCCATTCCCCAAGTGCTGTGAGGATTGTCACCAAGCCCAAAGGAAACAGTCAAGCAAGTGTGGGCTTTAATGCCCAGACCCCAGGCGACACGAGAAGATGGGGCGCTTTACTTGATCCCACTGTGAGGCCCCTCATCTCCCTGAAGCAAACGTTCGAGGTTCGTGCAGAAGAGCGGATTCTACAGGCAGCGGCTAAACGAGGGAGCCGTGAGTGACTGTCATCTTTGCGCATCTGCCTGCCCATCTAATGAGGATGGAAGCCTTCTGATGACCCAGCCAGCTGCCACCTTCCCCGCCTCTCTGTTAATTAGTCTAACTCCACACTGAGACTCAGGGACACAGCCCAGGGACATGTATAAATAATTGCAAGAATAGGCATGACTTGTTAAAGAGAGAGAGAGAGTGAAAGAGCTGCTATTAACTGGGAGCCCACTGAGAGGGAGGAGGGTGTCACCAGAAGCTTCCCACAGCTGGGGAAACAGCTGTCCCCGCCCAGCTCGGAGAGGGCTTCTGGCTGGGAAGCCTCTCCACATGCCATGGGCAAGCGCCCCTCCATCACGCCAAGCCCTGGGCCCCCTGCACCTGGTTTTCGGTGTGTTTGCTTTGCAGCAGGCCTGGGAAAAGGCATGGCACCTGCAGAAAGTGCCTTCCAGTTGCAGGGTGTCAGCTCTGCAAAGGCCGCTGGCAGGGAAGGGGCATTCCTGGCCTTAAATTGCTTGACCGAAGAAAAAAGCAGGCAGAGGAGAAGGTGTGGAGAAGGGGAGACGGGCAAGAGGGGGCCGGCAGTGTCACAGGGCCATAGCCAGTGGCTGGGATGAAATAAAGAATAAATGATTATAGATCAGAGGGGGAAGTCTCTACTGGAGTCAAGTGAGACGTTTTTCCTTTTTTTAAACTCTATCTGTGGGTGGGTGGAGTTTCAGGGGAAAATGTGGGGAGAAGGTTAGCTTTCCCCCCAAGTTGTCTTTCTGACCTAAATTGGGGGGGGAGGGATGGGATTATACAAGAGTGAAGCCCTTTGAGCAAAGAGGTGTAGTCTAATACAAAAGCTGCTTTTCCTTTTTAAAATTACGATTACTTCGCCAAATGCAAAGCCCCCAAAATAAGCCAAAGTGCTTGACTTGAACTGAAATTACCAACAGAAGGTAAAATTCATGTTTTCCCTTTTACTTTAGCAAAGGGGTTTCCCCGGCCTTGCCTGGGGATGTAGGGATTGAACTCACGGCCTTCTGCCTGCTAAGTGGGCGATCCCTCACTCAGCTGTGCCCACACCCCCATCTGACGGGAATGTCCGGGGCTGCCGGTGCCCAGTCGGTCCATCCTGCTCGTGGCTGTCTGTGTGGATGGGCAGCTGCTCCCGCTGGTTCAGGACAGACCTTTTCCCAGCCGCGCCTGGAAGTGCTACAGCCTTCCCCTCGCCCCGCAGCCAGGCAAAGGAGCCGCATTCTTGGCCCACTGCATGTCCCATTAGAACTCGGTTCTCGCAGGGTGGAGCATTCGCCTCGTCTCTGGTTGGACAAGGCTGCTGGTGGGTTCAGCCTAGCCCGGTGCTTTGGCCTCTCTTCGGAGAGCCCATTGTCCATCCAGCAGGTGCCACCCCTGCCTGGAGGCTGGGGGGTCTCATCCCATGGAAAGGCTCCCAGGCTGAGGGCCTCTCCAGGTGGGCAGCAGCTGAGTCAGGCCACCCACCTGCAAGCATTTGTCTCTTCCGATCGCTTGCCGATGCCACACAGAAATTCTGGCTTATCTCTGGCTTATGGGCTGTGAGGCAGGAGGTTCCAGCATATGGAGGTCTCCTTTGGGCTCACCAGCAGATGCAGGGAGAGAGGAAGCAGCATCCGTCGAGCTGTTCAGCCATCCTGCATCCCGTTTGTCTGTGAAAAGAAAGGAAAGCACAGCAATGAAAGCAAATCAGGGATGGAAAAACCAGTGACCACAAATGGGGTCTGAATCTTGGATGGATTCAAAAACTCCCCATGCCGATTTGGAGAAGTTGTTTTCAATACCTCACCCAGGGATGTGGGAGAGCTGCATTTTTGCTTGAGGAACATTCAGGCATGTCCTGTTTAAAGCTCTGGATGTGGGTACAACCATGTTTCCACCAAAAATATTGGTAAAATTTTGGGCATGCATTCATGCTTATTTCACTCCCTATTTCCATTTCAAAATGCACCCATTTCCTAAGTTGTTCAGATCTCCTCTGCTGCCTGGATCTAGTCCCTGCCCCCTTTGCAGGTTTTCTCATCTCAGTGAAGCTGCAGCTCAGCTCTGGCACAGCTTGTCTTTATTGTGGAGCTCATGCCATTGTATGGATTGGAACATATAGACGTGCGGGACCCAGAGAACAGAGGGAGTTTCAAAAGGGGAGGTAGCGGGATGCTCACACCAACTCTGTGCGGGCTCGCCAGCGGTTGGTGTCCGCCCCATGCCCCACCCCGGATGGCTGAGCCCTGAAAGATGTCTGTGTGGCGCAGGGGGTGGCCCTGCAATCTCCAGGCAAGCATCATGAAGAGGGCAGCAGGCGGCCTCGGGGACAGATGCACTGAGATGCCAAAACCTAGAGAAAGTCAATATTTAATTTCTGCCAGCATGTGGAATAGAATTGATTTGCGCTGAGGGCAGTAGGGCAGGGGCATTTTCTGGCCGGAGCCTTGGCATAGGCAGGGAAGGGCGAGGGGGTGAACTGGCATGCGCAGTGTCCAGGTGGGTGGGGCGGGGATGTTATGGGGGCACGGAAGAGGCTGCCCTGCGGGGGGGGGGGTCCCAGAGAAGCCTCTGAATAAGGACAGGCACATTTGTTACTTGTGTTCCTGAGCAGCGTGAATTGTTCAAACAACAAGCACTAAATGGTGTAGAATTTCATATGAGGAACAGGCAATTTCTGCCGGAAGGCCATTATGCAAATTAGAACACTTGCATATGTGCACTTCATTTACATCGCTCGCAGCCTCCTTATACAGTACGGCCCATTGTGCTGTTTTCCTGCTCGAGGTGATGGGTGTGCAGCACTGATGCGGGGGGGGGGGCGGGGGGGCTCCAGCGTCCTGGAAGTGCTGCCCGGAGGGTCGGGCGATCCTACTGAATGGGGTGTGGGCAAAGGGGAGACCGTAACGCTTGGCAGAGGCATCTCTTGTGAGCCCTTCAGTCAAGCAATGGGGCGTAAGGCTCTGTACATAGCACCCCCGCCTTTTCCGTCTTCACAACAGTCCTGTGAGGTAGGCAGCTAAGTCGGATTGGCAAGATCAGCCAGTGAGGTTCCGAGTTGTGTGTGGCTTGGGCCTTGCCCTCTCCGGTCAAACTTGATGCTCGAGACACCGCGCCCCGCTGAATTAAGGTTGGCCGCTCAGTTTTCGTCCCGAATTGTGCCTTCATGGGACTCACTAGCAAGCTGAGTCTGCAGTCCTTTACACGGAAGCAGCCAGCATCCTCCTCTGGGGTTCAGCTCACAGTCCCAAGAGATTCCCTGCCTCTCTCCCAGGGCCGGCTGAAGCTCCTGGGATCCTCCTTGGGCAAGGTGCCTGCCTGCTATGGCCACTGTGGCTTTTTCTCCATTGCCAAGAAGCTGATTCAGCCCTTTCCTTCAAAATCCCATGGTGCCCCTGAGCTAGCACGGTTCTGGGGGATTGTGGGAAATAAGAAGGGTGGCCAGGCCCCACTGCCACTGGGCTGCCACTGTGCCTGGATCAGTCCACCCAGGCAAAATGAGAAGAACTCCTTGCAAACAAGCGGGAGGGAATGCAGAAGAGGGCCTGTCCTGACAATGTTTTCTGTATCCGTTTGTTTCTGGTTTTTTGTTTGGGTTTTGGCTTTTACATGAGATGCTATTCAGAAGCAGCAGGCTGCACCCACACTCTGAAACGGTATGGTCCGCCTGGGTCAGGCTTGCCTTATCCCCTGCCACTGGCCAGCGATGTAAAGCCTCGGAATTATGCAGCTTGAATGGCACTTCTTGCATGGGCATCGGGTTGGGTTAGCCCTGCTGGAATCCACCTTTCCAATCATTCTCAGGCTTTTTCTTGTGCTCAACCTGGTCCTCAAAAGAGAGCCGAGCTGCGAGGAAGCCTGTGACTGCTGGGGGAGCAGCAGCCACCTCTTCTGCATCATCTGCAGCAGCTCTGAAGGCAGCTCTGGCGGACAGGGAGAGGGGCCCAACGTGGGGCGTGATTCCTGGTGAGCGCCCCGTGAGGGCTGGGCACGCTTGCCGGAAACCTGGACTTGGGACCGCTGCAAAGAGGGCCAGGGTTCATGGAGCTCAACCCATGGACTCCAGTGGATCCCCACCCCACGCATAGCTGCACATGAAAGCCTCAGGTGTGTCCATCTTGTGTGTCCAACTTGTCCCAGTTCATCTCCAGATTGGATGGTGGGTGTGCATATTTCTATCCAAATGTTCCCATAGGATTAACATGCGTATCTTTGAAATGCAGGCATTTTCTCTCACTGGAGTGTGTTTGTGCAAACTTGTCTTAGAAAGTATGCATTTTCCATGCACATTTGTCAAATGTTCACATTGAGTATGCCTTGGAGGGTGGTCTGTGAATTGCATGGTGAGCTTAGGAAAGTCTCGGCTTTGTGTGTGGCTTGCATTTAAATCTTTGTGGACTGGGACTTGTGAACTGGGTCAGTTCCGGTCCAAAAGGAACTTAAGTTCTTTTCTCTGACATCCCTACAAAAACAAGTGTGAAGAATGGCTTTGGTGCAGGCGCCAACATGACACCCTAATGAAGTCATTTTTTCTGCTCTGGCAAATGCACCGGAGAAAATCCTGTCAGCAGCCAAATGAGGATTTATCAGATGTGACGCCCCACCTTTCCTTAAGCATGTCAAAGTAGGGCAGAAGAGTGTGCCAGCCTCTCGCTTCTGCTGGCAGGAGCCTCATTAGGAGAGCTGCCGATGCCTCCTGCAGCCCCGATGCCCACCTGCACCCAATCATCGCAAGCAGCCAAGGACTCCTATTTAGCCACAGAGAGGCGAGAGCTCATTTAGCTGGTGCAAGGAGCAAAACAAACAAGCCAGCCACCCCGTGGCCCGAACCGCTGCAGGGGAAGCAGAAGGGGCTGGATGCTGGCTTCCTTCCTTCCTTCCTTCCTTCCTTCCTTCTTGGCAGGGTGACCTTCTGCTTTTGTCTTTGGGCAAACTCTTATTTCCTTCTTGTTGCAATGAACTTCATGCGCCTTCCTTAGTTTTTCTGCTGGCTTCTGCTCATACTGAATATTCCTGTGCGCGTGCGCGTGCGCGTGCGCGTGCGCGTGCGCGTGCGCGTGAGAGAGAGAGAGAGAGAGAGAGAGAGATTTTATTTATTTAATTTATATCCTACCTTTTTTCTAACAAAGAACTCAAGTGGCTTACATCCTGCTGCTCCTCACTCTACCCCCACAGCAACAACCCTGTGAAGTAGGTGGAACTGAGAGTCTGTGACTGGCACAAAGTCACCCAGGTGGCTCCATGAGCCAGCTGGAGCCAGGGGTCAGACTAGATGGCCCAGGAGTCCCCTTCTGACTCATTCTGTTTCCATGCTCCAAATGGGGACTGGAACCCACATCTCCCAGGACCCTGCCCACACTCTTAACCACTCCGCCACACTGGGGGGGGGGGGGTGTCCACCCCTGCATCTCTGCTTCTGCCTGTCACCCGATCCATGCCACCCAGCTGGAGCGCCCTTGTCCTGCTGCTGCAACACTCACACAAGGGAGCGTGTGTGTGTGTGTGCGGGAGCTCCCTCCTGCGGAGCCCTTAGTGGAACTTGGACGCACCGCTCGGGTGGCACGAACGCAGGGAAATCCATCCCATCATCTTTCATGTTGTCACCTGCTAATTGACATGATGTAAAATGTTTGATTTACCAGAGTGTAGTCTGAGTTATCCACCACCACTGAAAAAGGGGTTCCTGATTCTGTGGAATGTGGGTGTCTCGGGAAAAAGCAGCCCCATGGCAGAATCTGGAGGCTGGGCCAGAGAAGCCCAAACAACTCGAACAGCGTGTGGAATTCTGCGACCCCCTTATTCCCCCCGGCCTTCCCCTCTGCATGCAATGGGCTGAAATCGCATCATACCGTTCCAGTGCAGAGCTATGGAGCTCTCCCTCAATGCCCCCAGCTTGGGCTTTTCCAAGTGCCCCGTGCAGAGCAGGAGGGGCCGCAGTGCGATCTTGGCCCCCCGCCCTCCACCATGCAGTTTCCACTAGATGGGCATTTTTTGGCCACCGAGCTGGGACACGGGTGGAAGAGGATGGAAGGAGGCTGCAGAGGGCTCAGGGCAGCTCATCTCCCGCCCCCCCCCCCCGATTTCCCACCACCCAGATCCCCGCCTTCCCCCTCGCTAAGGGTGTGTTCCCTGCCGGAGGAATGGTGGAACTGCAGTTCTCCTCTGAGGCAGGGCCACGTCTCTGACGTCAGCACTGCGATGCTGAAATATCCCGTTGTCCCTTGGGTGGGGAGCTGTGGGATTCCTCCCTCCCACCCCGTACTGCTGGCACCCAGCATGGGAAGGCCAAGGGGCTAGTAGTGGTGGCAGGATTTTGGGGGGCCCCAGCGGCAGCCACTCCCACTCTGCATGTCAAGCCAGACCTGGCTGGCAGCATCCAGGCAAGGTGGATTCTCAGCAGCAGAGGAGAATCCGTGTGGCCAGGGGCCATTCCAACCCACCATTTACAAAGCCATCTCTGTCTTCCTCTCGCCACCGCCCTTTCACCCACAGAGTGTTTCTCTGCTCTGAGTCTTCGCCCTCTTCCTCCTCCTCCACCATCACGATGACCGACTCGCTCCCTCCTCCGGCTTCTTGCTTGGAGTCTCTCTGCTTGCTCTCGCTGGTTTTCTCTGCCGCCTTTAAGCGCTTAATAATCCTTACAAGGAAGTCTCCCTTGGAGCAAAATAATTCAGAAGGTGTCAAGACCCATTATTTCCTGCGGGACTAGGCACGGCAATGCAAATGGTCCTGAAAATGGTCCCCAGACCATTTCCAGACCATGGTGTCCTGGTTCAACCAAACCTCTGAGGATTTTTCTGAACCAGGCTGCAACCGCTTTCCCAGCCAGACACACGCAGCAGAGGCTGGCAGACGCTCCCAACATCTCCTGGTGCACCTCGGTCCCCCGTGACTCGGCTGTGATGGGGGAAGGAGACATGGGGAGCCTGAACAAACCTGAGCCGGGGGAGAACCAGAAGCGCAACTGGTGGCACAGGGCCCGGGCGGTTGGAGGCACGCTGATGCCAAATGATGTTGGAATGCCAAGTGATCAGGTGCTCTTTCCAAAGACTGAAACATTCCACGTTTCCCAAGCGTAAGAAAACATTTCTGCATTTTGAACCACTGCAGTTTCTAATGACTTTTCTTCTCAGCCCTCTGTTTCATAGATCGAGGTGCATTCATTCACCAGCAAACAAAGAGGGAAGGACGGAAGGATGGGAAAGCAAGAGAGCTCGTTGTGCCTTTATGGCTGATTCCCTGGCAATTCGAGTGCTTGTCTAGATGTGCATGCATCCTCTTCCACACTGAAAACCCCAGATTGCAGAAACATGCTCTGAGTGAGCACGGCCTGGGCGAGCTCCCGGGACTGCCCGGCTGTTTCTGAGAAAGACTCGGGTTGTGGTGATGCGACCCCTCGTTTTCTGGGCAAGGCAGAGCACGGCCCCTCCGTGGCACTCTCGGATTGGCGTGCTGCGGTGGTGTCAGCTGTGAGGAGCACAGTCCATTGCTGGGAGTGGCTCTGGCAAGGTCAATGAGAGCGCGAGAGTCGCATGGATCAGGCCCATGGAGAGACGGTGCTGGTGGCAGTCCTGGGAACTGCAGCACAGCTTTATTAATGTCTTATTAATATTGCAGGAATGGACCGGGAGTCCGGGCCACTTTCTCTAATAACTTTTTATAATACATAATATAAAATGCATTGGCCATAAATCACGGGGTGATCATGCCCGGGCAGCTGCGACAGTGTGTCTAATCAGCTATTGACAGGGTTTTAACAATTTATGGTGAGGGCGTGTGGGCTTAATAAAGGATTTCAGCTTATATTATGAGTGCCACATTTCAACCTTGCCCGAAAGTCAGGGAAGACGGCATGCCTGGCCAGTTGGCGGGGGGGGGGGGGGGCCCATGAAAAGATTGGACAGAGTTCCCAAATCCCCCCACCCACCCACCCACCCTGGAACTAAAGGCCGTTAGCATTTTCTGCATTGTTCTTCAGTGTGCAGGATGGTTCATAAACATGACTTTGCATGGATTGCACAGATGTGACCAAAGGGTCAGATTTAATGGATTTCTTTTCTGAAGAAAAAAGATGAGAGAAGCTCTCGAAAAACATGGGGGGGGGGAGGTTAAAATTGAAGACAGCATCATCTGAAGCCCCCAATAAAATTGTGTGCATGAGGCAGGGCAATGGCACAATAGACACACTCATGGCAGGGGGGCTTCAGTGCTTGGGTTTCTGGAGATGCAGAGATATCGAACGATTGCATGCTTCCCAAGGATGTGGAGGGGAATGAAATCCTGCAGAGGGGGATACCTAAAGGGAGTGCATCTGGAAGAGGCTCCATTCCTTGATACCCAACTTTGTATATGGAGGTTTAAAATCATTTGTGCAGGTCTGTAGCCAAGTCAAATGAGTCCGGCTTCCTTAGGGTTTGTTGCAAAGATTCTGATTTTTTAAAACTTATTTTTACACTGATTTTTAAAATTTACATAGAAACATAGAAAGAGCGAGTCAGAAGGGGTCTCCCAGGGCATCTAGTCTGTCCCCCGGCTCCAGCCGGCTCTGCTCACGACATGCCCACCATGTGCATGCCCAGCCTGTCCTTGAACACCCTCACCGATGGGGCCTCAACCACCTCCCAGGGAAGTCCATTCCACACCCTCGGGGTCCTGACTGTCAGGAAGTGCTTCCTGGCATCCAAATGGAACCTTGGCTCCCTAAGCTTTGCTCCGTGGGAGCGCATCCTGCCTTCCTCTGCAGGGGAGAACAGGTCACTACCCACCTCCGTGTGACATCCCCTCACATACCTGTATGTCACCAACAGATCCCCTCTTAGTCTCCTCTTCTCCAGGCTGAAGAGACCCAGTTCCCTCCGTCTTGCCTCATACGGCTTTCCCTGCAAACCAGCCACCAGCCTTGTGGCCCTACGCTGCACTGACTCTAACCTGGCTATATCCTTCCTGCAACGAGGGGCCCAAAACTGAACACAGTACTCCAGTTGCAGGCGCACCAGAGTCGTGTAGAGTGGTAGTAATACCTCTCTCGATCTAGAAGCCACACTTCTGGCTATACAACCAAGGGTGGTGTTCACCCTCTTGATCACCGCATCACACGGCTGGCTCATGTTCATCCTGCAGTCAACCAGCACCCTGAGGTCCTTTTCACAAGTGCTGCTCTCCAGCCACTTGTCCCCTAACCTGTACTTATGACACCTATTCCTATGCCCCAAGTGCAAGACCTTGCACTTATCTACATTGAACGCCATCCTGTTGTCTCCTGCCCACTTCCATAGTCTGTCCAGATCCTTTTGGATCTGGAGTACCTGCTCCTCAGTTGTGGCCACTGCTCCAGGTCTGCACATTTGATCAGCAGACTGTTCACCCCTTCTTCCATGTCGTTAATGAAAAGATTAAACAGGATCGGCCCCAGGACAGAGCCCTGGGGGACCCCGCTTGTCACTGGCTGCCATCCCGATGATTCCCTACTAATGGTTACCCTCTGCTTTCGGTCAGTCAACCATGCCCTAATCCACCAGACAGTGCTTTGGTGTATCCCAAAACTCCTCAGTTTCTCCACCAGGATATCATGGGGCACTTTGTCAAAGGCCTTGCTGAAATCCAGGTAAACCACATCCACTGCATCCTCTCCATCTAGGCACCTCGAAACCTTGTCGTAGAATTCCACAAGTTTTGTCTGGCAGGACCTGTTATTGCTTCAATTTGTGCATTTAAGCCACATAAAATATGCAAAATTAAACCACCAATCAAAGTGTGTCTGAATTTGTGCAAACCCTGAGTCCTGAAATTGGCAGACAGTGGAGTGACTGTTCCTGAAAATCTGCAAATGGGAACCGCCTGGGCGCCTGGTGCTCTTTCTGCCCCCCTTAGGACTGGTGCGGCACCGTGGCCAAACAGTGGGCACCCAGGCCTGATGCTCCCCCGGTGCCTGGGAGCCCAACTCCCATGAGCCACTTATGGCCTCTTATCAGGGATGCTGGGAGTTGTCATCTGAGCACCTGGAGGGCAACAGCTTAGGGGCCACTGGACAAGGCTAGATAGGTTAGAAATGGCCCTACCAACCTAATTAGTACTTGGTAATGAGGTGTCAAAGATGTTGTTGCGGTTGTTGTTGCTGCTGCACGATATCCAGTCATCGTGCCACCCAGTCATGGTGGCAACCCCGTGAATGAAGGCCTCCAAGATGCTCCATCCTTGACCGCCGGCTCAGCTCTCAGATGCTGGAGGCACGGAAGGCTCTGCCTTGGCTTGATCCAGGGTGCCCTGCTTTGTCTTTCTGCTGGCCCAGGCATTTGCAGAGCACCATGTTTCGTGCATCCATTTCCTTCTTGGCAGCTCCCTCCACTGTCCAGCTTTCACACCCATACGGGGTGATCCAGATATAAGATACAAGGCTCAGTCTGCAGCAGAACAGCCTAAGACTAGATGGTCTTTTGGAGTTCCTTTGAGAAAAAAATATCAAAGTGCAGGGCAAACCAAAGAGAGAGAGAGAGAGAGAGAGAGAGAGAGAGAGAGAGAGAGAGAGAGAGAGAGAGAGAGAGAGAGAGCGAGCAGTTACTTGAAGCTGTCCAGGATGTGATCCGGAGAGGCTTCCCATAACCCTCCGAACACTTGTCCTCTGTATGGTGGGAGATCTGTGGAAGCAAAGGTCGTATCTGCAAGGCACTTAGAAGAGGCAGGAAGGGCTGTGAGGCGCCACAGAAATGCTTCAGTGCTGGCCCAGCCTGCCTCCTCTGCTCCCCAAAGCCCATCCCGGGGGTCCCTCTGGTGACCTTGGAGCCGTGGCCAGCAGGGCACTTTCTGTGCCGGTGGTGAGCAAGTGCCAAGTCCGGGCTCCAGACATGCAGCACATTCCTGAGGTCAGCCCTGGGACTCTGAACAGTTTGGTGGCCACAAGACTGAGCTGCCCGAGAACCTGTGGCAGAGGGGAGCTTTCGTGCAGCAGTGCCCTGGTCGGCCTCTTGGCCTTTTCCTGAGTCGCACCGCTGCATCGTCTCTGCCGCTTTCATTCACAGGCTCACCCGCCCGGGGGGCCAGGCACATTCCCCCCCCCCCCCCGGGCAGGGACGTGAAGTAACCGGGAGAGAAATCCGTGCGGCGCAGCAATCCTGCAGAAGCGGTCTCCGCCGAAAACTCAATCGGCGCTTGTCATTTGAACATATTGTCTTCCGACTTGGTTCATTTCCATGCTGAGGGGCCTGCTTTGGAGTTGATTGGAAATAATGCGTCCCCCAGGGCTGCACGTGTCACCCAGAAATTGCAGCAGAGAGATCCAGGTTGGTGTGCGGTCTGCGAGCATCCGTGGGGGGAGGGAGAGGCGGAGCAGGAGGGAGCGGGGAGAGGCCCCCGGGCAGAGGGCCGGGAGGAAGCCCTCTGGCAGAGGGAAGCAGGGGCCGTTCCTGCCCCTCTGCGCCGCGGGGGGGGGGGCGCCCGGCACACCCCGGAGATGTGGGCAGCCAGCCCCCCTCGGCTGGTGGGCTCATTTCCGAGGGAGCAGGGCAGCCACGAGGGTCCTTACGGCTGCCGCGCTGCTGAGGCTGTCCGTGGGCACGCGGGGGCGTGTGCGCAGGGCAAGCCTGTTTGGGGCCACGCGAAATCAGACCTGGCCCCCACTTCTCGGATCTGACAATGCTCTCACGGAAGTTTTTGTGGGACAGTGTGGGGTGAAGGACTTATAACTAGGGCAGCTAATTTATCCCTATTTGTGTTTTAAACTGGTCCCACTCATCAAACAGAGACATGTGAGACCCAAATTTGCAGAGTTCTCCATTCCTGGGACAAAAGAAATATGAGATTTAAAAAAAATAAGCATGGGAGAAAGCAAAATGAATTGATTCTCTCCTACCAGTCCTTAAACAGTAGACCACCAGTATAGAATC
Organism: Varanus komodoensis; assembly: GCF_004798865.1. Lineage (NCBI taxonomy): Eukaryota > Metazoa > Chordata > Lepidosauria > Squamata > Varanidae > Varanus > Varanus komodoensis. Next base: position 1,253,541 of record NW_025335440.1, read on the forward strand.
ATGTCAAATATTATGTCGTTTGTCCGTTCTCAGAATGCTACACACGGTTGTGATCAGCCCATCTCAAAAAAGATATCACAAGCAATGGAAAAAGTGCAGAGGAAGGCAATCAAAATGTTTGTGGAGCTGGGGCAACTCCCCTAAAAGAAGCCGCCACAGCAATCTTTTGTTTTAATTTAATTTAATTAATTTAGAAAAAGGGTAATTAAGTGTATAGATAAAGGAGATTTACGCAGTTATGTATGGTGAGGAAAAAGTGGGCAAAGAGGAGCTTTTTTCTCCCTCTTTTTAATGTTTGTATTTGGGATCATCCAATGAAACTGATTCAGTAAATTTCAGAGACAAAACAAAGTATTTCTTTCCACAGCTCTGATTGCCACAAGATGTTAGCTAAAATGGAAAAGGTGCTAGCGAACCCTTTCAAAAAAGATTAAACAAATTCATGATGGAGATGGAGGAGGAGAGGCTAGTCCTCATGATACCACCCTAGAGGTTACAGGTTTCTTTTTCATTCTTTAGCTGATGTGGAGGGAGGGCACTGCAGGAAGGAAGCAGCTGGGGAGAGAAGATTACAGCTGGCTTTAGAGCAAGGAAGCATGCTCAACCTTGAAATGTGTTTGCAATAACAGAGTGTCGCCCAAATCCAGAGTTATGCAAGCAGTCCTAGTTGTGGGTGGGAGCCACACTCCTTGCTGTGGTGTCTGAGCATCTCGTGTGCGTGCAAAGGCATGGACCCTGTTGACCTGGTGCTTCCATGGGAAGGTCCAGCTAGGTTGGCCTTTCCTAACCTGGCACTTCCCATCATAGCTGCGGGGAAGGTGGGAGTTGGAGTTGCAGTTAATACATTCACACAATGCCAAGCAGGGGAGAGTTGGGCTAAGTTCCCACAGAATAGTTCCATGGTAACATGAGTTTGTGCACAACCTGCAAACAGCCCTTCCCTTCCCTTCCCTTTGCAAAATATTTTGGCTTGCTTTGCCGTGTTCAGGAGGCTTAAAGAAACCAGGCCAGAGGCCCAGCAGCTCAGTCAATTGAGAAAAACTCCCCGCTCCTCCCTGGGCATCTTGAGGGACTACCCATTTCAGGCTGCGAGACGCACTGCTGGCGTGGCCAACCCAGTGGCCGAGTGCCCAAGCATGCAGGCGTGCTGGGTGCTGCAGCCAAAGCCGTTCCTTGGCGGCTGCCGTGCTGCATCGATAGCAATGCATGCACATCCACATCTGGGTGGGAAGGACACCCTGGCCACAGTGTAATGGTCCGGGAAGCACCTTCTGGCAACACCTGGCGCAAACTTTGTGCTCACGGCTCTCAAAGCCGCTCCTGACTTCCCTCTGCCATGATCATGCCCGTCCCCCAGGGCCTTTTCCCACGCACCCACCCCCTGCCCGCCGACATAAAAATCGGTAAGCAACTGCTGCCCCCTAGTGGCACTGGGCGGAAGGAGAATTGCTCTCGCAGGGAAAACTCGAGCTCAGGAGCATAGAAGCATAAGAAAAGGCCTGCGGGATCAGACCAAAGCTCCATCCTGTCCAGCACGCCATACACAGGATGGCAAGCCAGGATCCCTCCAGCAGGAAGGGGGCCAGACCCTCCGGCCCAAGCTCCTCAGCGACTGGTGTGAGCAGCCACGCCTCCTCTGGTGAAGGAGGAAGCACACGGCCAGCAAGGCCAGTAGCCGCTGAGAGCGCCTCCTCCCTTGTGAATCTGCCCAGCCCCCTCGAAAGCCATCCAGTTTGCTGGCCATCTCCACTTCCCATGGTACCAAATCCCACTGTTTAACTATATGCCATGTGGAGAAGGAATTCCTTGGACCTGCCCTGAATGGGTCCCGTCCCGTCCCGTTCCCCCCCCCGCCCCCCCGTCCCATGCATTTCATGGGATGGCCACCATGACCAAACCTCTCAAACAGCATTGCAAAGTGAAGGGCTTGGGGATGGGGGTCAGTTCTCCCCAGGTGACACAGTACCTTGATCCCCCATTGCAGCCTCCCCGCAAGCTGCTGTTCTGCAGATATGTCTGCCTGCGACCCCCGTCATCCCCCCCACCGGGGCCCTCTGAGAAGCCAGATTCACCGAGGTTGTGCTCCCAGGGCTCCTGACAGCTCACCCAGCACTGTGCTGAAAGTTTCTTCTACCCAAGAGCCCCTCTGAGCTCTTCTGAGTAGACTCGTATAGGAGTGCAGTGTAAAGGGCACAGATCAGAACAGCAATTACCTCCACAAAGATGGCATATGTATTTCTCTTAAAGTCCCTCCCCTCCCCTCCCCTCCCCTCCCCTGATCTATTTGGGCACATCTTGTCCAGAAAGTTTAGGACAACTGATAGCACTGGGTTCATTCATTCATTTTTCACAAGAACAGAAATGTGTGAATTGCACCTTCTGAAAAGTGCTGCATCTCAGGGCAGCTGTGAACATGATGCCGGAATGGAGGAAGGAAACAGTTGCCTTGCTAGGGGGGTTGCGGTGGCCAGTTCCGGGGCCTCAGGCCACCCACCTCCCAGGCTGCTGCCCTGATCCATCTCCCCCAAGTATTCATCTCCACCACAAGCAGGCGCTTTGCAAAGGCCATGAACTGCCCATTCATGGTCCAGCCATCCTCAAGATGCTCCACACTGCAACAAAGAACAGCGCATCATGTGTGGCAAAATTCCTCCCCTGCACCTGGCCAGCGCGAGGAATGCTGCTAGACTCAAGTGGCGGGTGGAGCCAGCACCCTGGCCACAGAAGCTGCCACTGCCACGCCGCCAAGAGCCCGGCTCTGTGGTGCCAGAGCTGCATGGCCCAAAGGGTCTTCCCCTCCCTTCCAGGGGAAGATGTGTATGCTGCCCCCCCTCAAACATGGCCATGCCACATTCCACCCAGAGGCGTCCACCCTTCAGCAGGCTGAGCCCCTGTGGGAAGGAGGGGGCAGAGACTTCCTGCAGAAGGTGCTGCAGCCTGAGAGGAAGCTTGTGTGGGTTAAGGTGTCCAGCTGGACCTGTCGGCTGCATGGCGTCTTGGTGGGTGGCCCCCGGCATTTGCCCGATGGCCAGGCAGAGCCTCTCGTGGGTCAGAGGGAGAGAGGAGGGTTCACGCCTGTAGCGAGGCCATCGATGCTTCTGTAAACTTGGCACAACTGGAGGGTTCTGCTGGTTTTGTGCAAAACCGAAAGAGAGAAAGCAGGCGGGCAACACACAGCCTGCAGGCTAGCTGTAGCCCTCCATAGCAGCTGGTCTTCCCTCCTGCCTGGCAGGAGTGACCCCCACTCTAGCTGCTCTCCGGGGGGAAAGGGCACATGGAGAATGGGGCTCCAGGCTGCCATGTCATGGGGGCACGGTCCCTCTTTCTCCCCAGTAGAGTCCCCGGGCCACTCCGGTGATGGCGGGAAGAAGCGCAGTCCCCCAGGGTCCTGGGTGGGGGTCCAGTATTTCCCCCTCCTCCCTCTGAGGTTGCCCACCCCCGCCCAGATGGAAGACCCCAAGGGGCTTGGAGCATTCCAGTTAGCCCTGGACCCTGCCTCGGCTGCCCAGCCCAGATCTGCCGCTGACCCTCCCCAGTCGCAGCCCAAGGCTGAGCCAGAAAAGGCCCGGCTGGTGAGGGAGGTCGAGAAAGGAAGAGGGAAGACGCACCACTGAGATTTTGTAAGACATCTGCTAGTAATTAGCATTTTGAATGCTTTACAGAGATGCCATATGCACTGAAAGAATGGAGCGGGGGGGGGGCAGTGGGGGGAGGAGATGCGGCACTGGCAGCCGCTTCCTTTCTCCTGCACGGAGAAAGCGCAGTAGGGAACGTCGCGCAGACGCCCTCCGGAAAGCTGACCTTTGCGCTCTGCGGGCTCTGGGGAACTCCGTCCAAGCGTGTTCTCCTGCCTCCTTGGCTTGGCTTTCTGGCACTCTGCACTGCCTGCTTTCCCACCCCACCCTGCCCTGCCCCCTCCCTTCCCCTCCCCTCCCCTCCCCTACCCCCAACGTGCCCACCCACCACTCCAACAGCAGCCCTCCCCTCCAGTGAGTTGAACCATCCTTGCCGATGTGAGAAACCTGAGCTGAGTCCGTGCCAGCCAGAGTTTTGGTGCTCCATCCAGCCACCCAACCAGCGGTTCAGCCTTTGGGGTCTGCCTTTTTCACCCCACATTAACACTTTCCTCCCAGGCTTTTGTTGGCATTTGATGGAGATTTTAATGCCATTAGTTTTTCAGGCTTTTTGTATGTGAAGATCTTGTTTTTATTATATTGCTTTGGGGGTTTCAATTTTTGTGAATGCCCCAAAGAGAAATGAGTGAGTGAAATAAATAGATGGGGGACATGCTGACGTGCCCCGGGGGCCAGAGGAGAAGGAGGCTGCTCGCGTCTGATGCAATGCGTGGGAAGCTCGGAAAACAGCATGCATCACTGCGACAGGGCAATTCCCCTCCTGGCCATTTTCTGGGGGTTGTGATCAGGTGACAATCCCAGTAAGAAAGGTTAGGCAAGCCTGAAACCAGGGCAACAGTTCAGGGCCTGTTCCACCTGAACAGCCCCCCCCCATGGGGAATGGGGGGGCGAGGGGCCCTCCCACTGCCCTGTTGGCCGCCCACTCCTCCCTGCTGCCCCCTTTCTCCTCGCTGTCCTGTCTGTTCTAAGCCTGCAAGTGAGACCCTCCGCGGGCCTTCTCTGACGGAGCAGCAGAATGGGAACGACTTAAAGGAATCCTGGGCACGGCTGGCCCCCAGACGGGCTCTGTGTTCCTCCCCAGCCTCTCTGAGGAAGTGGCAGAGGGGGCCGTTCAGGTGGCACTGTGGGGAACAAGCAGTGGTCTCCCTGCCTCACATCTCTCAGGTGGGAAGACGCTCTTGCTCTGGGCCTCGCGCATGCGGCTCTCTCCATCTGTTCCGGGGGGGGGGGCATTTCCAGCACTTGTCATGGCAACGCAAGAAATACTTCCCCAAGTTCAGTGGTGAAAGTGGGCTGAAGTCGAGATGTATTTATGTATGGAAGGCACCATTTTACCCATGTTTTCCTGGCCCAGAAAAGGAGCCGCTCAAAACAGCCTGCAGAATATAACAAACGTGGAAACGGCCGTCATTCAGGCAGGCTGTTCAAATGCTGCCTGCAGCCCAGTGGGAAAGCAGCTGTTGCGCAGGCTGCCCCGAACACGCTTGTTTCCCGAGTGGGGCAGCGTTCTGGGGCAGAAGCTCTGCTGGCCTGCTGCAGTCCCAAAACAAGCACTTCCCCTCGCTCCTGGGGAGATTTCACAGAGTGTTGCGTCCCCAGTGGGAAGGGCCATTGGCACCCCACCACCAGGCCGGATGCTGCCTGGCCTCGATGAGCAAAATGGGCAACAACCTTCCCCGCCCCCACAAAAAAATCCCTAATGGTCAGCACTGAAATTAAGCGAGCACAGGAAAGCACAGGAAGGGCAGCCCAGATTCGGGCCAGGTTGCTGCTGGCCTTGGCACTTGGCCTCTTGCTGCAGTGCAGCTGGGAGCATGGGGGCCTCCAGCAAGTTTCCTCCTGCAGAGACTCTCCCCACCTGCTGTTAAATGTGCCCCCGGGACACCCTTGGGCCGGCCTTGCCCATCCGGTCTGCTTTCTCCTTGCAAGCGGCCTGCTGGGTCCCACACTCTTCGGCACACTCCCAGTTCTGAGCCTGGCCGGAAAGGCTCTGCTAGGATCCCCTTTCTGAGTGATGCTTGAAGCACCAGTCCATGCCAGAAGAGGCCTCTGGCCAGGCCTGGCCATACGCTTGCACCTACCGCTGAAACTAATTGTGTTTGCATTTTGATGTGAATTTACCCACCTTTACACATTAGAACGTGCTCTGCATTACACAGTGAGAGCCAGTGTGGTGTAGCGGTTAAGAGTCCGGGACTGGGACTCGGGGGATCTGGGTTCCAGTCCCCACTCAGCCATGGAGCCAACTGGGTGACTTTGGGCCAGTCACGGACTGTCAGCTCAACTTACCTAAAAATATTACAAAAACCAGAATATGTATAAAAAGTAATTTAAGAAGAAAAATGCCTTATGCAGTAGAGTTTTCCAATCAAGAATGTATATAAATGTGTTTCTTATGGAAAATAATGTTAGAAATGCAATATATTAAGAAAACTGTTTGTAAAAAGATCTATCAGGCAAAAGAAAGAAAGAAAGAAAGAAAGAAAGAAAGAAAGAAAGAAAGAAACCCACGTGGGAGAAATATGCTTACAGATTATCTTAAGAACTTATGTTTTTGATCATCTTAGTTGGTCTGAACCAGACTTAAGACTGGAAAGGTTCTCAGCATTTGAACCAAATTTAAGACTAGGAGAAGTGAGGAAGCCGCAAGACACCGCAGTTGGCACGTTTGCCCGGTCTTGCTTGTAGGCACACAACCTTAACTCGTCTAGAGCCCAGTGCTGACAGGACAGAACATGGGCGCAGCTTTATGGTATTCCATAAAATAGAAACACTTTAGTCCTCCCTGAGCTTGGAGATCCAGTAAAACATTAAGGGGTTTCCAGGAAAATATGCGCCCTGCCTCCACCCCCGAAGCAAGCCTCGCGTTGCTCCCAGCGCGGGCCAGACTGAAGCGGCCCACTGCTCCGCGGACGTGGAGCCTGCAGCCCTCCCTCGGTGGCCAGGCCCAGGGCTTTCCTCTGGGGACTGAGGTGCAGAGGGTGTGCGGGCAGCCCAGTGCCAGACACTGGCCTCAGCGCACTGTTAATGCCGCGGCTGCTGCTAAGTCGGGACATGCGCACCGGCGCCTTGGGAAGTCTGGCCAGTGCCCGGACGGGCAGCAGGGCCAGCGAGTGCGAGAGGCGGGGGCGCAGAGGAGGCCTGGCAGGCTGCGCTGGCGCCTCCTGGTGGTGGGAGATCTAGGGCCTCTCGCCCTGGAGGAGAGGGATGTGGCCGTCAGCTTGGACATCTTGCCGAGGGAGGCTGGGGGCGCTCACTCACCTGCGCATGTGTGCAGAAATGCCCCTGTTGGCGAGGGACCGAGGCTGGCTCCATATCCGGGATCCAAGCTGTGTGTTCGGCAGGCGGTGGCGGAGAGCTGAGAAAGCGAGGGGAGCGACTTGTGTCCTCTTTTAGGCAGGGGCTGCCCTCTGTGCGAAGGGCTGTCCCATCCAGCGCAGGTTTAAGAATGCCAGCGAGGACTCAGGCCAGGTGTGTTTCCTTCAGAGCAGGCCTTTTCACAGGAATGGCTGCGGCCCGTCCTGGTACAAGAGGCAGTCAGGCTGGTCATTCTGGCCTGCTTTTCTGTTCCATTTTTGGCCACAACTTCAAAAGCCTTTTTCCAACAAGAAAATGCTTCATCTGCTGTTGCAACCAGATCGCCAAGTCAAGATTATTGAGGCTGGCTGCAGTCACAACAATTTTTGTGGCCACTGGTTGTTGGTATGGGAAGTACAGTGCTTTCATTCATTCTCTCTCTCTCTCTCTCTCTCTCTCTCTCTCTCTCTCTCTCTCTCTCTCTCTCTCTCTCACACACACACACACACA
>NW_025335440.1:1261082-1466637 GCF_004798865.1 Varanus komodoensis
CACACACACACACACACACACACACACACACACAATATCTGTGTGTGCACATGCACACACTTGGTCTGATCCACTGGAAAAAACACTTTTCATAATTTGGACACTCTGCTTTTGTTAATGCAGCCTAAGATCATTTTTCACATGAGCTGCTGCTTTTTCTTTCTTTTTTTCCAAAATTGAATGCAGGGATTTTTACTAATCTCTGCTGGATTTCGTCTTGGTTCTAGCCCAGTGTTCCAGCCTGCTGGGATAATTTTGACTCTTGATTCCATCCTCTGCAGCATTAGCTAAGCCCTCCGTGCACTGAGTGATCCACATATTGATCAGTGTCTTCTCTACACCATCATAAAAAAGGGCTGAGCAGCCCAGGAGCAAAGACAGAGATTTCCCTCCAGGAGAGGGCTAAGCCTAAGCTGCATTATCAAGCCCAAGGCTTACCAGCTTGTCAACAAGGAGACGTTATCAAATGTTTGGTGAAATCAAGATATACTATGCTTTGGCAATCCCATGATCTACCAACTAGTAACCTCTTTAAAAAGGAGGCAGGGTGATACAGGTGTTCTTCTCCGTTTTGTGCAAACTAGGCTGGTCACCAGTAATCAATTCATTGTTTTGTATACATTCACAAACAATCCACTTAATAATATGGCCTTGAATGTTGTCCATGATCAAAATCAGGCTGATCTTCCCGGATCCATCTGTTCCCTGTTTTTGAATAAATTGAGAATATTGAATTGTCTCCATTCTGGAACCTCACATGTTCTCTAAGAATTCTCAGTGGTTACAGGCAGTGCTTTAAAAGTGTTTCGGAAAGTGTCTTCAATGTCCTAGGATGGTATTCATCTGTTCCTGGAGAACTGGGGTGTATTAAAGTAGCCAGGTGTTCTTTTTCCATTTTCTCACCTGTCCTGAGCTACAAGACCCTCTTCATAGGATGTGTTCTCCCTCCCGTTTGGAGCAGCAGTCTGCTTGTGGCAACACTGGAGAAGTAGTTCCACCTTCTCTGATCATCTACTTGTTCACGGCTCGACTCTTGCTCTTTGGGGGGCACCGGTGTAGGCGCCTCCCCAGGTATCTTCACCATCTTGCAGAGGAAGCCACTGCATACGTTGCAAGCAGCCCTGGTCCTGAAAAGGATCCCTCGGGTGACACCAACGTGCTGAGGTCCGGCCCTGGGAGCGTGGCGTGCTTGTTTCTGCGGACCTTGCTTGCTCGCCCTGGTGGGCTTCATGCCCCTTAGAGTAGGAGCAGGGCAGCAGCTTTGCACACAGAAGGCCAGGTTCAGATGCAGTATTTCCAGGTAGGGCTGGGAGAGAGGCCCTGGGGAGTCACTCCTTGGACATGGGAACAGCGGATCCACGAGAGGCAGTGCAAATGGCTCCTTCGCGTGGCTGCACGTCTGCTGAGCTTGCTGCTTCTCGTGGGTGGACGTGCTTCTTTGGCCCAGGGCCAAAGAACCCGAGAGGCTTGTGGAGACGCCCCTGGCAAACCCTTTAGCGTAGCTGGAGTAACTGGGTTCATCTTATCTAGGTTGGCTTGTTGACAAACATTCCTGAAGTCCTCGGAGCAGAGCAGCACAATACGAGGGGGGGCCCGAAAGAAACCAGAGTCGTTCTCTGGTGCACGAGCCCATTCTCTCGCTTGTTTGTCGATTTTGTGATGGCTGAAAACAGCCATTTTGTGAAGCACTCACGATGTGATGGCTGAAAACAACCCTCACAAAGGTCGATGGATAAGCGAGAGGCGCTTAACAAAAAAACTACTGCATGGCACCACCGTTTCGCCTGACGACACCGGTTGGCCGACTGATGCAGAAGGGCCCCCGCCAGAGGCAACCAGTGGTGGGAGCATGTGCGACAAGGGGTTCACCCACCCGAGGATGATTCCGGTTTCCTCTGGGTCCGGCTTGCAGAGGCGGGGCAGAGACGGGCGCTCGAGCCCCGAAACAGTCCCCGGGCAGCACAAGGCGATGCCGAAAGGCAACGCGCTGGCCAGGCTGCTACGGAAGTCAGGCCCAGCGCCTTATTTTGAGGGTATGCCCCAGCCGCTCTGGGGGCACCTGCTTATAGGCTTGCTCTGGAATGCCGTTCTTCTGCTTTTTTAAGTGTGGGGCTTGCTGCGCAGTGCAGCCCTTCGCCTTTGCCCAGTTTGCAGCATCCGGAAGGAGCCACTGCGTCCTGGCTGCTCCGTGCGGAGCACTTTTATGTGGAGCGCTGCAGCTGAAAGCTCATCAGCCTTTGCCTCCTTGTAGAGCACGTGGCCACAGCCAGAGGTGGGTGGGATGGCAGGCATGGGAGGGCCATCGTCCAGTGGGCGATGGGGGCAGTTGCCTTTCCACCGATCACTCTGGAGCTGTGGGAGGGGTCAGGATGGAATCTCTTCTGTCCGGTGGGGCAGGATTGGCAGCATCTGGATGCTTGGACTGAGGGGTCTGGAGCCCGTAGGAGGCTGATGGCCCAGGCACCTTCTCCCCTTGTGTGGCAACAAAGGGTGGGTCCAGATACATGACGACCCACCAAGTTCTCAACCCACCTTGAGAATTGAAGGCAGGTTGTGTGTGGGTTGTCATTAAATCATAGTTTGTTACTGAAGTGTGGAGTTTTGTGTCACTGGAACCCAGGCAGAAACAGACAAGAAAAGAAACAACCCACAGTTCACAGCCCAACAACAAACAGTGCGATCTCTTCATCAGTTGTCCATGGTTAATAAACAATGGGTTGTTAGTGTGGCTGGGCTCAGACAACAGATGACTGCCATTTCAGCAACAAACTATGATTCAACCACCACCCTTGAATGTGGGTAGTTGTGCTGGGTGAAGCCAGCCATGGACAAGCTGGATGGACCAGCCACTGGACTTGGTAGAAAAAAGCTTCCCCTCTTCCTTTTCAATAAAACACACTACAGTGTACACATCTGTCGTTCCCCCCCCCCCGCCCCAGATGCATTGGATTACAACTCTCAGCATCTCCCAGGTAGGAGGATGCTCAAGATGGGCTCCAGAAAGGCTGCTGTTCCCTGTGAAGTAGAACGTATGAGTCAAAAGCCTGCATTTGCTGCCACGTAATACATGGGATGGAGCTGGCTGGCTGTTAGCACCCCCCTCCCCGCACACACGGCCCTTTCTCCTCTCCGTGGTTCCTCCCCCTTCCCTTGTGGTGTCTCCCATCAGTAACTAATTATTTGCAACTGAAGCATCTCTGTTTAGACCTTTCCATTGGGCACCAGATGGGACGTTAACCCTCAAACCATCATCCCTGGCAAGAAACCCACATCTGCTGTAGAGGAGAGTGGGCAGAAAGGAGCCGGCTGGGGGCAGGGGGCGGTGCGGTGGCAACGGAGATAAATTAGTCACCATGTATGGCTTTTAAGTGACATGCAGTCTCCAAGAGGCAGCTTCGCAAAGCTACAAGCATTCAGCCAACACGTCTTTTAACGTTTGCCTTCCCAGGCTGCATGAGAACTCTAATCTGGTGGTTGAGTTTGGGGGGGGGGGTGAAATTAAAGTTATCTTAGCTGCCACGATGTCTGTGTTGGAAGGGGGAGCTCTTTTCTCCTCTTCGGCTATTTATAACTTCCTCATTCTAAAGAGTCAGAGGGGCTGGTTTTGGCTTGGCTTTGCCGAGGAATGAAATGAAAAGCTTCAGCCTGGATGTTTTCAGTTTGTCATTCAAATAGATTTCAGCATTTTGTATGAGGGAGAGAGATTTGTAGCTGTTGAAGGGTTCGAACAGCAGCCAAAGAGTTCATTCCCATTTCTCATGAAAGAAACCCCTGCTACCCCAAAGAAAAAAAGGGTCTACAGACCGTTTCTGAGGAGCAATGGAAGCCACTCACACCGTACCTTTACAATGGCTCTACTCCAAACCAGAATTTCACTAAGGAAGGCACTGTGCTTAAAATTTAGGGGTATAACATGTACACTGTAATGTTTAAGGAAGATTTCACAGCAACTTGGGGGTGGGGTGACAATCTCTTCACCCCTTCCCTACTTCCTACTTATGCAGTGCCGTGGCTCATAGTGGTTCGTAGTCCTCTCTCCTTCTGGCTGCATTCACACATAACAATCAACACTGCACAGCTACCGTGGGTTGCGGTTTTTTACCATGATCAGCTCGACAGTGATCAAATGGTGTCCTGCACGCGTGCGCAGATGGGATTCCCAGGCGCGCACGGGCGATGGAGGGCTTTGGTGGGAATGGCAGCTCAGACTCGGAGGAGGGGGAGTGGGGGGCTGTCCCAGCTGCGGCTCGGAGTTCTCTTTCTGATATTGGAGTTGTTGAGACTAGTGGGGCCCAAGTGGTCCAAACTCTCCCGGTGAGCCGGCCCGAGCCAGCTCTGGATCAAAGCACTTCAAGGACAACCACTGAGCCCCCTCCCTCCTGACTGTGGAAAAGAAGCCGGCAGGGAACAGGCTGAGGAGGGGTTCCCGAGCTTGACACCCCGGAAACGAGGACATGAGAGCTCAAGGACGTGCCCGCCGGCTGGGCCAATGAGGGGCTCAGTGGGGAGACCGTAGCACGCCTCCCTCCAGAGACCCGTCCCGAAGGGTCCGTAAACAAAGCTTTGGGCGAAGGGGGGCAGAGCGAAGGGTCACCTTCCCATCCGGAGTGCCTGTTTCAGGGCTTGGGAATACATTGTTGCTGAGTGGAATAAAGACTCTTCTAATCATCGCTGAAGTGCCTGTCTCGTTTGGGAGGGGGCGCCTGGCTCTCGACAAATGGTTTCTACACTATTGTAGCTTCCACTTTCTCTGCTCAGTCCTCCCACAGCTGCCACATATCCCATCAGCCACTGTGCCTGAAATTCAATCCCAGTGTGCACTGCTTCTTACTTATGTCACCTGCCTCTTCCTCAACCCACCTTATCCACCTCCTTACCTAAGAATGCATGTAGGACGATCTCTGCACACGGCACTTCTCAAAGCAGCAGCAGCAGCAGCCGGGTCCCTGTTCCAAAGGGCAGGGCCAAGGCACATGTTCGCACAGGTGTGAAGGCGTGCGTGCATTTGAACGGAATGGGAGATTCTCTAGTGCACTGGAAAGGGTTTAACTCCCACATCCAAACGGTCCTACAAGAGTGCCAGTAGGGAAACAGCTCTGGAATCATGAGGGGGGATTGAAGTTTCTCCCAGTCAGCGCCAGGAGAAGTGGCTGGAGCTGGTACTGGGACAAAGCCTGTCAGAACCTGTCCCTCCAGTTATTTGCGGGTCCCTCTCGTGCACAGCCCAGTCATCAAAGGAGAGCTGAGCCAAGAGGAGGCCTACAAACGCTCACGGGCCCCCTCTTGTGCAGTGGGCAGCCTTCTTCTGAGCCACACGCACCAGCCCAAAGGGTGGCTGCACCAGACCCAGGAGCGGGGCCCTGCTTGCTTCGCGTGTGGGGTGCAATTCCTGGAGAGCACTGGGTGCGCTCTCCAGGAACTTGGGCTCAAAGCAGACTGGTGTCCAGGGAGCTCAGCCCAGGGAATCGGATGCATTCCCACCAATCCCTAGCTGGAGTCTCTCTAGAACTCAGCACTCACAGCAGCAAAGGGCCCCTTCAGGCACAGGGGCTTCTGCTTGCCCAGGGTGAGTGCGGTTCAGGTACCAGGGTGCACAGACAGGCAGGCCTAACAGAAGGGGGAAGCGGTGTCCGTCAGGGCTGTACGTCCACAGGCTTGGGTCCGGGGTGTGGGATGCCAGGGCTCCACAGATGGTATGCAACTGGGGAGGAGATCTGACGGAAGTACAGCAGCCCCAGAGGACGCCTGGGAGGCAGTTCCAGGCATGTGGGGCAGAAAGGGAGAGAGAGTGGCGTCACCTAAGTAGAGACAGTGGGAGGCAAGGGGCACCTTGCCCGCCCTTCTCCACACCCACCGATATGCCCCACGCCCCCTTTCTTTTTCACCCACCCCATGCCTGCAGAGAAGAGCCGTGCGCTGGGGGTGGCGAGGAAAGCCTTGCATGCCAGCCAGCTGCTTGGCGGTGACAGAGGCACGGACGTGTGCGTGTGCGAGCACAGACCTTGGGTGCGAGCCGTTGCCCATTCATCCACGCGGTGCCATGGCTTTACATCTCCCAGTTGGTCCTTAAACTAAGAAGCGGTGCTATGGGGGAGAATAATTGCCCATTAAAAAAAGAATGATCAGAGCTGAGTGATACCTCATAGCCAGCCGTTCTAATTACCCTCTAATTACCACCGTGTAACTAGCAGTGGGATAAATTCCCTGTCGCAGAGTCTTGGGGGGTTGTCTGGAAAACAAATGGCTGAGGTTGGGGCTGAGCACTGAGGAGCTATGCGCCGAAATCATTTTGACCACTGGTGACATCTTCCTTGCCATGCATGGAGGCAGCCATCCAGCGTTAATTGGCTGCTTGCTTATTGAGATGCACGCGTGCATATTTGTTAACAAAACAACATCACCAAAATTCACAAAAGCATATTTGTCTCCATCAAGGAACAAAGCTGTGCAAAAGGGACGTGCACCGGGGCTGCTGAGCCTTGATCTGCGCTGGGGGCGGGGTGAGTCCGGCCCCCGGGACCCCAGTCTGGCCCTTCCCCTTCCCCGGTTTCACCCCCAACCAGAGATTATTTTGTGGAGTCCTGGCTTCTGAACAGTTTTTTCCCAATCCCAAAAGGTTGAAACGCCTTGCTAAGGCCTAGTTGCTGGCAGTACGTGCTTTGAATTGCAGGATTATGGTATTTGGGGCACTGGGGCATTTTGGCCCGGCCCCTTTGACCTGCGACCCCACCCACTGCTGGAATGTGGCAAGCGGCACCCAAGGGGATCCAAAATTGGACCCAGACATTGGGCCGCAAGGGACTTGCCGTCCTTCCCCTAGCCTGTGCCAGTCTGTGGTAGCACTGGAGAACACAGGGAGCATCTCCTTCGGGGTCTGGGTGAGGTGAGGTGGGCAAGGCACCTTCAGCAGGCCCCCTCATGCAGCCGGGATGGAGGGGGCACTGAGGGGATCCCAAGCGTGCTTCCTCCAGCTTCCTGGGATGTTCTGTGCCATGTGAGCCCGGGAGCCCTGGAGCTGAGCCACCGCCCGCTGGGGCCACAGTCGCCACTTGTGAATCACCAAAAAAGCAGATATGCCCCAGCACAAGAGAGGACCAAAGAGGGCACTGATTCCCATAAAATCAGCCAGAGAGTGGGGCTGGAGAGACTCTGACAATAGAAGCCCCCAGCCTCAACCAGGCCAGGGCTAGAGCCAGTGCACTTCGGCTCCAGGGCCTTGTTTTCTGGACTTTACCTTTGATTAAGCCTTTGTGCAGCTGACACACTTGGGCTCCTGATTGACCCCACTTCTTGACTGCGTCAGAGAATCATAGGATAGTAGAGCTGGAAGGGGACAGGAAGGCCATCAGGTGCAGCCGCCTGCTGCTGCAGGACACCATGTTACACCATCCCACTCAGAGGGCTGTCCAGTTCCTTTCTGAATGTCTCCAGTGAGGGAGAGCCCACCACCTCTCTGGGCAGCTGGTTCCCCTGCCATACTGCTGTGACAGTGAGGAAGCTTTTCCTGATGTGCAGCCCGAATCTGAGTTGTTGCAGCTTGAAGTGATTATTCCGTGTCTTGCACTCTGACATCAGCAAGAAGAGATCTTGACCTTCTCCTTCGGGGCAGCCTTTGAGGTACTCATGGAGGGATATACTTGTGGAATTCTGTGTCAAGGTTCCAAGGTGGCTAGACAGAGGGGATGCACTGGATGTGGTTTACCTGGATTTCCGCAAGGCCTTTGACAAAGTGCCCCATGATATCCTGGTGGAGAAACTGAGGAGTTTTGGGATACACCAAAGCACTGTCCAGTGGATTAGGGCATGGTTGACTGACCGAAAGCAGAGGGTAACCATTAGTGGGGAATCATCGGGATGGCAGCCAGTGACAAGCGGGGCCCCCCAGGGCTCCGTCCTGGGGCCAATCTTGTTTAATCTGTTCATCAATGACATGGAAGAAGGGGTGAACAGTCTGCTGATCAAATTCACGGATGATACTAAAACTGGGGCAGTGGCCACAACTGAGGAGCAGGTACTCCAAATCCAGAAGGATCTGGACAGACTATGGAAGTGGGCAGGAGACAACAGGATGGCGTTCGATGTGGATAAGTGCAAGGTCTTGCACTTGGGGCATAGGAATGGGTGTCATAAGTACAGGTTAGGTGACAAGTGGCTGGAGAGCAGAAAGGGACCTCGGGGTACTGGTTGAGTACAGGCCAGCAGTGTGATGCGGTGGTCAAGAGGGCGAACGCCACCCTTGGTTGCATAGCCAGAAGTGTGGCTTCTAGAGCGAGAGAGGTATTACTACCACTCTATACAACTCTGGTGTGCCCACGACTGGAGTATTGTGTTCAGTTCTGGACCCCTCATTACAGGAAGAATGTATCCAGGTTAGAGTCAGTGTAGTGTAGGGCCACACCAGCGTAGGTTGGTGGCCGAATTGCAGGGAAAGCCATATGAGGTGAGACAGAGGGAACCGGGTTTTTCAGCCTGGAGAAGAGGAGACACAGAGGGGATCTGTTGGTGACATACAGGCATGTGAGAGGGTGTCACACGGAGGTGGGTAGAGACCTGTTCTCCCCTGCAGTGGAAGGCAGGACATGCTCCAGCAGAGCAAAGCTCAGGGAGCCAAGGTTTCGTCTGGATGCCAGGAAGCACTTCCTGAGAGTCAGAACCCCGAGGGTGTGGAATGGGCTTCCACGAGAGGTGGTTGAGGCCCCATCGGTGTGGGTTTTCAAGGATAGGCTGGACGTCCACATGGTGGGCATGTCGTGAGCAGAGCCGGCTGGTGCCAGAGGTCAGACTAGATGGCCCGGGAGACCCCTTCTGACCCGCTCTGTTTCTATGATATCATGTCTCCCCTCAGTCTTCTCTTCTCAAGGCTCGTGTATCGGGCTGATCATCTGTGTGTGGACCTTGACTGCTACTTCCTTAACCGGCTCCCCAGTGGACTGAGGCCTTCATGCTTGACCAATGGCTGGTTTGTGGCCTTGCATTTTTGATTGCCCCATAACTTGCTCTAATGCCGATTCTGATTCAGCTACTGCAGGACACCCACCTTACATCATATTTACATGAAACTGCCGGTAGAGCTCATCTCAGGAGGTCACTGGGGCAACTTGATGCTCTTGCTCTCGGTACTTAAGTTGAAATCCTTGCGCCCTGCCTGGCTTTGGTAAAGGGCTGGATGAGGATGGGCAGGGTCAGGTCAAAGTCGCTGGTCTTGTGGTCAGTGGGCTTTGGGAATGGGACTCAGTCTGCTCTGGAGGGGTTACACTCCCCCTGAAGGCTGAAGTCCACCGGCTGGAAGCATTCCCAGGCAGCACGCTGTTCCTGGGTCAGCTGGTGACGCAAGGAGTGTATTTGTGCAGTGGTGTTTGATCGACCCGCGGTGCCCCTTCCTGAGCCAGCCTAGTTGGGCAGCAGTTATCCGTGCCGTGCTTAGGAGGGTGTCCAGGAACCAGGCTTCATGCAAGTGGGCTGCTAAGCAGTGCCCTGCACTGCAACCCTGCTGCACTTGCCTCGCAGGCCTTGTCCTGCTGCCAGTGGCTTCCTGGGCTTGATCCAAGCTGTTGGTTCTAACCTATAAAGCTCTAAGTGGCCACAACCTGCTACGTAAGAGGGCACCTGTCCAGCTATTAAGATGTGTAGGAGAAGCTCTTCTGAGGCCGCCTTTCCCTGCCCAGGCCCATGCGTCAGGCAGGCATGGGAGGCCCTCCTCCTTGGTTAACCCCGAGCAGCAGAATGTACTCGCTCGGCAACGACAAAGGGCCCCACCTCTGCCAGAGGCGTGGAGACACCGCTTTCAATTTAGACTTTTCCGGTGGCGTAGGTTTAACGTTTTGATCGCCTTTACGTTATCGATTTTGATATTTGCAGGTTTGACTGTTTTTGGCCGTACAACATGTTGATGGTTTGCACTAAGGATGCGTGAGGAATTGGTTTTGGGGGTGGGAATCTGTCGGAAACGCCGGGCTCAGCTCCCTGGCCTCGGGTCTGCTTTCCCGCAGTGGTGAGTCTGACTTTCTGGAATCGAGCCCCAGGCAAAGGCTGTCCCCTTTCTGCACCATGTGCCTGCGCTTTGTTTGCGATGCTGTACGTGACGCAGAAGAAGGCCGCTGGTTGTGCAACCTTCACTCCACGAGTGTCTGCAGCCTTCCTTCCGCTGGGCTGGCTCCCTGCAGCACAAGAGGAAGTCTGTGAACGCTGGACGGTCAGATTCCCTGGAACTTCGACGCATCTCTCATTTGCACCACATTTGGGTCACATTTCTGACAACTCCCTCCATGTTTGTGTAGCAACAATAATATGACTGTTTAGCTGTAAGCCATTATAAAAACCAGGGATGTATCAGCCACTTGTTTCAGAGTGTTTCCAATCAAGATTTACCCAGCTCACACCTTCTGGAATTAAGATGGCCTGGACACAATCTGTGGCCTTCGGCTGGCGATATAATTTGCAGACCAAAGAAGCAGCATTCAAAAGAACGAGTGCATTTGGAAAGTGTATGTGAAAGAGACGTGTGCTTTTCGAAATATGCAAATATACCTGAAACAATCTGAGAAGAATGCATACATTTTCTATGATGCCCAAAATTGAAGTGTACAGTTGGAAAAATATGCATGAAAACATGCATATGGATTTCCATGTGCAAAAGGAAAAGCAAAGCTCTGATCCAACAGGGACTGCAGAAGAACAAGCTGGAAGAGTTTTCTAGCCCTGCGCAAGGGACTGGACTGAACGGCCCTCCTGGCCCCTTCACGCATTGCGGACAGAAACTGAAGGGACGTTTGGTATCGAGCAATCACCAAGCATGGTTTTATCCCACCGCCGGACATTTTTGACCACAACTCCCAGAATTCCTGACCATTTAGTCATGTTGGCTAGGAGTGATGGGAGCTGAAGTCCAAAACATCTGAATGGCACCAGGTGGGGGAAGGCTGGTCCAGAGATGGCTCTTCAGCAATCTAGATAGGTAGTAAAGGCAGAACCAAATGTACCTGGTACAACAATTTCACTCCAAATGCACGAGAAACATTTTCCACAGCCTCTGGAAGCAGAGCGTGGGCAACGTAGTGACAATTTGCTCCGCTAACAAAACGTGGAAGAGCAACTTCCTACGCTGGCAGGATCCCGCTAGGGGCAATGCTTTCGGCGAGAAGAAGACCAAGCGCGTTGCCAACGGAGCTGGGTTCCAGCCTGCCTGTCTGATGGGCTGCTCCTGCTACGCGGAGTTATGAGGGAGCCTTCGCATCGGGCCCACGCGCGCCTCAGCGTGGCGCTGGAATGCTGTTGTCCGTTCTGCTTCACGTACCGACCAGTCTGAAATTTGTGCCGGAGCAAGGAAGGGCGGAGAGGTGGAGAGAGGCAGAGAGCCGGTGACCCTTCGGGGGACTTGAGGATCCCCAGAACTGGGCCCAGGGAGGTGGCTCAGTTGCACGCTCCGTGCCTTCCTGCAGCTGGCAGTCCATCCAGCTTGCCCCGTCTCATCCGTCCAAGCAGAACGCTTGTGACTCCATAATGCAGGGCTGCTGCGAGCCGGTGGGCTTGGAGCGCTGGCTGGGGCTTGGAGGTGCTGGCATCTAGTCCCCATTGGGCGAGGACGCTCCCTGGTGACTTTGGGCCCGTCATGGATGCTTGGCTTGGCCCACCTCACAGGGGTCTTGTGAGGATCAAGGGGAGGGAAGGGAGGCTTCGTCTTGCCTGCATGGGCGCTCCTTGGAGCAAATACATGCAGGAAGAAGAAAGCCAACTCTTCCAGCCTGAAGGAGGAAGTCCATCTTGGACCGTGGGTCCAGGGCAAATGGGCAATATCCAGACTTCCTACATGATACACCTTAAAGGTCTCTCCTCCAGTAATTGAACCTGGGGAGAACAGTTCCGTCCTTTAGAATGGGAAAACACCACACAAAAGCCAAAACTCCCAATAGCCGCGAGACGGGCCAGGCACAGGGGGCAGCCGTGTGGCCCTCCTGGGGGCCCAGCAGAGCCGGGTTCTGCACACCTGCTGCAATGGTCTGGACCACATAAGTCAACGACGTGGGAGTAGATCCTGGGTGTCTGTTAGGCACCGCTTTTTTGCTATAAAAATTGACAAACAGCTGTAAAATAATCAAAGACATCACAAGATGACCAGAGGATGTGGTTTAAATAAAAACAATAGCAGGAATCCTTGGGAAGTATGGAATAATTTGATTGTGCAGAAGGTTTGAGTTCAGACTCTTCTGTGGAGGTCTGAAAATGCAAGGTTGGAATAAAATCTTCTGCCCCCAGCCCCCACACAAGGCCTTGCGAAGCGATTTCCCAGCCAGAACTGCTAGAATCGAGCTGCAACCCTCTTCCCTGCTGCTGCTGGAAAATCGCTTCCGAGCCTCTGAATCTTGGGATGCCAGGGAGCATCTGAGGTTTCCAGTTCTTCCTGAGTCAGCTCAGCACTGGGGCGGTGGGCGTGGGATGCCCGGAGACGTGCGGTCCTGGAAAGTCTCCCTCTAGGTTTGCCCTTGACTCTGCTCTGGAAATGTCGCCCAGCCTTGCATTTTAGTTTTCCATCCCTCTTTGGGGAAACCCTTTCTGGCAATAATCGGAAAGCTTCTGTGCATAGCGAGCAAAGCCAGAAGGGCAAGTAGCTGTTGGGTTTTCTCAAGAAAGCAAGAATCAAGAAAGGGTCGATTATTTTTCTGCAGACGTACTGGCTTTTCTTTTTTAATATATAAATTCCCAACACCCATCTTTTTCCCCTCCTGCCCCACCACATACCTCCTTTATCACTCTTTCCTGAGTGGAGCAAGAGGTGGCAAGACTGATTTTGGGAAGGACTGTAGCTCGGTGGGGGAAAGCACGGCCACTTAAGAATCACAAAAAAGCAGAAAGAGGAATATAAAGGCATGCCGGATTTGCGTATGCTGATAGATATGTCTATATGCAACGCTATTTATTATTTATTTGTTTGCTTATTAAATATATACCCCGTCTTTTTTCTTCCAAAGAACCCAGAGTGGCTTTCATCGTTCTCCTCCTGCTGCTCTCCATCTTATCCCCACAACAACCCTGTGAGGTAGGGTGGGCTGAGAGTCTGTGCCTGGCCCAAAGCCATCCGGGGCGCTCCAGGGCTGAGCAGGGACCAGAACCCAGATCCTCCGAGTCCCAGTTCCACACTCTTAACCACCACACCATGCTGGCTTTAGGCATAACAAACATAATTTGAATAGATCTAAGGCAAGTCTCACCACAGCACGGAAGAGTGGGACAGGTCCGCCTGCTGTCCTACTACTTACAGCAGTTTGGACGGTTCCTGGTCTTCCAGCTGGAACGAGACTGTACAGCCCTTCAAAAGTTGGGCACCGTCAGAGGACGCCTGTCCGCAGTATTCAGACCACAGCCTACTCCACAGCGTCTCCTGTACCGACGCAAGCACGCGGCTGAGATCCCACAGGGCTGCTGCCAGCCAGAGGGCAGGTGCTGTTGGGCCAGACTGGCCAGGGGGCAACAGGTGCAGGATTCGGGGGTTCCGCAATCGTGCCCCCAAAGAGCAAGGCTGGACTCTGGCTCCCCGGTTCAGGCCCACTTTCCCACAGCAGAGAGTCCAGCGTGGTGCCACGCATGTTGCGCATTCACGTGGGCACCGACCAGGAAGCGAGTGCTGAGCGAACGCTGTGCAAGCGGCGCCTTCTCCCACACGTGCGGTTGCAGCCTGTGCTTGAGCTGCACGTGCTGCGAAAGGAGGGTGCCAGAATTCTGCCCACGCTCACGGGTTTCCTCTCGACCCGACACACTTCCTAAGCTGGGGCGGAGCATGGAGGAAGTTGGGGGAGCAGAGGAGCCCGATCCCTAGGCACCAGCTGAACCCGGGCACTTGCTCGTACCTGCACAGAGCGGCACTGCTGAAAATGCACGGATGCCCCAGCATGCACATTTTCATGCTCTAGCCCCTGGGAAGAAATGCACAGCTTTCAACGTTCTGTATTTTCCTACAACCAGAAAAATCCCAGAAAGTTAAAAGCAAGACAAAGAAAGTCGCCTGTGAATGTCCAGAGTCTATGCAACTTTTTAAAAAGCCAGCCCCTCTGCAGCTCCATGGACCAGATTAATAGAAATGGATTTCTGTTTCTGTGGATTTCTCTGGCATCCCGCCTAACACTCGCTTTGGATTCCTTCAGTGCGTTCTGCAGGGAGCTGCTGAGCATGGCCCAGACACTTCGAGGGTGCAAAGCCCAGCAGCTGGGCTGCTGGCCGGAGCCATCTTGTTTCTGCTCTTTGGAGCGCTTGATGGCTGGCCATCTGGGGAGCCCCTGATGAGCCTGCCCAGGCAGCCCGGACACCCCCTTCCTCAAAAGGGTCACCTGGCACTAACCTCTTCGGCCCTGTGAAAGTTGTCAAGCCCGTGGAACTCCCACGGGGGACTGGCCGCACTCTCGGGGTCTCTGGGAGACCGAAGGTGTCCTTCCTGGCCCAGCCACCTGTGTCCTCCTGAGGCTGATTGGGCACCTGCTGCAAGCCAAGGCCGGGCCCAGGCACCCAACCTGCCCCCGACTCGTGTGGTGCCCGCTCGCCACAATCTTAGCTCGCACTGCAGTGTGGAGTTATAGGCGGGCTCAGTGTATTTTGGTCCGACTTGCGAGATCTGTGTGTTTGGGGCTGTGCTTTATACACAGTGTGTATTCTGGTAGTTTTGAGCCATGCTAAACAGCTGCTCAGCCTTCCCACGTGCAGCTAAGCAATGCAGGCTCCTCAGTGAATAGATTGGGAAGGGGGTCGCCAAGTGTGTCCCTGGCACTGTGTCTGGTGTGATGCTAACCTCCCCCCCCCCCCCGGTGCCGTCTCTCCACGCCCATCTTTACCAGTCGATTTCACTTTTCGTTTGTTATGTTCACAGATTACATTTCTGTCTTGCCCTGTGGCTGAACCTCTCTGGGCTAGCAGATATTTGAGACCTTAGCATACATTATGCATGATCCGTGTTATGAAAATAATTTTCATACAAACCTAAAAAGAGACCACACATATGGAAAGACACATGCAGCTGAGCAATTTTAAGTAATCAACAAGGAGAGAAACCCGGGACCCAATTAAAATCCTCACTGTGTGCGGCAAATGCCAGAGACAAAGGTCTTAACCTGGTGCCGAGAAGCAATAAAGTTGGTGGCTGGGAGGCCCCACCAGGGCAATAATTCCGTGACTGAGGGAGCCACCACTGAGGAGGCCCCTTGCTTATAGCCACTTCCACGCTTCCCTCAGAGGAGGCGCCCAGAAGGGGCCCTAGGTGGCAAATGCAGCGTCTTCCGCTTCCATCAGGCCCCGCACAACAGCGCAGGCTTGCAAGTGCCCTGGAGTTAGAGGGGACTGTGCATATCGTCTGGAAACTGTACAATATCCTGCTAAAATGTGTGTGTCTCCTAAGACCTCAGCGCATGTAAATTAATGAGGAAATGGGCAGGACTCCTTTCCGTGGACACATCATGTGCACGTTTTTTCATGAGGTGAGGTAAATGTGCACAGTGGCCCATTGTTACGCCTTTGACCATTCAAATCGCATTATCCTCTGCCAGGCCCCCCACGTATCACTTTGGGAGAAAGCGTAGTTTCTGGCCATGCCAAGACCTCTGCTCAAGTTCGGCTCAGCGCGGGTGGCAGCTCTTTGCCAACTTTCTCGCTCAGCCCGGAAGGCCTTGAGAAGGCGCCTGGTTTTCTGACCTCAGCTGCCTCATCTCGAATCTGTGTGAGCCACTTCGGGGATCCTTTCGCATAAAAAGTGGGGGAGGGGAGGGGAGAAATGATTTAAATAAATACATCTTGTGCCACAATAAATTTGTCAGGCTTTACGGTCCCACAATATTCTCTGCTGCGCTTGCTGCAAGTGACTCACACGGCTTCCCCTGGAAGAAGAATAAACCAAATGGGCAAGCTGTTTTGCAATTACTCCCCTTTCGCAAGCCGCGCGGAGCTGCGCTTCGGTTCCCCATTATGCTGCTCGAATGGGGAATGCGGCGCACAATTAAACGAGCTGTGGATAATAATGTGAGCAGCACAAGCCCATCGGTACTGCAAACATCACACAGTTGCCTCTGTAGTAAATACCGCAAACATGCAACTTCAGCACACAAGGAAGTAAAATATCAGTAAAAATAGAGGGCTAGTTTTATAACTGGGGGTTGGGGGGGGGGTCCTTCGCTTCTAGCACTGTCTCTTGCAGCATTTCTAAAGCCGCGAACACTTGGAATATTACCCGCTTTCTCTCCCCAAAAAAGAAACAAGTCTCTCTCCAGTCCCAGCAGAGCGAGTGGGAGTGCAGCAGCTGCCCGGCCCTGACAATGGCCCTTCTGTCTGGCTTCGGGTTCTCCCTCAGGCCTCAGCGGCGCTTCGTAGACTGCTGGGTAGAACAGCATTCGGCCCTCTCTTCCAGAGCCACGCTGGCCGGGGAGCTCGGACAGGAAAAAGGAACATTAGTGGCAGCTATTTTAGTCCCATAAAGAAGGCTGCCGCTGGCTGCTGTAAAAGTCAAAATTCCTTGTGGATTTCCCCTTCCCCTTGTGCTCTTGAAATGCTTCCCTTTGCCTTCTCTCCCTGGAGGCTGCTCGATACTGAGCCAGATCGCTCATTTGAGCCAGTGTTGTGAACACAGGCTGGCAGCAGCGGCCCTCTCCAGGGTCTCAGGCAGGAACCTTTCCACTCGGGAAGGCCCCGGATCGAACTGGAGACCTCCCACAAGCAAAGCATGTGTCCAGCGCCAGGTAGGTACCTGCCCTTTTGAAGCCAAAAAACTGTAATACGGCTCCTGATGAAGGGATGCTGCGAACCCCAAGAAACAATGGAAGAGCACGAGAATCCTGCCAGGTGACACCAAGGGCCACTCTGGAATAGCACGGACGTGCCAGGTGCGTGGCCTCCGTTGTTTCACCTGACTAAGGCACGTTTGCGCTGACTTTTGACTGCTCCCTCTTAAGGGTGTTTTTTAAAGGTGTGCTGCTTTTTTTACATTGTCGTTGCACAGGTGTGTTATTGTGCATTGTTCTGAGGGACCACATGGGCAGAAAACCGATGTGCAGCTATAAGTTCAGACACAATGGGGCTGGGGGCTGAGGGCTGGGGGGCTTTTTTCCTGGCCACATAGGCTTAAGATTGTGCATTGATGCTCAGATGCTTGAGGGACAGAGCTCAGTTCTGAGCATCTTTCCCCAGTAGAAAGACGGGGAAAAGCAGTGCCTCATGGGTGGCACTTGAGCCTCGCATGCGCTTCACCACGGAGCCAAAGGAGAAGGGAAGAGAAAACTTTGGTGGGGGGTGGGGGGAAGCCACCTTATTCCCAGTCAGCTCCCTGAGCCGAACTGGGCTGATAGCTGTGCAGAAGGGTTCAGAGCGGGGTTTTGCCTTGGCCCCACATGGAAGCGTGGGGGACTGAACGCGGGGAAAGCTGAGCACAATATCGGTGCTCTGCCATCCAGCGGCAGGCCTTTCTCCAGGAAAGGGCCCCATTCCAGAGCAGCTGGGTTGATGCTTCGTAGCAGATGCCGGACTGAGGGCACAGTGTGGGAACATGGCCAGTGCCACCCTATGCGTGCTCAGACCGAAAAGAATCCCCAAACTGCCAGCATTCCCCAGCCGGCATGGGAGCTGTAGGACCTTTTTCTGCTTAAAAATCCACAAGATTGTGGTCATAGAACACTAATAAGTTGCTGCTTAGCATTAAAAAAAAACCCTCAAGGTGATTCAGATCCTGAAACACCTTTCATTGAGAACTCAGCACTGCATCTCTCCTACTCTTTCTGGAATCGGATGTTCCTGGAGTCTTGTAGGCATGGCTGGGCCCACGGCATGGTCTTCTAGAACTGCCTCTAGAAGTTCAGAAGGCTTCAGGTGGCTGGGTAACCTCCCCCTCCCATGCACGGTGCAGATCTCCCTTGGAGGCGGCAAACAAGCTGATGGCCTCCTGGAAACGGCCGCACTTCTGACTCCAGGCTCCCATTCCCAACCACTCTCCCCATAGGACGGCCCCGGATTTTCCAATGACTGTGGGCTAATTTCTTTAGGCTCCAGAAATGAGCACCACAATGTTAATATGACTTAAGAAAGCAAACCACAGTCTTGAGCCTGGAGGGAGAAATGCGCAATGAGGCTTTCTGGGTTGGCAAGCAGAACTCCCGTTCAGAGATCAGTTTCCCCTGGAAGGGAGCGTCGACTCGCTGCCCTGCAGCATTTCACACGCAGCACCACCCCGGTTCCCATTTGTGCACTTCCTCCTTTCCTCTACTCCATGATGGCATGCCAGCCTGGCTAGGCAATGATGGGAGTTGTAGTCTGACACATCTGAAGCACTTCTGGCTGGGGACAGCTGAGGTAGGCTGCATTGGTTTACTCTGCAAATTGGTTTACTCTCTACTATTCTCTGTTGATTTCAAAGTCAAACTGGTAATTAATGGAACAAAGCACGCCTGAAGAGTATACTGATCTCACCATAAGGTGGTCAGCACCACACAGCCTGGACTTCCTGAAGCTTCAAAGAGTGCCTCTGAGCATGCCTAATATGCACATTTCCCTCCCCTCCTTGCTGCGAAATTCTAGCCGGCTTCCAGCAGCAGAGAACATGCGAGCCTGGCACCGGAAGCACGGAAGCAACGTGTTCAAAGCCATGCTTGGCGTTGAGGTTTGGCCCAATTGCTCTCTTGCACCCGAGCATGAATATGCAGCACTCGTCTTCAGGCATGCGCCCCGCATCTAGGAGGAGTGGGGTGTGCAAGCAGAGAGTTCTCCCAGGCTGACTCTGATCCTTTTGGACACGGGGGGGGGGGGATGCAAAATGGCAGCATTGTGAGGGCAGCAGGACCTGCTTCTGGTGGGGGACCCTGGCAAAAGAGCAGGCTGGCTGCCCTCCATGGCCACCACAAGCCCACTTCTGCGAGGATAAAAGGAGGGCGGGGGAGCTGCTCTTGCTGCCCCGCTCTCCTCGGAAGAAGGCGATGCTCTGCGGTTTGCCCCGAGACAGCGCCCCTCTTTTGCTTGCACATTTCCCACGCAAGCACATCTGGGGCTTGGTCCCTGTTCTTCCAGCCATCTTCCAGCCCCCGCTTTCCCCTTCCTTTGTGCGCGGCATGTGCCCGCAGGCCTGCTGGGGTGCGCAGTGCGTGCAAGTCTGGATTTCAGGCGTTCCAGTCAAGAAGGGAGGATTCAAGTCCCACCTCCGCTGCCAACTCACAGTGTGGCCCTCGACCAGCGGGTGGTCCCGATCCATCAATGCACATCCCCTGTGCTCCATCAGGGTGCATGCACAGCTCTGCAAAACCATTGCCCTCCCCTACAGAGCACCCGGGTGGGCGAAACTATTTTGCTGGCGAGCGCATTTTGACCCCTTGTGTGCTGTAGACACCAGGCAATGGTGGTTGTCGCATCCATGGACAGGGTGTAGGCCCAGGTGATAAATGGCACCTGAACCTCCCGGTTTTGCCACCCGGCCAGGCAAATTCAGCTATTCCTGGCCGGTGTTCACCCACTCGTCTGTCCTGCCCCACGTCCACATCCATGCTTTGCTTTCGGGTTGCTTCCAGACAAGCTCACACTTGGGGTCACCCACTGAGACTCCTCACGATCCATTTTAGCCAAACAGAGTTCCGTGGCCCTTCCCTGAGCCTGGCTAAATTGGGAACTGGGGTGATATTCTTAAATGCAAAAAGTTCTCTCAAATGCGCATTTAAAAATGTATTATGATACACTTTGGAGGCTGAGGCTTGCAGGACAAATTGGGAAGGTGAACGCTGGTGGACCACTGCATCCCGTTAGACTGGGAGGTGCGTATCAGGTCAGTTTATCCGGGAATCAGCAATGATCAGATTCCTCAGGCTTCTCCAGAGAAAAATGGGCAGATGTAAATTCTTGTCAAACTGATTTAAATTCTTACGCATCCCTACCGTTGACCAGGGACGCTTTGCATGCCAACCCTCCCTCGCTCAGCACGTGCTTTCTCCAGTTAGAAGGGGCAGGAAGCAGGTGGGGGGGGGACTTCCTCCAAGTGGGAAAGGCAGCACCCACGAGGGCGGACGGTGCCGTGCTGCCCATCTCCATTTCTGCACTGCCTGGAGCTGGAGCTCTCCGTGCGGCTCGCAAGCAAGAAAACCAGCGATTCCATCATAGGATACAGCATAAAAGTTGAAAAGTACAGTATGACACAGAAGACAAAACTGAAGTAAAACCAAGCAGAAGTGCAAGGGCTACGATGCACGTGCAGAAAGCTGGCTGGGACAAGCTGGGAGTTGTAGACCCTTTTGTTCTGCCTAGATGTGCACACGGTGGGCATGTGGTGAGCGGAGCCGGCTGGAGCCGGGGGTCAGACTAGATGGCCCAGGAGACCCCTTCTGACTCGCTCTGTTTCTATGTTTCTAAATGTGCATAGGATTGCACCTTTAAAATCAGATTTAAAAATGGAAGGCTTAAATGCTTGTGGAAACAGGAAGGTCTTCTTGAGGAGCCAGGAGGGGCCTCTCTGGGAGCGCCCCAGCAGAAAGGCCCCTGTCCCCAGCAGTCCGCCGTGCCGCTTCCTTTGTCAGGGGCTGCCGGAGAGGCTCTCCGAGGGTGATCTGGGTGCATCTGAAGGTAGCTCCCTGTGCTGCTGCGAGGGGCAGCTTAAAACCCATCAGGAATGGGGCGCTTCCCTGCCTCGGGTTCTGGGCCCAGAGAGGGGGGAGGGGGGAACCAGAGACAGCAAAGCTGAGGATGAGCTGGATGGGGCTCCCTTTGCCTGCAGGCCTTTGTTCCTGCCCCAGCTGGGCTCGATTAAGCTCTCTTGGCATTCCGGCACGTTTAATAGCACTTTGCTTCCAGCTCAGGGGCCTGGCCAAGCAACAGCTCTCCGTCGCCGCGGCAGACGCCAGCTCAGAGTGTGGGAGGGGGAAGCCTTCCCTTTTCCATCCCAGGAGGGAAAGTCAAAGAGAACAGGGTGGGGGAAGCTGACTCGAAGAAGAGCTAGTTGGGTTCTGAGATGCCTCGACATCTGTAAGGACCGTGGCAGGCTTGCCTGGCAGCAAAGCCTGGAGCCGGCACTGCTCGGCGCACACACGAATCCTGGCCTTCTTGGTCCTGAGCACACCAGAAAGAGGTGGGGGAGTTGCAAAGAACTGAAAAGTTGGAGCAGACGGCTGCCAGAGTCAGCCGTGACGTGGGCTGCCGTCTCGCTGCTCGCTCGCGCACTCGCTTGCTTGCCGGGACACACAATTCCTCGCTCCTCGTCTCCTCTTAGAAACATGGCCAGCTGTGTGTAGCACCTCCAACAGGTAAGAGAACCAATCCTTCTAACCTGTTTAGGGCTTACTCTTCAAGTTCTGCCCAGCACAGGCAAGAGGCTTGTTGCTGGCTCTTCCGTGATCTCCCACCTCCAGCAAGGGGGCTGTTTAGACAGGGCAAGACTGGTCTGCCGGAAGGGGGCCACTGGAGGTCCAGCTTGGGGGCCACCTAAGCCGAAAAAGAGACTGTTACTAGCTAAGCAGCTGCAAGCTTTCTGCACAGCTGGGGATCTCCTCCCCTACCACCTTTGGTGACTCTCTGATGCAACCCTCTTGGAATTTCTCCCTGTAATCTCTTCCCGAAAAGAAGCAGTCAAACTTCTCCGAATCTGTTGAACTTCAGGTGTCCGTGTGTGTTGGGGCTAGGGGCAGAACAGATAATACGAGGATTTGGAAGACACGGAGCAACTGTGCGACCCGTTGTGTGTTTTTCCCAAAAAAGCTCCCCATGCAGTTTATGTGCCATAAATCCTGTTTGGCGAGGCTAATGGAAGATCTTGTCCCTGCTTTGGAAAAGCAGGTGATTTTTTTGTTAAACTACCAAAGTAACTGAAACAGACACTTTCAAAGAAGGGTAGTTTTAAGAAAAGTAGGTGTTGGATTTAGCATGACTTCTGTATACACACCTGCAAGGAAATGATTACATGCAACATGTGGGGCCCATTCTTCTTTATGTACACCTTGGATTCCAAGGACTTGCAGAAATCACAGGAGGAAAACACACTTTTCCTGTTTCCATCTGTTGCATTGAGCAGTCATTATACATCATCGGATGATTTTTCTTCAAAATATTTAAGCATTGAGGAGATAATCTGCTTCAACAGGAATTGGCCAGCAAGCCCTGCACTGTATTTTGTGGGGTGAGCAGGGGGCCACTGTTCATAGGATGATGTTGCTTGGCTCCAGATGGCAATATGAGTACATCTCAGCCCTACAAATGGAAGACTCTAAAGGGACACTGGCAAGGAGCTCTCATAATGAGTGATTCTCATTTTGCCCAACACAGTCAAAATTCAGTTATAGAATTACGGGCAAACAGGCAAGATCCCCCAATAGTTGCTTTGCATTCTGCCTCCCAATTACTGTTTTCATTGGAAACCGCCTTTTCAGCTAAACAAAGCAGGACCCCCCCCCCACACCATGCTTCCTACCTGGGGCAGTTGTCCAGACTAGGTGAGCCTCAAATTTTAAATGGCATAAGGCGAAGGATTCCCTTGTGACTGGAGGGCTGGCCCAGAGACTGCGCATCTTTCGCGTGCGTTTTGGGAGCTATCCGTGTGGCCGCCCATGGCCTCCCTGGGCTGGAGCGCTACGGGCATCCAAGCGAGTGCTGGAGGGCACGGCGCGGAGGACTGCCCCCGCAGGTAGGGTGGCCTGGTCGTCTAGGTCTCCTGCTCCTGCTCCCGAGGAGGAGGGCACAGGCACTGCCGGTGTGTGGTACGTCCCTGTGGGGCCTCACCCCTGCCCTGCCCCACACTCTTCTCATGCCCAGAGAAACAGCCCTGGTTGCAAGGGTGGGGGGAAACCGCTCCGTGCCCAGAGCCCCGGCTCTGGTCTCTCCTCCTGGGGCTGCCCTGTGCCAAGTTGGTGTCTCGCGACCAAAGCGTGGTGCTCTCGCTTGGCAGGGCGTGCCCCCCCCCCACCCCAGCTGTGTGGCTGGGCGCCCATGAGGCCCCCTTGCAGCCTCCGCCCCACCGAGGCTCCCGTGACGTCCACAGCACGCTGGCTGGGCCCAAGCAGGCACACGAGACCAGACTGGCCTCACACCATGAAACACAGGACTATGGGCCATCCCGACGGCGGGAGCAGCTCGGCAACGCATCGGGCCACCCGCCGAGGTGGCAGCCCTTGCCTGGCTGGAAGCCGTGCAGCCGAGCCTGGACTGCCGCCAGGCAGGCACGCTGCAACTGGCTGTGCAAGCAGCGGGAAGCACCGCTCAAGCCTGGCCCTCGGGGCTCCCAATCTGGGCTTCCGGGGTTCCCCTGGTGGCCCCCCCTTTCTGGCCACCCGCCAGCCCAGGCGTTGTGCCGTTTCTCCTCCTCTAGATGGCTGGCTGGCCTCTCCAAAACTCCGTTACTGGCAGGGAGAGCACTAAGCAGAAAAATGCAGGTGTCAGGGTGGTGGGCTTTGGTCCACCCACTGCTAGAATGTGGCCCCAGGGAGCTTCATTGGCCTGGATTTGGCTGGCGGACCACAACTTGTTCTGCACACCAAGCCTAGAAGGTCCTCCAGGGGCCCTCTGGCTCCCCGATCCTCCTCATGCCTGCAGAAGACCTCTGCCCACCCCCTCCCCCACCGTGCCTCTGGACAGACCCTTAGCAGAAGGTCAGACCTCCTGCTTCTGCTGCAGCGTGCCAAAGCTTCG
Source organism: Varanus komodoensis (assembly GCF_004798865.1). NCBI lineage: Eukaryota > Metazoa > Chordata > Lepidosauria > Squamata > Varanidae > Varanus > Varanus komodoensis. Next base: position 1,284,690 of record NW_025335440.1, read on the forward strand.
CATGGCCTGTGATTTACGCTGGAGCTGCACGAAAACCTGGACGAGGCCACCACTAAACAGTCTTCTCTAAAGGAAAGAGCGATTCTGGCCAAGCAAGAGAGTGACTGGAGGGAAGCGCCGCTTTTTTAGAGAGTCCGTAGGTCTGCACGCCAGGACTGGAAGAAGGCAGCGGCAAAGGAGCGGAGAGAAGGGCGACGACTGGGATGGCGTGAAACATCCCCGCGGGATCAAGAAAGGCGCCGAGCGCCTCCACTTTCGCTTAATGCCCCTCGAAACTGTAGCGGGTGCCTGACCTCTGATCCCCTTGGGATCGGGGCGCAGCTGCAAGGAGGCGGCCATGCCCACGCAGGCCATTGAAGCGCGCCTTCCTTGGGCTGGGTGGTTGATCCCCAGAAGCAGAAACCCAGCATCGCATCGAGAACGTGCTTCTCCCGCCCTCTGCTTCCTGCACTGCTTTTGCACTTGCGATTTAACACAGAGAAGCGTTTTAGAGATGGTGTCCCCCCCCCCCCGCACCTGCCCTCTGGCGCAGGACAGGCAGCCCGTTTCATCACATCAGGGCCGCAGCACAACATTTTACGGCACGTGCAAATCCTGCCAGAGGCCACGCGGGGCCACCCACAAGAGGGGTGGGGGCAGGAGGGAGAGCTCCAGAGGTCTGGGCAGCTTCCAGAAGGCCCTGCCACCTCGTCCAGGAGGGGCCAAGATGCCTGCTGGCATTCCAAAGAGCTGGAGATCTCCCACCCCGGTTCACAGCAGTCTTCCTCACCTGGTGGCCCTCCAACCGTCTGGTCTTCAGGGGCCTTGAAAGATGCCAGTGCCAGGATGGGAGCTGTGGGCCCACTGGAGGCTCCCGTCTGTTTAGGTTGCATATCAATCACTGTGAAGTTCCATCAATTACCCCGGGGAACTTAAGCCTGAGTTCAGCATCCTCCCACTGGATGAACAGAGTGCATGAATGTACCCTCGGAGCACATTAAAAGCACACTCCTAGGTGTGTCTAGGCAGAAAACATTCCTGTGATGACTAATTCCTATGCCTCTTAAGCAGCAAAGGGCCCACTACTGAACTCTCTCTTTCGCTGGCAACAGCCGTAGTCCTCCAAAGTTTATTATAAACAAAGGTTTAACCTTTGTGTGCACGCAGAGCCAATCCCCTTCCCCCCACCCCCCTGCTCCATGTTCTACCCAACCACAACATCCCCCCCCCCCAGCTTTCTGTAGTTTCCTGGACCCTGAGACACAAAAATATCCCAGAACCACAGGAAACACATCCATTTCTTATTAGGAACAAAACATCCACGCATCCGTTTCTCATTAGGCGCAAGATTTCATCAGAGAGCTGTGGGGTGGTGGAAAATCTGGAGAGGAGTGGGGTGGCATTTGGGGCTTCTTAGGGGAGCCGAAAGCCCTCCTACCGCGATGCGTCTTCCAGATGTCTTGTCATTCCAGGCACTGGGTTGTCACAGTGGGTGAAAAGAAGGTGCTTGCTTCCTGTCAGCTCATCCCTTAGAAGGCAAGGTCCCGTCTTAGCTTCACATAAGTCCAGCGGATCCCAATAAGCCACCCTGCAAAGCAGTGTCCCGCTCCTTCCTGAAAGCTTTTTCCCAGATACAGCAGCTACTCTGGGCTGTGCCCAGACACCGTCCCGCCCAGGGCTTCCCTTTGCACCTTGCACGGCCAATGAACTTGGCTTCAGCTAGAAGTTTGGGGCAGATTCAGAAATTCTTGGCTTACCCAGGCAAGAAGTTTGAAAAGTGTCGAGATAAGCATAAGGCCTGTGCATGTTTAGACAGAAAAAGGTCCGACTTTGTCCTGTCCAAGTATGCATAGGATTGCATTCTTGAAGGTGATTTACAGTGATGGATGAATCTCTCTTTCGCTTTTTCCCACATTCCTTTTAAAAATTCTCTTTCTTTTGATCTTATAATAAAAACGAAATGAAATCCTCACATGTTCCCATAGACTGAGGCAACTTTACTTGAAAATATTATGCTTTGTTAAAAACAAAAAACCTGAAGTCAGCATTTGCTTCCATAGCTTGGAATAATATCCTGATTGCATGTTACAGTCATCACATGTGACGTAGCTATGAGTCACCAGGCTCCAAGCACAGAGACAAGGGACTCTCCTACTATCATGCACTTTCCCTTCCCTACTCAGGTTGTTTACCAGTTCTTTAGGTGCTGTCATGACATCTAGTTCCACTTCTGTGTCTAACCTTCTTCTTCAAAGGCTTTTATTTTATTTTATTTTATTTATTTTTGAGCAGGAATAATGTAGTATTCAACTGTGAAAGTGAAAGAATGCAGGATTCCTCTTGCCGTTTGTGCTTTTCTGCTGTTCCACAGTACCACCTAGAGGTTAAGTAGCAGAAAAGCAGCAAACAAAATGCTCCTTGTGGACCACTGAAAAATTCCTGGATGTGATGAAAGCGGCCGTAGAGGATTAACAGCAAGCTAAGGTCTCCAAATGTTGATAGAGCGGAGTGCAGGGGATGGCAGAACTGAGCAACTGCTTCAAACAAATCCCTAGTCCAGAAACTCAACAACGAACACCACAAATGGCCAAACTGCGGGTGGTGGAAATCCCTTTCAAAAACAGCCTAAACTTCCAAGAAGCCTCTTGCCCTAATAATGTGCTGGTGTCCCCTTCATGTCATCCATGGCGGCACCCCTAAAAGTTGATATGGTTGGAAATGCAAACTGACCCGAAACCTGTTTTTCATTCGCTGAAACTCTCCAGCCCCTGCACCCCTCTTCCCAAATGGGGTTCTTCTTCTGACACGGAAAAGGGGCACTGCTCACGCAGCGGTTGCGCAGGGCTGAATTCCTGCTGAGTGCTGTGCAAACACGGGGCACGTGCATCAGGAGCTTGGGCTCACGGCTGCACGGAAGTGGACCAGAGTCCAGAAGCCGATCTCAGAGAATCTGATGGCTTCTTACCCCCAAAATGCGTTCTTCCACCTCCCTACTTCTAGGCCTTTTTCTCAGTCTAAACATGGGCCTGGTTGCACCTTTAAAAGGTTATAAATACTTCACATTTTTAAATAAAACAAAACTGCAATGGCTGCTTTCACTCACTCACTCGCATGCATGCATGCATGCGTGCACGCACATATACAAAATATGAACCTGTGTATTTGAGATTGCTTGGAAATGGGCTTCAAGCACTAGGAAGGGCTTACTATATCTGTGAATATATGGAAATAGCATAGCCCCCTGTGGAGTGTTCCTGTAGTCAACATGGAGGCGTACAAAGCTTCCAATTTTTTGAAGTAAATGACTGTTTTAGACCCTAGACAAAGTTGGTTAGCCTCTAAAGTGGTCCAAGTTGAACTGAGGCTTTACAGAAGCAAATTTCATCCTTTTCTTCCATAAAGTTGAATGGTTATAGCTATTTCCCTTTCTAAAATAAAACAAAACAAATACTAAAGGTTACTAATTGAGAACCAGTAACCCCAGTACAGTTAAATCTCTAATTGATCTGAAGCCGCTTAATAAAGCCACGGGCGAAAATCACCTGCCCAAAAGGGTGTGAAGTTTACTACCCTGGTCACAGAATTATGAAATAGCAGTGCTGAAAGGAGCCAATGCAGTCACTGGGCTCAACCCCCTGTTTAGTGCAGGACCCCCAGTTCAGGCACCCCTGATCAATGGTTGGCCATCTTCATCATTAATGTTTCCAGTGTGGAAGAGCCCATAACTTCCCCAGGCAATTGGTTCTATTCCCTTACTGTTCTAACAGTCCAGAGGTTCTTCCTGATGTTCAGCCGAAATCTTGAGCCCGTTGTTCCATGTCCTGCACTGTGGGATGATGGAGAAGAGCGCCTGGCCTTCTTCTTTGTGACAACCTTTCAAGGACTTGCAGCATGCTGTCCTGTCTTCCCTCGGTCTTCTTTTTTCTAGGCTAAGAACGCCAGTTCTTTAGTCTCTCCTCATAGGGTTTTGCTTCTGATCATTTTTGTTGTCCTCCTCTGGACTTTTTCCAGCTTGTCTGCATTCTTTCTTAAATGGCAGTGCCCCAAACGGGAGGCAGGATTCAAGATGCGTAGTGGGGAGCTGGTACTTCCCATGATTTGGAAGAGCAGCCCAAATAGCACTGGCCTTTTTTTGCAGCCAGATCCAGCTTGAGATCTGCAACAATTCCAAGATCACCCTCACTTGTAGTACTCTTGAGCCAAGTATCCCCATCTAGTAGCAAAGCATTTGATTTATTTTCCTGGGAGCAGAACTCGGCTTTTCTCCCTATTACATTTCACTCTGTTGATCTCAGACCAGTGGCCTGTCCTATCAAGATCACTTCCAGCTTCACCTCTGTCTTCCAGGGTCTTTGCTGTCCCACCAATGTGCTAGATAAATCATTGAGGGACTCATTCCATGGCCCTTGCACAGTGTCTGAGGGTCACTGGACGGCTCAGACTCCACTCCAAGGCCAGAGACAGCGTTGCCACCTCAGAGCTGAGAACTGGCGCTCCAGTCCTCCCCTGCAGCCCCTCCCAGCTGGTACAGAAAGAAGAACGCTGGTTGCTTTCCCCAGGGTGGGGGGAGATCCCTTGGACAGGTGCTAGAGGGAATATATCAGGGGGCAGGGAGTGGTGGAAACTGGAGCGGCCAGGAAGGAGGTCTCCCTCCCTCCCCACTGAGGCACTGTCCAGCACCAGTGCAGAACAGGAAGAGCAGAGAGGCACAGACGGACGTCTTGGATGAGCAGACGCCCCAAACTGGGAGGCTGATACTCATCTCCAGAGGAATGTGCCCGACATGATGGGTTGAATTCCTCCAGACTGGAGACTGTTGGCAGTTCAGCCAGTTCTGCAGGCAGCCGTCCTTGTCAGGTGGGGCAGCCACGTTTCTAGGTGGGGCATTTCTGGACGGTTAGGCGAGGAACATGCTGCCGGCCACCATTCCACCCAAGAGTGGAGAGTGTTCTTCGGGCATTGATCTGTCGAACAGCCCCACCCTCTTCCGAGAGAACCCCGAGAATAGCAGACCCCAAAGCGTGCCTTTGTCTAGCGGTACAGTCCTCTGCCCCAGCATGCCGATTCTTCGTGTGCTCAGCCACTTCAGCAATGCACTCCTGAGCGGAGCTTTGATATGGGATTAGGTATCTTCCTTTTAGGCTCCTCCTGAAAAATAACTTGGCTGCATTACAAGCTCAGGGAGGGGTAGAGGGAAAAGACTTACTTTAAGTCCTCCGTGAGTTTCTTCCGTCTAGCCTCAGGGACTCAGAGTCGGCCTAAGAAATATCCCATGTATGCCTTGCACTGGACCATTTAGATTTTCCTTCCTGTTGGAGAAGCATGGGAACGGTTTTAACCGGATCCTGTATTGGTTGCCAGGCTGATTTTTCTGCCCAGAAACCCTGAAAAGGCCTCTTGCTAAGCTGCATACATGGGGAGAAAATCAGGAATTAGGCCTGAGTTGCAGCCTAAGTGGCCGGCTTGCCAGCTGACTGTGACAAGCACAGCAGCCTCTCTTGCTCTCGTCCTTTTTTCATTCTTTGCCAGCACATGCTCAAGAAAAAGCAGCAAAAATAGCCATGGTGAGTGTGGAGAGTCCATTAAAAGCGAAAGGGTAAATATTCTTTTCAGCAGCTGGAGGTCCTGGGGACCAGCATAAAAGGCTTTCTGGCACTGCTGTCTTTGCCACAGCAAGGCAAGTGGCCTTCAGGGCCCTCGTGCCCAGGCCTCTGCAGCGCACGGCCCGCGCCAGCCGCTCCTGCCTCGCCCCTGCCTGATCCCACATGCCCTCGTCTGCGCCAGCCCTGCTGCCGAGTGCTGCTGCCCTGCTCCAGCCCCTCTGGTCTGCCCCCCTTTTTGTGGCTGCTTGCCTGACATCAGCTGCCCGGGTCTGCACCTTGCGCGCGCTCTCCCGCCTGTATGGCTGCCTGCTGCCTCGGCCCGGACCCTCCACTGCTGACCACGCCACCAGCCTCCGGCCCGACTAAGCTGCGGGGCCTGGTCCCGCCCCAGCACCCTGGGCCCAGCGGTCCGCCTGTCCCGGCCCCGGCCCCGGCCCCGGCCCCGGCCCCTGCAGCGGGCTGTTTGACAAGAGCGCGCAAGTGCTCAGAGGAAGATCGCGGTCGCGACGCGTCCACCCTCAGGGGAAATCGTGAGTGGGCGGCCGCTGGGGCCCTTCCAGACGGGGCTTCCTCTGCACTCCCCCTGCCTTATTTGGCAAATTTTTCAGAGGGCCCTCTTTTTAAGTTGCTCCTGTCCTTACAGCAAGCTGTCAGACTCTGGTCAACATACAGAATAATTGCATTGCCCTAGGGGTCCATCGTGTAGTAAATTCTTGGAAGACTCATCAAGGCTTGTTAAAGTTAGGGGTGGGGTAGAGATGGGGGCTGAGAGCGGCAGCTATCCTGAAGGGAGCTTTTGATACAAAAAGTGGGCAATTGGTTTACCCCAGCCCTGAAAAAATATCTGGCTAAAGTTACTCACTCCTACATCTCTGCCTTCGATGTGGTGTGTAGTATTTATATGGTGTAACACTTTGGGATTTTAGCTATCCGGATGTTCAAGAATTTGGGAAGGTTCCACACCCCTTTCTATTGAAAATATTGATCCCCCTCCTTCCAGACCACAGGGCATGCATGTCCTTGCAGAACTGCAAGACTGCAAGTTTGGCTTCTAAGGTTCCATAACAGGATGGCCACCTTGCTACCTGCTTTGGTTTCCTAAGCCCAGAGGGCCTCAAACTTTTTCAACAGGGGGCCAGTTGAAAGATGCTGGCAGGTGTCGTGGGCCAGTGGTGGGGCGGGGGCGGGGCACGCGCATGTGCATGGCGAGGCAGGGGGGCAGAGGGGCAAGGCAGCAACTTGCTCGCACGGTGATCCATTTTCTCCGAGCGAGTCCAAAATTATCTCCGCATGAGCAAGCCACCACCTCCCTACGCGCACGCGCCCAGCGAGTCCAAAACCTCTGAGGCAGGCCCGATAAATCGGCATGGCGGGCCGCATCTGGCCCGTGGGCCGTAGTTTGAGGACCCCTGCCTTAGCCTGTGCCTCATCACCTAACGCTCAAAGCGTTGCATACATTTGCCAGAGTTCCTAATGGGGAGCTAATTTTAATCTAGCAAATGCCTAAACCACAGTTAAGGCTCCTCGTATATAGGAACACTTCTGATATGCTAACTCTCCATATCATTGAGCTTTTCTAGACTATATCCATGACCATTAGAAATCTAATTATTGTGATGCAGTTGCCTTAATTGCAGAATTGCCTTAGCAGAACAAAGGTTTAGCATTATGCCTTCTGCCTTTCTGGATGGTTGCTATAAGAAATTATCTTTCGAATAGCATTTCTGCCTACTCCACAAAACAACAGTTGAGGACGTAGTCCATATTACTTAAGTATATCTTTTATAATGGCCCTTGCCAAAAGAAAACCCTTCCAAGTTTAGGCTGGAAAACAGTTCTCCTGAGTTTAGACACCAATTTTTGTTTGTACACTTTTTGTTTTTAGACAAAGGTAATTTTACAATACATGTTTCTTTATTTGCATTGGCAGCTAGGAATCTGAGTACCAGGGGCTTATACCTAAACAGACAGAATTCTCTCTCTCTCTCAATTCATTTTAAACTCTTCTTCAACCAACCAAAAGAACAATGCTGGTCTCTCTGCCTTCTAGGTGCAGCTGCTCTGCAGCCACTGGGCCAGCCAAAGACCCACCATGTGGAATATCCAGCCTTCCATCTTGTGCCTGCTGGGCATCTTCTTTGGTGTCTGCAGAGGAGGGGAACTGCCTGCTGCTCAAGAAGGTAAGGCCAGGTGCGCTGACATGGGCGGGCAGCTCCTTAATGGGGCACCAGTGGGTGGCCCAGATTGTCATGAAAACCTGTTGGAGAATTGCCTACAGTCAACAGAACACAGCAGCCGGTTGCTAGCAGGGACCAGCAGATAGGCACACGTAATGCTGGTCCTGTACCATCTGCACTGGCTTCCAATTGAACTCTGAGCCCAACTTAAGGTGCTAGTGATGCGTTATACAGCCCTGAACAGCTGAGGACCTGGACATTTCAAGGAGTGCCTCCTTCCATATATACCTGCCCAGTCTCTCAGATCCGGAGCAGAGGCCCTTCCTTGGGAGCCCTCTTTGAAGGAGAATGGAAGAGTGGCTACCTGAAGGAGGGCCTTCTCTGTGGTGGCACCCCGGCTATGGAATCGGCTTCCCAGAGATGTGTGCCTAACACCGATGCTTTTTCATTTTGGCACCAGGCAAAGCCCTTTTTATTTTCCCAGTAATTTTAATGTTGGTGTGTTTTTATATATTGATTTTATATATTATTTGTGATGCTGTGTCTTATTTATTTATGTTATTGCCATCCTGAGACACTGTAAAGGGCGGGATATAAAAACTTTCAATAAATCAATACGCACTCAGGGCACAGAGGCTGGCATGGATGCTGGGAGGCAGGGATCCCACAACCCCATGTCTGCATGCGCCGCTAAGGCAATTTTCCTTTTCCTTCAATTACCACAGGCCTTGCCTGTGTTTTCCTTTGGGCATCGTCAGGATTCTCTCTGTACTTAAATTAATGCTTGACATGTAACTTATTAAAGAGGAGCACGGACAATCACTCAGATGCCACTTAAGCACACTGAACGGCATCTAGTCACAACTGGTCACGAAGTTATCCACGTTTGGGGATTCGGATTCCAGCAAATCCTTCAGCAAATCCTTTGGGGATTCGGATATGCAAATCCTTCTGGGATTAAGTTCAGGCAGGTTGCAAAATGGTGACACCAAAGAAAGCAGGAGCTGACAACTTCTCCAAATTGGGACCAGCCATGGGCTTTTTCAAGCAAGCATTTATGAGGTGGGGTGGGGTGTTCCGGCCACACCCTCCGGAGAGTGTCCTTGGCCCCAGGACTTGCTTTGCATCATTTATATAGCGCGCCAGCGTACATGAGCAGCCCTTTGCGGCAGAGATGGGCAAACGTGGGGCTCGCGGGATCCACCGGGCCCTCTTCCTGAGAACTCCGACCATGGCCAGCTGGAGCCGGGTGCCAGCCGGTGGCTCCGCAGGACAGACGTGCTGTGAACAGCCTTTCTCCGAGCACCTCCAGCCCTGGCCAAAGCCCCATGTCGATCGCCTGCGCTTTGTGCGCATCTGGCTTGTGTGTGTGCACGGGAGCCCTTAGTTGTGCTAGGGGTCGACAGTGGGGAATCCGAAGGCGCTGCCCTTCTACGGCCAGTCACCCAGAGGTCCCCGAGTAGGCCCCACTCTACCACCGGGGCAGCCCGCTTTGCAGATTACAAGAGCGCCAGGTGCGGCTCTGGGGTCTGGCCACCCAAAATTCAACAGAGGGAGCAACGGGGATGGTGAGGGAGACGGAGGTCAACAGGGAGACAATGTGTGAATTGCCTTTGGATAAATAATGGGGTGATCAAGGGGAGGGTGCTGCGGAGGCTGTGGGGAAATGCTTGTTGCCACTACTTTTTGCATGGCTTAGTGGTAAGAATGCTGGACTGCAGTCCTGACAGAACCGGTCCCAGGTCCCCACTCGGCCTTGGAGCTCACTGGGTGACTGTGAGCCAGTCACCGACTCCCGGCCTAGCCTACCTCACAGGGTGGCTGTTGTGAGGATAAAATGGAGCTCTGTTGCTCCCTTGGGTTCTTTGCAAGAAGCAGGAAGGTGGGATAGAGATGCAACGCAGTAGCACTAATGGCTCCCTTCAGTATGATTTCTCTCGCCCCACATAAAATGGGGTGGATGCATCTTTAGCTACTCCTAGAGGAGATGGCTTGAAAGCAGTGGGACCGGAGTTAGCCACACGCCATCATTTCAGTGGGTCTGCGCTAAGCAAGATCAAACCTAGATCCAGGCTGAGGAATCACGGCTGCTGCCACCTGCACGGCCGACTGACACGGAAGACTGGCACGGCCCTGCCCCCGGAGAGGGCCACGGCCCTGTCAGGTGAGCCATCCACGCTTCAGCGGAGCACCGTCCCCCACAGCCCATTTGAGAAGCGTCCCAAGGTGGACGTTGGCCAGGACTTCGGGTGCATTTCAGCTCCATCGTAACCCTCAAGCATTCTGCCTCCTGCCCTGCCCTCCTGCCCGGCACATGCCCTGCCCTGGAAGGCGAGCTGAACTGAGGACTGCGGCTGAATGAACCCGCTGCCACCTCTGACTGCAGCTGCTCAGCCAGAATGCCTGCCTTCGTGCCCCTGGCATCTTGCTGTGGGCAGCCTCTCGAGGCAGCCGCTTTGTAGTCTGGAGCAGACTCCAGCAGCCCCCGCAGAGCCGGAAGCAGCCCCATCTCTCCGTGGGCTCAGAGGCGCTCTCCTGTCTGGGGAGCATCGCTTTGCTCTCGCAACAGCCGGCTCTCTTGCCGGGGGAGGGCCGTTCTGCTCCCCACTCGGAGCTGTGACTCGAAGTGCCTGTCTGCTCCCAAACTGGCTTTTCCATGGCACCTGGACAGCCTGTGAAAATCCAAAGACGGGCACAGTGTTTGTTTCCTTATTTGTCACGTTCCTGCCCTATCCGTTTTCCGCTTGCAAGGAACTCGTGGATAGCCCGACAGGGCATCCTTGCCCCCATTTCATCTTTACAACAACCTTGTGCGGTTGGTTAGTCTGAAGGCGGAGGACCGGCCCAAAGTTACCCCGTGAGATCACTGCTCTGCAAAGAAAGGGGCCTGGTTTAAGCAGAAAGAAGCCTGCTACATGGTGGAGCACACACTCTGCAGGCGGAAGGACGAGGGATGAGCGGGTCAAGCCTGTTCCATCCGCCTTCTCCGCACGTTTGCATTTTTAAAAAAACCTCCCTATGGAAATTTCTACTCATTTTTCATAAACGATGCATCAGTGTATGGATTTCTTCAGCCCAAATACCTTGCTGGGGGGGGGGTAATTTGGGGGCAAATCCCACGCAATTTCTTGTCAACAGCAGGAGCCAGCGGTGTGACGCGGCAGTTGAGAAGGCAAACAGCACCCTTGGATATATAGCCAGAAGCGTGGCTTCCAGATCGAGAGAGGTGCTGGTGCCACTCTATCAGACTCTGGTGTGCCCACAACTGGAGTACTGGGTCCAGTTCTGGGCTCCACATTGCAAGAGGGACACAGCTAGGCTAGAACCAGTTCAGAGTTACATGAGTGGAGCCAGCTAGGGCCAGGGGTCAGACTAGATGGCCAGGGACTCCCCTTCTGACTCACTCTGTTTCTATCTCCCTGGGCTTGACCGTGTAATATCTTGACATTTGTTAAAATAGTGTTCTCTATTTGTGCAACGTTTTGGTTTCTGTATCATCATTTTCATAATTTCAGCAAAAAAGCAGACTAGCTAGCCGCTTGCCCAGAGACTCAGCAAGGGCAGCAGGTCTGCCATGATCTCCCCACTGCTGCTTCTCTCTGGTCGTGGGCCTACAGCCTGCCACAGTGCCTCGGACTGCATACAGAAGTACCTTCGGCCTTTGCTTGCTTCCTTCTTGTTGCTGATGCTTCTGCCTCGGCTCACAGCAAACTTTCTCTCTCTCCCTCCCTCCCTGTGTGCCTCCTGCTTGTGCCAGTGTGAAGGCTGCATACAAAACCCTTTCAAACAGACCCCCACTATCCTTTTGTCCTGCCAAGCAGTGTCGTGAGGATGTGGTGCAAGGCTGGCCCTTCTTCCAGGGGTTGTTCCCGGATGCCTCCAGCCCGGCTCACTTGATTGGCACAGTTGCTCGGAGCCGAAGGGGTTTGCTCTCTGCTGTTGTCGATGGCTGGACTCTACAACGCAAGTGCGGATAATGCTGGATGAATAATTCATAAAAGCAGCTTCTGCTTCTTTTCCTTTGCCAGCTTGTCTGTTAGCTATTTACACCTTTGCAAGGACATTAGGAAGAAACTCCCTTTGAATAGGAAATCTAGAAAGGAATGGGAAAGGAAGAACTGTTATCAGGAACTGAAAAATCTGCCAATTTCAGTTTTCACTGTCCCCATGTTTCACATTTTTCTTGTTTTAACTTTTTTTTGTCCTGATCATTGAGGCTTTTCCCATAAACTTTCATATGAAAATCTATATGCATCTTGGTGCACATTTCTCCCAATACATGCGGTTTCTTCCCAGTATGCACAATTTTGCAAACGATTTTCATAGCATAATGCATTTTAATATTATTTTCACTAATACTTCTTTGTGCATACATATTTTGCATGTGCTGGAGAAAACCACTGGAAATTTGGAGAAGTAAAGATTTCTGAGGATAACTTGAGTTCTGGCTTCCATATATGTCTGAAAGAATAGGAGGTTGAGGCCTGGGAAAGGAGAGAGCAGACACCTGGAGAAGTGGCAGCTCAAGAGAAGGTATGCGCTGGAAAAAGTGCGTTGGAAGAAGGTGGCAGGGAAAGAAGTGAGAAGGAAAGCAGAGAAAAGTGGTGCATGTGAGCAGGAGATGGCAGATAAAGTCAATGTTCACATATTGATTGGGCAAAGGGTACAACCCAAATAGCATTAGTCTTAATTAGAAATGGACAAAGCTGACAAACATGATCTTGTTCAGGTTCACGTTTTCCCACTCAGAAGTCTGCTCTGTCATTGTAACAATGAGCAATTTTCCCCTGCGCAGAAATACATACATAGAATTATTTGCATTTTTGGAAATGTGTGCATTTGTACAAAGTTTTTGAAATGTGAACATGTATCCACTGACAGCAGGCTGGTGTGCATTTTTCAGATGCACGCATTTTTCCATGTGTGGTTTTCTAATGTGCACCTTTTCAAAGCATTTTTCCTTCACAAAACCTGTCCCAAACTCAGAAATGTAGATTTCTAACTGCATGCTAGCATTCAGATCTGGAAGGTACCAACTGCATAATCTCACATTAAAATGTGAATCCAAGAAATTTCTCAAGAGATCTTTATTCTTAGTTTTAGTTTCATTTGATACTCACCTGTGGAAGGTGGATCTGCAGCCAGGGGATGCTGGTAGCACAGGCTTGTTGCAGTGAAAGCCCTCTTGAACTGAAGGAGTTAATTTATTCTGTCATAGTTCTCTGCATAAGGAACAACTTGCAAGATATCTTGAGCAGGAAGGCTGGGAGAGGACTGCAGATCAAAGAGATACCACCTTTTTCCTGCTCTTCCAATTATGATACTTCCAATGCTCTGGCTTCACCCTGATTTACTGCTTCCGGTTCCAGTGCTGGTAACACAGTTGGCTGTTCACAGTGTAAGCCAAACGGGTCCCTGCCTCTGAGGCACTCACAGCCTAACAATTTGTCCACCCTTCCCACTGTTTGCATGAGGGGAACAAGCTCAGCCCAAGTGCTAAGCGGATGGATTCTCCCTGTGATTTTCCCACACTTTGAGAGTTGCTCAGTCTCAGAGCTTGGCCAGGGCTGAACAAGGAGAAGAAAGCAGTGCTCAGAATAACCCACAAGGCCCTCTCGCTCCAACACAATGCCCGTTACAATCGGAGGCAATCCGCTACGGTGCTTTGGGCCCCAAGTCATTCATTTCTGCATCTGTCTTTGTTCAGTGGCAGATGTATTTATTCCGCGCAGATCTACAGCTCCTGCCAGCTAGTGTTATTTCAAGTCTTGTGATTTTCTGAGTGGCTTCCCTGTGCCAGAAAGCAGGGCAAAGAATTTAACATCTTCTATTGTGGCTGCAAGACAGGAGCGCTTGCAAAACGGGTCTTTTCATTGCAGAGCCTTCTAATCTGGCTTGCAGTTCTTTGCTTTCCTGGCAGGATCATCCTGCTCCATCTTGCGCAAGATGCATCGATTTTTGCATACTCACAACCAGCCTTTTTCCAGTTAAGAATGCAAGGCAGATTCCTTTATCCTGAGAGCAGCCCCTTGTGGCAGGGCAGGTGGAGAGCCAGTGCCTGGCCTGAAGCCCGGTGGCTGAGCAGGGACTAGGATCCAGGCCCAGCCCCCTAAACGCTACTCCACACTGGCTCATATTCTCTATCCCTGTCAGGCAGGGGCAGTCCTCTCGGTTTGAGGCAGGCTGCCCCCACCTGAGCCCCGGACCAGGTCCACCCACGGGTGGGCACAAAGCATGCAGCCTGCCCCCACGCCCCCTCCCTGAGCTCTTATTTATTGCATCTCTTCCACCTCCCCTTACACGGAAGTCTACGACAAGGAGTGTGCCCCGTCCAGAGAACTGCCCAGCCTCTCGGGGCCTGGGCTGAGCTTTCTGTGCACCGGCTCAGCAACGGATATAGAGAGGCTTCTGGCCCAACGGTGCCTTGTCAGCGAACATTCTGTGTCCCAGGAAGGTCAGGGCCTGGGGACAGATTTCTGATTCCTCTCCGGTTGCATTTTTGGGCTTGAAGGTCTCTTGCTGCCCTCTCATCACGTAGGGGAAGGCCCAGAAGCAGGGGCTAACATGACCTGGAAGAGCCCAACTTCAAAAACGCAGCCAGTGTTGCTATGTGCTCTCCAATCCAAAGGCTGCAGGACTCCAAGTGCTCAGGAAGATAGAAAAGTGCAGCCCACCCCCCTTTTTAGCTGCACTTTAAAAGGACAAAGCAGGTTTTTGGTGGGAGAATGGGGTTGTATACACATTGCATAGCTCAAGACCCCAGTGCCTGAAGGACAGCCTCTTCCCCATTAACCTTCTGGCTCCCTGGGAGAGGGACTTCTCTGTGTGCCTCCCCCCTGAGAAGCTCGGAAGGTGCCGGAGCGGCCCTTCTCTGGAACAGTGCCGTGCCCGTCTCTGCAGGCATGTCGCTCTTAGTTCTAGCCCTGCATTTGTGGTGTCATGCTAAGCTATGAGCAGCGGTGGGTGCGTTTTGTGTATTCATAGATAAACACCTTTCATACGGCAGTGCTTTTAGGGTTTTTTTTTTTTTTTGCTGTGTTTATTTTTATTAGGTTCATATTGATTTTGATCTTCTGTCTAGTATATTAATTATGAGTTTCTGCACTGAGTGCATAATTCGCTTCAAGACTACTTTTGAGGTAGGAAGTGATGCATGCATTTCTTTTTTTTAAAATGATACTACTGTCCTAATATTTTAATGTTATTTTCAGAATATACACATTCTTCTACTAAAATACATTATTTGCATGCATTTTTGATTGGAAAATTCAGATGCAAAATTTAGAGAAGTTTGCATTTTGAAAGACAACTGAGGTTTGAATTATGTATAGGTTGATTTGAAAATGGATGATCAGCTTGCATTTGAAGGGGAGTGAAATACATTTCTCCAACCCCAGCCTTGAGCTCTGGTCTAGTGAGCCATTCAAACCCCATGCAGTTTCCGTGGCACACAGAATTTTGCCCCAACTACTGGTCAGGTGGTCAGGTGGCTCCCTGGGCCACGCGGAGCCCATGGCCTGTCCTCCTTTTTTTTGCCACATCTCCCAGGAGCCTCCACAAGCAAAATCCCCACCTCGCTCTATGGCTGCCTGTGGACCTCAGCAGTCTCATCTGGACCGGTCCACTGCAGGTTTGATTCTCCCTTTGATCTGTGGTCTTAGCAGGCCATCAGGTCCAACCACCTGCTCAGTGCAGGACTCAAGTCACCTGTCCAGATTTCCACCGGGCTTGACCCTGCTTAGCTCCCAAGATTGGGCAGGATCAGGCCTTTCAGCCTATACGGAAGCTTCTTCCAAGTACAACTGAATCTTGCAACACTTCCTGGCCACTCCAGCCCAGAAAGGGATTTTTAATGAATCAAAATAAAGACCGTTGCCATGATTTTGCCATAAGTACCTCTCCCTCTGTGCACTTACCTGCCTTCTCCCTATTTCCAAAAGTGAACAGGGAGACGGGCTCATTACTCGGCCTGCAGTAGAAGTAAAGTGATTGATGACACTGTGATTCTGGGAGCACAGAATGGATGGCTTTCCACAGGACAACAATGGTAGCATGGAGATCCGGGGTCCAGAGTACTGGAGGAGCCACGGTGAATGTGGAAGCTGAAGGGCAGGCCACTGAGTCCCTCCGTGGTTTTGAGAGCCAGAGGCACCACGCAGAAGTGCAGCGACTGGCTCTGAGCCACACAGCACATCAGCAAGGATAGGAAATCGCCACGGCTTCTTGCGATGTGTGGACCTGGCGGAGGAGGCATGTGCTTCGACCTCACAGCCCTCCTTGGGAATGCGTTATTGGCTTATTGTGGCTGGCAGCTGGCACCTCCCCCCCCCCCCGAGGGACCAGTCTTATGAATTCAAGTGTCCGTATATGACCCTAGAGAATGCCAGATTCAGACTTTCCCTGGAATCCCCCAAAGAGCAGCTGCTTCCAGCTACAGACTTCTAAAAAGCAGTGAACTTTATTTCTTTTATCCTTAGCAGATGTGTTGCTAACTTTCAAATACGCCTGGTTCAGAACACAGATGCTCAAAAGAATAAACAGATGTTTATTGATAGCACAAGTCTACCTTCAGAACAAACAGTAACTGATAAATGATCATTACCTTGATCCTAAAATCCTAACACCAGGCTTCTGCTCCCAGTAACTTTCCTCCCTTCTTGCCCATTCATGGATCTTATGCACATTTAGACAGAAAAAGCCCTGCGGCTCCAATGCTGGAATGCTGGGCATTGTCGTCCTTGTCTCTCTCCCATGTATAGGGATGGGTCCAAGCTGTGCCTGCTCCTACTCCTGCACTAACCCTGCGCATTGTTACCTGGCAAGACGCGCCTGAAGGCCGCTTCACAGGTCTGCATTAGATCCTGCTCAGGCTCCTCGAAATCCTCGCGCTCTCTGATTGCTCACTAACAGCCTGCGTCTTTCATGCAACTGACCACCAGAGCATCCCACGCCGGCTTCAGCGGTCAGCCATGCCACACGCCTTCCTCTGCTGAGACGTTTCTGGTAGAGAGAAACACAGCTTGGCCTCCTAGCCCAGATCCGTCAACAAGCCCCCACTTGCCTTCCTGCAGCCAGGGCTGGGGCTACAGCAGCTTTCCTGGGGGCCCAGGGAGGGACGGCTCTGCACCTGGTCCGGCAGCTGGCAGCCCTGGCCGAACTCTGAGAGCAGCCCCAGCAGGCCTCGCCTCAGTGTCTTCATCTGAGCTGAAATGCCAGACCTGCTGCAGCCCATCGCAACTTAGAAACATAGAAAACAGAGCGAGTTGGAAGGGGCCTCCTGGGACATCTAGTCTGACCTCCGGCACCAGCCGGCTCCACTCACGACATGCCCACCATGTGGACGTCCAGCCTATCCTTCCTGCAACAGCTCCAGGCATACGTCTCGGGGTTGGCCCGCCCAGCACGGATGGCTCCCAGTCAATGAAGATTCTGATGCTCAAGATCCCAGGAGAGCCCGGCAGACCTCCAGCCCTCCCCAGGCGCCCTTCGGAGGCAGCGGCCCTGAGCAGGCGCTCCCACACATGGGGTACTTTCCTGGGCCTCCCTGGTTCCTGGCCGCATACCCAACTAGCCCTCGTGCCAAAGATGCAGCCTCCTGTCAGAGGAACGCACACTCAAAGGCTCCCAAACCCAGCTACTCAGGAGGAGAGCTCCTCAAGCGTAGGGGTCACCTCAGGAGCAGGAAGCAGGTCCTGGGTGGGGCCCTGAAGCGCAGGCTGCATAACCCTCCAGTTTGGCTGCTGGAGCAAGGGAGGGGTTCTGCCGACCACCCAGGGAGCTGCCCCGGGGCTGGGTTTCCCTCCTGCCAGCCTTGTGACCTCGGCCTCGCTCAGTGACCCAGCTGGCGGCTCATGCTGCCGGTTGATCTAGGTCCCAGCTTGGAGCGTGGTCTTTTGGCAAGCGTGGCCGTGCCAGCGAGATGACAGATGCCACAGGGCCTCCTTCCTGTTTGTTAAGGGCCTGCTGCCTGTTGCCTCGCCGGCCGCATCTCTGGTCAGGTCACTCGGAGGCTGCTGAAACAGCCTCTCCCGTCATCTGTTTGCACGGCCAACGTCCAGCGCCTTCCGTGCGCTCCGCATGCCCCGCTTTCGTTCCTCTGCGAAGTGCGGAACAGGCACTCTGTCTTCCTGACTTATGGGCTTGTTTTTCCCAGGAATTGGCCACGCGTGCTGTCAGCAGCAGACGCCTCTCATTTACTGCCCCATTTGTTCTCCGGCCTCTCCTGCACGTCCTGCTGGTTTGTGTTGTGGCAGCTGCCACCTTTGGCAAAGAGAAACCGATGCCAAGGTGAACGGTGGAGGACATGGAAGGGCCGTTTGGTGAGCGGAGAAGGAAGCGCCACTCGAGCTTTAAATGTGCAAAGACGCTCTTCCTTTCCGTGGCCGACTTTGGGGCATTGGCTGTGTTTACTGTGTTCTTGCTTTTATCCTGCCTTCCTCAAGCTGGATTGTGTTTGCATTGCTAATGGCAGATCAGACCAGTGCCTGGCCGGTGCAGCACTCAGTTCGCACAGCAGCCAAGCAGATGCGCCAGTGGGAGAGCTGCCAGAAGTACATGGGCGGCATCCTCTTGCTCTTTTTCTAGTGGCAGCTCGGATGCAGAGGCGTGCTGATTCCTGCGGCAACGTGTAGCCACGGGTAGGATGTGTGAGGAATTCAGTTTTGCAGGAGGCATCTGTTGGATTTCCTCCGTTTGGCTCCCGGGGCTCCACCCAATTTCTCTCTGCCTTACATCTGCATTGCACCCAGTGATCACCTGGACTTCTGGAGGGAAGCAAATTCAAGTGCGCTTGTGGGATTTGCATACTTTGCAGGAAAAAATGTGTACTTCATGTGTTTCACACAAAGAAACCACGTGCGTTTCAGAGCATGTGTGGGCTTGATCTCAGCCCGGCTCGCTTCCCAACCAGGGCCAAGAGTGGGAAGGAGGGCCAGCAAGTGCAAGGGAGCTGGGTCCCGGCCTGGTCTTTGCCTCCCTAACCAACTCAGAGTTTCACCCTCCATGGATCTGGCTGGTTAAAAGGGGAAACATCATCTAAATGAATCAGCCTCACTCAAGAGAACTGGAGGGGGTGTGTGAGTTTGGCTGCTAGAAGAAGGAAGGATCATTCAGAAAGGAGGAACAAACAAGGCACTTGGAAAAGGCGATTTCAGTTCTTTTCGGCTCTGCTACAGTGTCCCATTGTGGCCTTGGGCGAGCTTCTTCAGAAACCATAGAAAATATTCTCCATTGCTTCTGGATTGCATTTGTCTGCCCCTGTTTTTAGCGGGGGCTGCGTGGGTCGGGAGATTCCTTCGTAACGCAGTGTTCTTGGTGCGTGATGCAACATACTTGCCTCTCTTGCACTGCATGTATTTTGGGTTGTCGTTCTTCCAGTATACCTTCGAACAAGTGCACCCATATTTGACCTGGGTAAGAGAGGGGTGCTGCCGCCTCATGGGTCTATGGATCAGAGTGGAGGACTTGCTTACTGGTTGCTCTGCAGATCTGCAGTATTCATTCTTCTGGAAAGGGTCCAACAGGCTTCCCTCTTTACTACTGTTAAACAGGTGCTGCTTTTTTCCTGAGCAGATTTGGTTACTACCTATTTTAATTGCTTTAATCCTCCTTTATTACTGCTTTTTATTATTGTTTTTCCATGTGATTTTTGATATATGCATTTGTTTTCTTATATGCCATTTGGGGTGCAATTTTTATTTAGAGAAACAGGATAGAAATCAACAATTAACTGCACAATAAAACATTAAGGGCACAAGGCTAGGTTTGTTTAGACAGTGAAAAGAAGTTATAAAAGTTCTAGAATTTATTTTCACCAGCTAAATGTGAGGAGGACTGTGCCCTGTTTCAGAAGAGACAAAATGGCTCCTGGCCGCTTTCTAAGATGCTTTCTCTCTAGGCCAGTTTCAGATCCGCTCGTGGAACGTTGATAATAATCAGGAGTGCAGGTGGAAAATATTTTTTGTCGCACTGTGTAATCCTGAGAGGGGTGGTCAGCAAATACACATGAGTATAGGAGTGCCATGTGATACATAAAAGTAGCACAGAGATCAGTGGGAAATTGCCTCCAAATGTTTTAAATGAATTACCCAGCTCATTCTGCCCAAGCCCTTCAGCAAGCCAAGTCTGAGTTCTCTTCCAAAATCCACATTTTCCTGAGCAGGAAAAATTTGTCTCAGGAAAAATGCCCTCCGACAATGTACAGACTGGGGGAAATCATGCACAGAGAAGCGCTGCAGCAGCGTAAAGTTCATGGGGGATGCATACGAATGCCTACAGGGGTGGGGAAAGTGCACCAAAATGTGTGACTTCTCAAGTGAATTAAGATAATAATAAATAGCAGATGCCTGTGCAAACAGGACAGGAAGACTGCCGCAGAAAGGCCGTCCAGCTCGCCAGGACTGAGCCTGGAAGCTCTGTCCATTCCTGGAACGGTGCTGGGTCCAGGTTTCAGAGAGGCCCGCCAGCCACACAGGTTCAGTGGGTTCATCTCCTCCACCCTGCAGTCGCCCACTTTTGCTCCTGCTGGGAGAGGAGAGGTGGGGAGTGTGAGCAAACAGATGTGGGTGCACCGCCAAAAACCCTCCTCTTTGCTCACCCCATTGCTTTCTGGTGTTCTTCCTTGGCGCCTGCGTGGGAGTCCATATGCAGCACTAAGAGAAGAAGCCAAAGGGTGAGGAGGATGCCAGTGGTCAGCCGTGGGCCTCTGCTGAGACATGGGCCAGGGCAGATGCCCAGCTGTGCTGACCCCAAACCCCACCCCCCATCAGAAGGCCCCTTCGTTCTCTTCCCCGATGAAATCCAGGAGGGCATGCCCCACACCCAGCAAGGATAAGCTGTTTTGCTCCTTCATGGGTGGTGAAAAATGCAGAGCAGCCTTTGCTGAGGCCCAAAAACATTCTGGGACAAGCCCCTCACCACCAGAGATGGCGCCATTGCTTCCTACTTATGCGTAGAATCTGTATGGGAATTTCAGTCTTCCATTGGTTTGGGCCATGCGGAACTCTCTCTGGACTTTCTTTGCTTTGGCCCTCCCTGTCCACTTCCTCCTTTTCTGCATTCTTTTTTTGCTCTTCCCTGAACTTTTTTCACAGCTTCTCTGTGAATCTTGCTTTAGGTGACAGCTGGAGATAATGCCGAAATGTGGGGAGCCAAGGCCCCCCCCCCCTTGGCATTTGGCCAGTCTTGATTCTCATTCATTCTGCCTCGATCATTTATTTAAAGCACTCCTATAAACTGCTTTTCTGTGGAAGCATTCAATGCGCCAAATGGCTTCCCCTGAAGGGCCTCAGATGTTTTGCCTCAGGAAGAACGGCCACCCCTGGCCAGTTTAAGGTAGGCCAAATGGCGGTGGCAGCAACATCGATCTAGAACGTTCCGCCATGTTCCCCTTTCACTGCCTAGGCGGCAGTCCAGATGACTTCCCCAAGGCCATCTTACGGCAGCCCAGCGCTTCTCTTGGGGTGTTTTTTAAGGGGGCTGGCAGCCAGGAGAGAAGCAGATGTCACATTCTGGATGTCCGGAAGGGCCCTCGGAAGCCGTCTGCCAGGAGCAGAGATGGCCCTTCCCAAAACGCGGCAGCAAACAGTGACTGCACCTGCTCCATGCTGGCAACGCGTCGCTCGACGCTCCAGGGATGAGGCCCTTTGTCAGGGAGTGTGTGTGAATGCTTCTGATCTTAGAGCAGCCCTGCCCCACCAGGTACTCTCCAGCTTCCATCATCCCCAGCCAGTGGCCATGCTGGCTGGGAATGATAGGAGCTGCAGCCAATGCCCTGGTCGGTTTGCAAGCATCTCTCTGCCTCTGGCATCCCCATCTTCTACAGCAGTACTGGTTTTACAGCTAGGCTGGAGGGGCCCCTGCCAGGAGCCCCTGACCCCACAGGGCCCACCGATGAGAGTTCCCTGGACTTGCTGCCCCCTTCCTCTGCCTCTGTGGCCCAGCCAGAAACGGGGCTCCCTGTCACGGGGCGGAAGTCAGCACTGGTGCAAAAGTGGGGGCATTGAGGGTGTTGCACCCAAAGGCTCTAAGAGCCCTGGAGGTTCCATTTCAAGCCTTTCCCATCCTCTTTTCTAATAATAGCTATGCATTCACTGCACCCCCTTCCTGGCAGCAGCACTGCTGTGAACTCAGACAAGACACTTCTGGCAGCCACGCTTTCCAGCCGTTGGCCTAAAATGTATGAGTTTTCATCCTGCTGTGACATTTGGAAGGGAGGAGGTGGTGAAGAGGCTGCACAGAGTGGGGTAGCAAGACTGTGGGAGAGGGACTGAGAGGGGACAGGTTATCCCTTCCCCAGCGCCCCCAAATTGCAAGCTTCTTGGATCAGGAGAGCCGACCGAGGGAAGAAAGCAACGCCACGTCAGTTTTGTGTTGCAGTTTCCTGTCTCTCTTCCAAGAATGGCGGAAGAGGATTAGTGAAAAACTGCATAGAATTACTCAGAGCTGAAGTGTGATGATAGTCTGCTAAATCTTTACCCGGCCTACTTTGGGATCTGTGCCCTAAGCCTGGATTTCTATGGCATGCTGTATTCTAAGAAGGATCTTGGGAGTCTTTTCCTCTAAAGAGCAGGATAATTCCTACTATCTATGCATAAATAGCTAGGTTTGCAAATCTGCCTGTCCTGTGTTCTCCCAGATTTTAATCTTAAATCTCAGCTTCTTCTCCCAAATAACTGTCAAGAAGGGTGGTCAGTGCTTATCAAAAGCCAACAAATGGAATTCTTACCCATCTGCACAATTCATAAGCAACATGGACGGGTAGAGCCATCCTGGCATGGAGGGGGCCATGCCGTGGCTGCCCCCCCACCCCCACTGAAATGATTAAAGATGAGGGGCCTGGTTTGAGTATGCAGGGATTTGAACTCAGATCTTTATGAACCAAGCACTCAGCACTGCGCACTTGAGTTGAAGCATCTGTCCATTTCAGTTTGTGCCATATTTCTTTCAATTTTGTACAGAGAACTTTTTGAATTTGGGTAAATACTTATCAAACACCAAACTGAAAGGGAAATCTCAGTCATTCCTACTTAATCGGCATTCACACTCTCACACAGAATTCCCAAGATTTGTGTGTGTGTATCCATTCTTTTCAGTGTCAGGAAAAACCTTTCTATTTTTCCACTATTTTAATAATAGATTTTAACTTTGGATTTTAATATATTAACTGTCAGATGCTGTGGGGTTAGTTTTATTTTCCTCATTTATTGTCAGCCGTCCTGAGACGTTTGTAGGGGACAGGCTAGAAGATCCTTTAATAAGACCAATCAAGAATCAATCGATCTGTGAGGGGGGAGGCAAGGATTTCTAGCAGGGAATTTTGGCTGCTGCTCCCACCCAACCTGCATCTCATGAGAAGGGCAGGCATGAGCCTGCTTTGCATCAGGGCCTGCGACCCACCATTCCCGGCCCTGCCCTCCGGAATTGTGGGACTACCCAGCCAGTATGTCCAGGCTGGCTGTGACGGGGGTGATGGCTGACGACCACACGCAGTGGGCCCCATGCCCGTTCTCCCACCTGATCGAGCCTTGAAAAAAGAAGGCAAAAACTAGGAAAGCACAGGAAGGACTCACATGGGTTTCCTAGTAACCCTCTTGTGGCTTGTCTCCCACCAGCTGCAAACCAGGAATAGTTGCCACAGGCTTTGCATGCTTACCTGGGAGTAGTTAGCACTGAAGTCAGTGGGCCTGCTTCTGAGTAGACCTTAGGGTGGCATTGGTGGACTTTGACCCTGGAGGTTCACAAGTTCATTGTGAGTAAAACAGCATGCACTCTTATGTGGCAGTAATAATAAAATAAAATAAAATAAAAAATGGCAATATACTGTAGCAAAGAATTTCTTGACCTCTCAGCAAGGATGGCTTGGAAGGCTTGGAAAAATGGCTCATCCTTCTCTCTCTTTGTCTGTTGCAATCTAAGGGGGGTAACTGGACAGGGACCTGGCCAGGAGAGAGTCCCTGGGCTATGGGGCAGGATACGAAGAAAACAAATTGGAGTGGCGTTCTCCTCGTAAAGCAAAAATAAAGCACAAGCCTCCCCTCCACATTTTTTAAAGAAGAAAGGTATATATTTACCTTTCTAATAACTTCAAATCCCAGGCACTGAGTAACGCTGCCTTTCTTCTCACAGGGGAGAAGTGCCCACAGATGCTGAAGGAAGGCCTCCGGCTGGAGCAGAGCAGTGACAAACATGTAAATATAACAGGTGAGCGAGTGCTGTCTGTCCTTCAGGATCCGTCTCCTGGCCAGCCACTTCCCACTTCTTTTCTGCCCCAGCCCACAGCGCTTCACAGGGATCAGAGGGAGACTTGCCGCGGCCCCTTCCTGCCTGATGCAGCACCCTGGATCTAACATGAAAGGGGTCACTGCTGCCTGTCAGCACGTCTCTGTCCTGCAAAACGTGGGGACAGCAAGCAAGGCGAAGTCCAGCCATGGAGTGCCGCTCGAGTGCTAGTCTGGCGCCCAGGAGTTCTGGGTTCTAGTTCCGCTCAGCCTTGAAGCTCACTGTGTACCTTTGGGCCAGACATCCGCTCTCAGCCTATCCTACCTCACAGGGCGGTGGCTAGGATGAAGTGGAGAGCGGGGGAACTTTGTCAGCTGCCTTGGGTTCCTTGCAAGAGAAAAGAACAAGGGATGTAAATATAATGTGGGGGTGGTCATGCTGCTGAAATAATAAGATGATGGTGGTTATGATGGCGGTGCTGCTGGTAGTGGTGATAAATGCTAACAGTCCATGTAATGCGAAAACAAGAACTCAGCAACTTAGTAGACATAGAGGTGGCTGCTCTGGGAGGCCACACCTGTTCATGCAGGACTTGCCTGAGGGCTGACTTCAGTGCTCGCTTTCCTTGCAGGGTTCAATCTAATTAAAAGGTTTGCTCTCCTGAAGACCTCGGCCGTTAAGAAGATCCGCAATCCCAAAGGCCCAATGATTTTGCGGCTGGGCGCAATCCCCTTGGTCCGGCCCACAGAGTGAGTACCCCTTTTCCGCACCTCCCGATGGCATGTGGCTGAAGTTGTGCATGCACCTTCCTTCTGCAGGTGGTGTCTTTGTGCTGCGTCGGTCTTTAGCCCAGGTGTGAATCGAGGCATTCCTGTTAGACGATATCCACAGGACGCTTCTCTGAGAACAGCCACTGGCCATATCCATACTTCTCAGGGTTTTAATAAACCAGCCTGTTGCCCCGGAATCCCTGAGAACCGTAGTCCCGTGGAGAAGGGGGACATCTCTCAGAGGGAATTCCCAGGATTCTTTGGGGCATGGCAGTACAGCTAAAGCGTTCAAACAGACAACAACAAAATGCAAGTTTGTGGGACAGACATGCCTTCGGTGTGAGGAAACCATTCCTCTTATGGGTTTTTCCTACCCATAAATGTGAAAAGGTCACTAATTCTTCTATTACAGGTTGAAAACAAAGGCACATGTGTTTGCGTGTGTGCATGTGAGGGAGCCTTCCTCCTGGGCCATACTCTGGGTCCACAGTGGAGTTTGGGCTGCGATGCTTCCATCCAGCTCTGGCCTGCCAGCTGCGGTGCCGGCGTAACATGGAAGCCACATTCAGCCTCAGAACTCATTGAGAAGCGGTGGGCCGGTGGCTCCGCGTCTCCCAGACAAGTCTAAAAGATAACAGGATGGGATGAGGTGGGAGAACTGCGCAAGGCTCCCTGAACTCCTTGGTGGAAAACAGGGAGGCGCATGGCACCGATAAACCGGTGCATCGCGTTTGGACACCCAGAGCAGCTCTGCCTTGGGCAGATGGAGGGGATCACCTCGAGTAGAGCTGGAAGGAGCAGCAAGGCATTGGAGGACAGGCTTCCCCCAAGGCTTTGCACCAGGTGTCCTGGCCGGCACCCCTTAAGCTGGCTGGCTGCATTCAGGTGTGGTGCAGGAGAGCATCCTGTTACCTGCCCAGTGAAAGGTTGGTTTTCTGGTCCAGTCAGTCGATGTACATGGGATGGGCACCTTGTTCTTCCCTTTAGGCAGCCCAGTGCCTCAGACTGGCGAAGCAGGATGTTTCTTGGTTGGGTACCTGGTTGGTACTGATCTCATGAAGAAGCAGCCCCGCATGGCAGGCCTGTGAGAGCTTCAGCCACAGACCAAAGTCTGGAAAGATGCCTCAATCCTAGAAAGTGCACCACAGCACCAGGAGCAGCAGCTTTGGGTGCCTTCCAGAGCCCTTATGCAATTGCTGCTCTGTGCGAGTTTTCCTTTTTCCACTGAAACTTGGCGTACAGCCTGGCGGGTCTAGACTTGCCGACCAAAACAACTTCAGCTGTTTACTCATCAGGCCTTTGCTTCCATCAGGGCCCAGTAGCAAAGCCGAAAAGGTGGCTCAGAAAGCGATTGCCCTCTTCACCTGCTTCTGCCTGCGGGACAGTCTTTTAACTCCCACAGCAGGAATGGCAACTGGGGGAGACCCGGGGCATTTCTGTCCCCTGGACCTTGCCCCCTCTGTAGGCACTTAAAATAACACAAAATTAATAATGTTTATATGGCGTGTGTAACAGTTGAAGGGCACCTAAAGGGGCAAAGTTACCTTGACTGTAAACTAAGTTTGACCCTCCACATCCATGGCAGACATTTGGAAAAACCTATTTTAAATGTTTGTGGTCTGCACATTGCCACCTCTGATCTACAAGGAAAGGTGCTGGGTTCGGGGTTCCCAAGTCCCGGGAATCCGTGTCATACTGCCATGCCTGGGGAGCTCAGAGCACGTTTTCCTCCATCCCCTGCATCCAAATGGCTTGTCCAGCTCCCTGTTCTGAAGCTGTGGCATAGAAGAATTGCAGCTGCTTGGATTCTTCTGATGCTGAGGATCCAAGGCAAATATTTCTGTATATTTACCAAAGCTTTGCTCACCCAAACACCTGGAGCTCGGCCCTTGGGGGGAGGTGTTCTGCCACATGTGATCCAGCTACTGGAAACAGCTGCTGAATGGCCAGATGGTCACTGTGGGTCTCCTTTTGAGGTTCTCCTCATTGTCTCTGTGGCACCTTCTGCCCCCACTTTCGGCCAGCCTTTTGTGATTATATTCTTTGAGGGAAATTGCAACAGCCTAGCTGGGGGGCAGCTGGTCAGTGCCAGCTCTGGGGTGCTGGGTGCCCTCGGATGGGCAAGGCTCATGGCAGGAGCCCACCCCCCACCATAATTGCTGCTCCGTCTTCTCCATGGCATGACTTCCTTGTCTCCCAGAGTGAGAGGCGGGTGAGCAAGCAGTGGAGAAGAAACGGGGCAACTCAGAGAGTGTCCCATTGAGAAGGGCCCTGTGGCTGATCCTTGACCCTGAGGCTTCCTGGTCATAGGAACCACTCAGCTGGGGATGACTCAGAGGGTCAGGAGGAAAAAGGGGCATCGGGGGCTGCTCTTGAAGGTGACTTTGACCTCGTGGCTGTTTGCTTTGGGAAAGGCTGCCTGGGCTTTGGTTTCCGACATGTGACCCGATGGCGAGAGGCCTGTGAAGAGCACCTAATTTTTTTGGTGGGACAAGTAGCGCTGGTGGCCGAGAGTGAGTGGTGGACCAGAATCATGGGAACTGCCTTTGCGAATACCAACTCAGACTGTTTGTTCATCTCATTTTGCTTTCCCCAGCATGGGGCCCTCCAGATGTTTTCCGCTCTGTTTCCCGGTATTCCCAGCCTCTGTGGCCACTGATCGGCTTGCTCAGCTTCTCTGAGCCCCCTTGTTCCCATTTCAGGCTGTAGGTGGCTTCTCTTGCTGTTGATTGGTAAAAGTGTACATTTTGGTGCATTTTCTGAGGGCACACACTTGTTGAATAGGATTGGATCTGAAGTGAGACCAGTAAGGGATTTCAAATGAGATAGTGGAGAGACCGAATCCTCTGGTCAGTGCCAAAATGCCTCCCTCACGTCCCTTGGGAGTTTCTGTTCGTTCTTTTTCATGGACAGCTTGGAAGCAGTTTCTTCAATGGATGGATGGGTCCTTAGCTGTTGGGAATAGGTGTGTTTGTTTAACCACTTGGCTGGCTGCAGGGAGTCTGTTTTGCTCGCCTTCTGTTTTGCTGGGGTGATTCATGAGCCAGGCATGACCCCAAAAAGCAGAGGAGCGAAGAGAAGACGGATGACCTGGAGTGAGTCTTGAAGAAAATGAGAAATGGGACCCATTTGCATCCGGTGCAGCAGCTATGCCAGAAAAGTGTTTGTTCAGGGCTTGTTCCTGAACAGAGCAGGGGAGGCTATGAAGGAGGCTGCGGGGGGGGGGGGGGCCCCCCCCCCCCACACTGCGACTAACGAGGAAACCATCTGAGCAGGGACGGCCTGTGCAAAGCATCCTCGCCCTCGCCCTCGCCCGGCCCGCCTCTTGTTGCGGCCTGTGAGGCCCTTATCAGAAGCTGCTCTTGTCACGGCCGGCACAGGGAAAGCACACCGTGGGATCTTGCAAGCCGGGGAAGCTGCTGGCGGGGGCAGAACTAGGCGAGCCGAGTGCGGTGCTGGCTCGTGCGGGGGAAACGCAGGGGAGGGAACTCATCTCTGCTGCTAGCCCAGCATGGGGCTGGACGTGCCACACGCCCCGTGGCCCTTTCTTTGCCGTCCTGGGCAACAACGCACGCGGTGGTTTCTCCAACCCTGCTGGGTAGTGCCTGGAGGCCGCGGTGGCAGCCGCCACGAGGATCACCAGGGTCAGTCAGGAAAGCCCCTTTCGCCTTGGACCGCGGCAGTTTTGCTGACGATCACCCAGGCCCCCTGCAGTGACTCACGCAGCCTGCGCCCGGGAAGTGGTTCTCATGCCAACTGCATGCTTTTAGAGCATACACAGAGTGCTTTATAGATTCTGAGTCTCACGGGCCCAGCAGCTGGGCAGTTGATGACAGAAGTGTGGTGGACACAGTCAGAAGGAGGCGAGGGGTCTGCAGAGGGGGCTCAGTACAAAGGCACTGGACTGCAGGAGATCCTCATAAAGATCGCTGAGGCGCAGGGATCACTGTGGGTCTTGGCATGCAAGTGAGGGGGGCTGCAATGCTGTCAGCCTGGCTGCCTCGTCAGTTCTTACTGCTCAGCAAAGCAAGAGCCCTGGCTGCTTCTTGGGGAAGCCATCAGGTCCCACTTCTCAAAGCAAGAGCAAATGCTTGGAATTTTGGGGTGCTTCCCGAGAAAGGCGGGCAGGCATTTTATGACACAAGGGCACATAAGCAACCCTTTTCTGCCAGGATCTATCTGAATTTTCCCAACAATAGGATCTTGTGGCGGTCAGTGTGCAGCCTGCCCTCTGCTAAAAAAGGGAAGGGAATAGAACAGGCCAACCCAAGCCTAGGCCAGCCATGCAGAGGGGCCAGAGAGCTGCTTGACTGCTCCTGTGGTTGTCAGCACACCTAAACACCCACAGCTTCTGCACTGGGCCCCTGGCTGGAGATGTGAGGATTCCCCCCCCCCGCCCCATTCCTCTGTGGCGCTCCTGTTTTCCTCTGCCTTGGCTCCCGCTGCTTCCACGCACTGGTTTAACTAGGAAAGAGAAGGCCTAAACTGAATACCAGAAATTGGGAGCATGTGCCGGTCTGCCTACTTTTGGTGCGTTGCCATCTTTTCCCACCTCCGTGTTCTTGATGCTCTCATGCAGCAGGAGGCTGCCGCAGGGGGAACAGCCGTCCTGGAATGCTTGCCTCTGCGATTGCGTTAAGGCCCCTTTTGTGGGATGTTTCGCCGGCTTCATGCATCAGTGGTTAGGAAACAACACAAGTGGATCTTAATATGACCATGTGTTTTATCACAGCAAGTTTACTGGCATTCATCTGGAGCATTTTTACTCTGCCCTTCCCTTACGAAAGGCTTCCAGAGCCATTTACCCCTCTAAGTGTGACAGTCCAAAGCACATTCCCCCACCCCAAAGGCGGGGAGGGAATTTGGAGCAGGGAGGGGAAAAGCACACCTGAGTGCCAGGTTTTGGTGGCCAAGATCACGCAGCTGTTCTTCCTGGCAGGGAGGGCCAGGCAGGCTCTGCATGGCTGCTCCTCCGCAGCTGATACAAGGGACCATGCTGGTCTCCGCCGCGCTGCAGTGCTCCCTTTGGGAGCATGACCGCATCGAAGGCAGGCAGGATGGACCCTTGGCTGAGGGCCATCTCCAGGCCAGGCCCGGCCCGGCCCCTGGACTTGCTCCTTCTTGCCATCAGGCTGCTTGCCAGCTGCCTCCCGTTCTGGGCTGGATGGCTGTGGCGGCAAGAAGAAGCCGTGCGGTCGACACCACCGGTGACTGCTGCGCTGACTCTGCGCCCCTCAAGCACGCGGGTGAGTGGTGGCGAGGAGAAGGCGTTGGTGCAGGGGACGGACAGGTGGACTCGCCCAGGAGGGAGGCCCGTGGGTCTTGCCAAGGGAGCTCGCCACGTGCAGGTGCGGGTGGGCTCCTCGTGCCCCCTTGCCCCAGCGGCCGGCGGCTGGATGGCTGCCCTTCAGCTCTGTGGGCCAGGGGCCATGTCCTGTGGGAGGGTCACCGCTGAAGCACGGACCACGTGATCTGCACGCAGAGAGTCTCAGGTTTGTCCCCTGGATCTCCAGCCAGACTGTGAAAGAACGAAGCCCAAGGAGCTACTGCTGTGCAATACAGACCTAGATGGACAACTGGCTGGACTCCATCTACGGCAGCCTCTGACGTTCTGTCATTTTCAGCAGATTCCCTGGTGGGGTCTATCAGCAAGCATGCATTTGATTATATCAGCTGGATCTCTTTTAGTACTTTCTCCATTCACGTGTGCACGGTGATGACAGGTGTGTGGGTGGAAGGCACAAAAGAACTGAATGTTGTAACTTGTGCTCACAGGGCACCCTGCATAAAATTAGGAGATTAAAAGCAGAACAATGGAAAACTCCTGGTATGCTGGTTCCACTTGGAAAACAAGAGCTGGTGATTCAGGACTCCAGAATCCATGAGCAAAACGCAGCAAAATGGAAATACTCTCCCCTGGGCAGGAGGCCACATTCGTGGCTGTTGGGCTGCGTCCTGCTTGCTGGACCATAAAAGCCACTGGCCCACAGAGGAGGTTTGTCTCATAAAGCCCAAAGTGCCCCAATTCTGATCTCCGCTGGCATCCGAGGAGCTGCTCGTCACAGACAGCCTCTCCGTAAAGCCCCTTTTCGTCAGCTTGCTGCCTCCGGGATGTGTTGGGGCTGCAAGTGCCCATAATACCCAGCCAGCATGGATGCAGCCCATCAGCCATACTGGCCAGGAAAATTAATGGGAGTTGTAGTTCCAACACATCTGGCGACTGGGGAAGTCTGATTGTTATGGAGGGGGAAGTGTGTCGCAAAAAGGACTTGGAGTAAATAACTGGTGGAAATTGAGTCCTGGATGGGACATCTGCTGATCAGCAATGTTGAAATCAAGGAAGTGTTCCACAAATGAAATTGATCCCAGCTTACCTTGGCTTCCAAATCTCTCAATACTGCCTATGCTGGGTGTATTTTTAACATTCAGAGAAGCAAACACAGATGTTTGGGGCTGCTGTTGCTACTGGAACAAAAATGCTGGACCTGCTTTTCAATTCTGTGTCTGCGGTGACTTCATATTAATCTTTTCAAAATATTATTTGTGTTTTTAAGGATGGGGGAGAAGACACTTCTAAATAGTTTAGGAAACAATTCTTGTGTGCTTAGACACAAAGTCATCCTGCAGCTCCCAGCATGCCCCAGGCAGCGTGGCAGGCTGAGGGATGCTGGGAGCTGTAGAGTGTTTTCAGTACAAACATGCATAGGATCACATCCTTGCACTGCAGCATCCGCTTCCTCTCCTCTGGATATCGGCAGAGGGTGCTTTCCTGGCATCCTGCGTTTTGGCAAGGTTGGCCTCCTGAGCAGGCTTGTCTCGTATTTCTATTCAGCCTTCCTGCCAGCGCTTTTGGGGTGTGTGGGGGCAGCAGGGAGGGGGGAACATCTGAAAGGAAGGCTTGCAATTAATAAACACAGCCCAGAAGAGAGCAGAGACTGAGAGAAGAGGAGGACATGTGAACTGTGCACCGTGGGCCCTGCGTAGACTATTCTGGGGGGAAGAGAGCCAGTCTGCCAGCAGCTCCTAGGAGCCAGTCCTCTCACCTGGGGTCCCTCCAGGAGAATTTCACCAGGTCTCTAGGGCCCTTCTCATTCCCTGTCAGCTGAGGGGAAGATGCGGGAAGGGCAGAGAGAGGCAGTACACAGAAGTGGTGCCCGAATTATGGGAAAGCCTCCCAAGAGAGACCTGCCTCGTCTCTCCTTCGCTTGCTTGAAGTGGGTCCTTCGGATGGCTGTGCTCAGGTAAAATACGCCCATATTTTAAATAAGAGCTACTAGGGCCAGGCAGGGAAAAGGTGGGAGTTATAAGGCCTTTGCTCCCTAAACCTGCACAGAACTGGGCCCCAAAGGGTGGGCTGGTGCTGCAATTCCTCCTTGCAATGTTGGAGCACACCTTCAACCTGGGACCGGCGGAAATGAAGGTCCCAGGGCCCCTGGGTGCTGCCTAGGAGCCAATGGATGGCTCCCTGAATGTGTCTTCTTACCACTGTGGCCATTCTTCTTTATATGCTGAATTATAGTGTACCTTATCTTTCTTACTATTGTGTCTGCTGCCTTGAGTTTGCCTTCGGCATAGAATATAATGCCCAGTTGGATGAGGGGGGCACATCTCTCTCTCTCTCATACACACACACGCACATACACAGAGCGCGCAAGCGAGCTGCTGTATACCAGGCCAGACCAGGCACCCATCCAGCCCCATTCCTGACACTCCCTGGCAGCCACCCTCCAGGATTTCCGGCAGAGTCTTTCCTAACCTATCCTGGAGGCAAAGCGGCAGCTCGGCCAAGGGGCCCCGGCCCTCCGCCTGCAGCCCAGTGGAGGCCGCCACAGGAGGGGAGCAGCCAAAGGGCAGTGGGCCCCAAGTCCCTGTCAGGTGAGGGAGGCTCAGTGCTTCCCTTTCGCCAGGTGTGCAGCCACTGGCGGTGCTGAGCCAGAACTGTCCTCCCGCCCGCTGCCGGCTCGTTCAGAGGTGGCCTTTGTAGCGGCATTCCCTCAAGGGGTGGGACTTCTATCATCAGACGCAGCGAGTCTCATCTCCTAAAGTCCTCTTTTCCTGGCACCACGCACACCCCGCCAGCTGCCGTCTGTTTCCGAATGTAATGTCATGGGGGAGCGGTCCTGGAAGGGGGAGCTGGCTTCTGCCAGCCCCCCCCCCCAGAATGCCCGGGGTTGTGGCTTTACCCGTGCATGCTGGGAAATGGAAGATGAGCCCCCTCGCCGCTGGCGCCTGCTCCTGCTGCCCCGTAGCTGCGTGAGGCAAACGGTTCACCATCTCTGCCCCCAGTATTCTCACCACTGACGCATCCTGAAATTCTGCTCAAGATGCTTGACCCAGAAGGGGCTGTGTGTATGTGTGTGTGTGTGAGAACCAGAAATGGACTCTGGCTTAGCACAATGTGGGAGCAGCCTTGCTCGAGGCGTTTATCCTTTGCCTTTTGAACTATCCCAGCCTTTGTGACGCAGTCCCCCAACCAATATTGTGATGCAGTTCCTCTGCACATAGAAATGCATTCAGAGACGGTACCCGCAAAATGCACAGCTCTGTGGAAACTACGTCAGTGCATTTCATTAGCCTTGCCCCAGCGACCCATGCACTGGCGACCTCTCGCTGGGATGACTGCAACGGGCCCTGTGTGGGGCTGCCTTGGAAGTGGTGCACGCGTTACAGCCGATACAGAACAGGGCAGCGGGGCTGCGTATGAGGACGGACTGCAGAGAGGACACCATCCCGTCCTCCGCCAGCTGCACTGCCTCTGGGCTCCAGGCCAGGCCAATTCAAAGAGTCGCCTTTGACATATAAAGGCCTAAGCGGCTTGGGACCAGGCCCCCAAGGGAGCCCCTCTCTCAGTATCTTCCTGCCCACCCACTTAGATCCTCCTCGGATCCCCTGCCCCAATCCCCCCCCCCCGCCAGTGCGATCGAGGGGAAAGGGCGGGAATTTCGGCAGGAACGATGGGACTCAGTCCCCAGGGACACATAGCTTGCAACCCTCTTTTTACTTCTAGACACGGGGTGAAAGTGATTTTGTTCAAACAAGCTTTTGGTTAATTTAATTTATTTAATGCATAATTTTATATCTTGTTATGGATTATTTAATTCTTGGTTTGTTAATTTAGGGATTGCATTTATCATGTTGTGTGGTGTGTACATTTTTTTCATGGGATGGTTTTATCTATTGTTTTATCTATTTTATCTGTTTTAATTATTTTATCCACTGTATTGTATGCTGTTTTTAGCATTTGTAAGCTACCCAGAGAACCTTCAGGTTAGGGGGCAGCACAGAAGTGCAATGAAATGGATGGATGGATAGATAGATCTAACTGCATCTGTCAGACCATAATCCATTGTGCATATCCTCGGACAGATGGGTGCAAAGTGCATATGGAGGACCATGCGGATGTTTCCAAATAAACTGAAAAGTGATGCAGAAACAGGACAAGACGGACTTAAGGCAGGGGCCTGGGGATGGGAACTTGGAATGGGCAGATAGGTCATTCCTGAATAGAGATTCCAGGCAGGAAATGATAGCGGACTTTATTCATCCATTTT
This sequence comes from Varanus komodoensis, assembly GCF_004798865.1. Classification (NCBI taxonomy): domain Eukaryota; kingdom Metazoa; phylum Chordata; class Lepidosauria; order Squamata; family Varanidae; genus Varanus; species Varanus komodoensis. Next base: position 1,318,988 of record NW_025335440.1, read on the forward strand.
CCCCATCAGAGTTTGGATTGATCAGGAATGGCCATATGTCCGACTTTGCAGAGGGCAGTCCTCTGCCTGGAAGCATCCTCTGGTCTAGCTGAGGACTATTCCTTCAGCTTGCCTATTCCTGCCCTTAAATGCTATTGGAAGGGAGAGCTGGGCTGCAGAAGGGACAGCCTGTCTATCATCTTTTCCCACTAGGCCGAGAGGGGCTATACGTGTATCTAAAGTATAATTGCTATTTCTGCATGTTCCCCCCCAACCCGCTGCCCCAGACTCACACCTTATGTTACATAGAAACATAGAAACAGAGCGAGCCCGAAGGGGCCTCCCGGGCCATCTAGTCTGACCCCCGGCTCCAGTCGGCTCTGCTCGCGACACGCCCACCACGTGCACGTCCAGCCTATGTTGTCCTAATGTTGCTGATGCGGTTCTTTTCCTGTCTTTCCCCAGCTAAGTTACACGCATGCTGCATTCCAAGCTGGGTGCTGGGCCACCCCTCCGTTTTCCAGGCCCTGTTCTCCCACTTTCTCTCTCCGCACTTCTGTGGGAATGGCACTTCTGAGGTGTGTGCTACTCACGTCAGGGGAGCTGAGTTGCGCTTGACGACCTTAAGCTTTTGCTGCCTGCTACATGACCAAGCCTCTTTCCTAGGAGTGAGTGCTAGCCGGCATTTCCATATGATGCCAATACTGATATTAATTATATACACATGAGACACCTTCTGGATGGTTTATGTGTTCCTCTGAAAATATAAAGCATATAAACAGATGGGAGGCAATCTTATTTATTTATTTGTATATTTATTTATTTGCCACCCAACTATTACAACAGGAATCTCTAGGTGGCTTACAGCAAGTAAAATTACAAATATTTAAACAATAAAACCAATCATATATAAAACAACAACGATTTAACAATTGCCATTTTAAATTGTATCAAATGAGGGGGATAACCATATACAACAAGACATAAGAAGCAATTTTAAATGAGTTATTAAAATACCTGGAGAAGAGGAATGTTTCCATCTGGCACCAGAAAGAGAGTGGTGTTGGCACCAGGCAATTTCTCTGGGGAGCCTGCTTCTTAAATGGGGGGCAGCCACCAAGAAGGCCCTTCTTCCATTTTCTATTCCTCTCACCTCCTTGAGGGATGGCTCTTTCAGAAGGGCCTCCTGCCTAGATTTGAATGGGTGGGTAGGTACAATTAGGGGAAGGCAGTCCTTCGGGTAGCCAGATCCTAAACTGTTTAAGGCTTTGTATTTTAAAACAAGCACTTTAAATTGGGCCTAGTCTTCAACTGGCAACCAATGTAATGTATATAGAATTAGTGTTATGTGGGCCCACAAATTGGCACCTGGTTTTGGACCAGCTAAATTCTCTGGAACAGCTTCAAAAGCAGCTCCATGTAAAGCCCATTACAGTAATTTAATCTGAATGTTACTAGCACATGAGTACCTGTGGTCAGGCTCTGTCTGTCCAGGTAGGGGCAAAACTGATCCATTATACATCCTGCGTTGGCAGCAAGTACCATGAGCATCTCTTCCTTGCAAGGCTGGGGGCGGCTGCCGCCTCTTGTCAAGTGTGTGTCGGATGGCAAGCCCAGGTTTCTTTTTGCGTAAGGTGTACGGCTGTCCTTTGTGGGAGAGAAAAAAAATCTGCTTGGGACCCCTCCCGTGTCGCTACTAAGAAAGGAGTTAATGGGCTGGTGGAAGGCATTTATTGTAGGTCAAACAAATTAGAGAGTATTTGCTTGAATAGTCATCTGTCTTAAAATATATGAATCGGTTAAATATAAATAAATTGGTATGTTGCCCATGGGTCCCTTTTTCAGATGCTGAGGAAAATGAAAACTAATTTTTAATTTAATAAATAAAAGCTACCACTTAACGAGAAGGAAAGGCTGACATAAATCTTTTCTGTTTCATTTCTTAACACAGCAGAACCAAAATAGTTGGGGGGAAAATAAACAAGTGTGACTTTCATTCTCAACCTTGCCAATTAAAAGGACCTCACAGGATAAATTCAACCTGTCATTGATTAATCCATCTTAACCTTTTTATTAGCATTTCTGTCTAACCTGTGTCTGCTGAGATGAGCCTCTACATTCATTTCACAACTTCTTCTCAGCATCTTGGATTCATCTCTTTGCAAATGAGAACAAAATTTGCTCTGCTTCACACGTAGGAAGGACGGTTAAAACCAAAAGGGGTGGTGAGGCGCTCCAGAGGGAACTCTCCAGGTGGGGAGAAGGGCCATCAGTGTGGCCGTTTCTACACAAGCAGGTGTGGAGTCCTGCCGGTGGGGGCAGAGCATCCCAGGATCAAGCATATGCGGCAGGATCTGAGCTGGCAGTGGCCAGGCAAGCCAGGGGCCTGGGGCAGAGGGAAGAACCTCAATGAAGATGTCAGGCCAGTGTGCCGATGCTGCGAAAAAGGCCAGCTCCACGCTAGGCATAGTTAGGAATGGAATAGAAAACAGATCTACCCAGATCTTACTCCCCGCATACAAATTCTTGGTACTTAGAATATTGTGTCCAGTTCTTGTCACCTTAAACCTTTTTATGTTATTGGTTGGGAAAAGTGCAGAGGAGGGCAAAGAGAGTGATCAGGGGCTGGAGCGCCTCTCCCACGAGGAACGGCCATGATGATTGAGACTGTTCAGGGCAGGAAAAAGGTGAGGGGAGATGGGATAGAGGTGTAGAGAGGGAGAACTTTTTTCTCCCTCTCCCATAACACTCAAACCCGGGGTCAACCCATGAAGCTGACTGGTGGGAGGTTTCGGACAGATCAAAGGAAGTCCTTCTTCACACAGCGCAGCCAAACTGTGGAATTGGCTGCCATGCGAGGTGATGATGGCCACCAATCTGGATGGCCTGAAAAGGGGATTGGACAGGTTCGTGGGGAACAAGGCTATCTGTGGCCATGTGCGTCCTCCTTTTCCAGGGGTGGCCTGCCTGCATACACCAGTTTCTGAGAAGCAGGGAAGGAGGTCTTGCACCTGAGGTCTCGCTTGAGGTGACTCAATGGGCATGGCAGGAATTGAGGCACAGAGGTCCTCCCCAGCTCATTCCTTTCCAGGAAGAGTGACCCCATTTGATGTCAGTGGTCCACCTGGATACCGCTCAAGGCCAAAGAGGAGCACCTCGGTCAGCAGTCCTAGCATTTGGCCAGGCTTGTGCAGAGGAGCATTATGTTGAGTACACGTCTTCACACGTGCAGTTGTTTCCCAGGTGTGCTCACCTGGATTGCCCAGAGCCTGCCTGCCTCTGGATGTGCCCCATGAACAGAAATAGCATCTGCCCCAGCAGTTCCGGTGCTTGTACTCACACTCGAGCTCAGGTGCAAACGGTGTCTTTGCATTTGGGAAGCACACGTACGGGGTGTGTGCACATGCAGGGGTTCATGATATGGAGACTCCCCAAACGGTCTGGCACACTTGCGTCATGGTTCCCAGTTAAAAGATCTCAGGTTGGACTGCTGGGAAGGAGATCCCTGAGACTGTGGCAAAGCAGGCTGTACCAGGCAGCCTTAACTGTGTCCCTCACGGGGACGTAGGTGCTGAGCTCCTCCGCAGGCAACCTCGTGGTGTCTCCGCCCCTCTGTCCACTCGCTCATCTCCCTCCCCTTCTCTTTATTCCCAGACAGCTGCTCCCCCTGGGCTTGCCAGATGAATTCACGTTGGTGATCACCCTACTCTTGAAGAAGCAGACCACCAAAGAGAACTGGTACCTCTTCCAGGTTACCGACCGTCAGGCTTACCCGCAGGTACATGCCCCGGCCCTTGAGGGCTCTTCCTCTGCTTTCATGCACCTGTGCTTTCCACTGAGGTCGACTTTGGCCAGCTACCTGTCTTCCTCCTTTCACCTCCAACTCCAGCCTTACCTGGTTAGCACTGCTTAACAAGCCATGTGATCTGTACCTTGCCTTTTCTTAAAGGCTAATGGTGCCAGCGAGCCTCTCGGAGGTCAGAGGTTTCGGGAATAAAGTCGCCTTCCAATGCAGGGTGGGTGGTATGGTGTGCACATGCTCCAGTGTGCCCCTGGACATCTCTGTTGCTGCCCCCAAGGTGCTGGACCCCTCCCATTTAGAAAGGGGGTTCTTACGTAGAGCTCTGATTGCCCCGAAGCGGAATGAGGGGCTGCAGCCATGACAAACATGGCCATGAAGCCAGTGGGTGTCTGCAGGCAGGTGCTTCCCCTCTAGTATGCCCAGCCAAGAAAGAAAAGGACAGAAAAAAAATGAGTATCAGAAAGATTTTTTTTTAAGTGGAGGGATGAGTTCCTGGCAGAGGGTGCATGAGAAAAAGATGTAATTTCATCTTTTTAGCAGTGAAGAGCTGGTTGTGTCTCCACTGATGCTGCTTGGGGCGGCGGGGAGGACCGGAAGCCATGGCGATGACGCCACCCTCCGGCTTCAGAACCAGACCTCACAGACGACCTGGCTGGTCCCGCAGTGTGCTTCCCCATGGATAGTGCCCCAGGGGCTGTGCTGGGCTGGGCCAAGCCCTTTCAGAACGCATCCGCCAGCCTCTGCAGGCGCCCTCTCATATGCAACCCAGGCCTGCAAAGCGAGCCGAGCCAGGAGGGGCTGCAGGATGCAAGAAAGGTGCCGTCAATGGGTGCACCTGGCGCCTTTCTTGGAGACCCGCCGTCTTCCCCACCTGCACCGTTGCCAGCGCCCCCTGTGCTCGGGGAAAGGGTGCTGCTTGCGCAGCATGTGGGGCTTGATTCCTGGCAAGCACCCCACAAACCCTGGGCAGCGGAGCCCAGGGAATCCGAGGGACGCGCAGGCCGAAGCAGCTCCTGCGCCCACCCCTAGGCCGAGCCCTCCAGTCTGATGCCCTTGCGTGGCCGGGGCAGGGCGGCCAGGGGCTGGAGGAGGCGGCTCGGCCACAGGTGGCCTGCCTGGGGCTGACTTCAGGCGAGTGCAGAACACTGCCCCAGTGCTGCTGTTGAAGGACTACTCCAGCGCCAGTCTAGCCAGCCTTTGGGGCGAGGTGGTCTCGTCCTTTGCTCCAGGGAGCCGGATGCCTCAGGCTAGTCCTGCGATCCCAGATGTTCCAGGAGCTTCCTCGAAGGATGACTCTTGAACCATCACATCTCCTGCAACATTTGGCTGAGGAAAAGAGCCGGGCCACCCCTGTGCCCTGGAGAACAGCTGGATGGAACAGGTGCGGCCTTCTGCTGGCACGAGCACAAAAGCAACTGGGGTGGGGAGAACTCAGCAGCTTTGGGGAGCGGGGTGTTCGTGTTGAGCTGTTGCTATACAGTCAGAACAAAGGCCACACCCCTAGAAAATAGGATAGAATTCACCCCTTTGTTCCCCTCAGTGTGATAACAGCCTTTTAATATGTCTTTTTTAACAAAGTTGGATGCGAGAAGAACTGCCCGCGCATCGTAGCTTGCGATGTAAGTGGGATTCGGTGCTCGGTCTTGGTAGAATCTCACCGTTCCATCTGGGCAAAGAACAAGGGCTCCTCTCACCTGCTGCTGCAAGCCAGGCCTCTCTCTGCTAATGGCACTGCCTGTGCCCGCCACCTCTCCACTTCCCCTCATGCCTTTGCTCTCTGCCTCTCTTTCTAGAATCCTCTTTTAGTCAGCGCCGTCTCCTTTCGCCCCTTCAGCTCTCCCTGATGATCAACAGCAAAGAGCGGAGCCTGGAGTTCCGGGCCAAGGGCCAGGACGAGGAGTTTGTTGGCGCAGTTTTCACGGGCAAGGGGATCTCCTCCCTTTTTGACCTGAAGTGGCACAAGATGACCCTCAGCGTCCAAAGGCAGGTGGTCTCGGTGCACATCGACTGCAGCTACATCTCATCCAAGCCGGTGCAGCCCCGCCAGTGGCTGCTCAGTGAAGGCAACGCGTTCATCGGACTGGACGCCACGCAGGGCACCCCTGTCTCGGTGAGCTGCGGTGGGGCTTCCTGGTAGGGTGCCCCGTGGCCTCTTTCAGAGAGGACGGTCCTCTCTGAGAAGTGCTGCCAGAGGAAGCACCTGGGTCTTCTGTCGGAAGTGCTGTCGTGCTGTTCCATTTTGCGGACAAGCACCCTAGGGATGGCGCAGGCCATCTGAGGCTCGTCTCCCGCCGTGGCTGGTGCTGAGGAAGCATCTGCTCCAGAACAGGCATTCCGGCCCGGCTGGCTCTCCAGGAGCTGCACAGGCTGCTTCCCTGGCCAGCAGGCTCTCCAAATGGTGCCTGGCCAGAGAGCCCTGGAGACACCACCTTGCTCCAGCAGCGCCTTGGTGGAGAGCTAGTGGCAGGACCCTCCTGAGGCCCTGCTGGAGCAGGCCAAGGCAGGGGGAGGGCAGAATTGACTGCCCCTTCTGCTCCGCCACTTGAAGCGAGCCACCGAGCATGGCTGGTGAGCTGCATTCGTCCTGGTGGGTCATCGAGGTGCCCCGTGTCTTACCTGATGGAGGACAGTCCTTCATCTCTACAGTTCTCTGTCTGACAGTGTCCTTGATTTGAAGGGCTGCCAGGACCAGGCTTGGTCTGAAGAGAAAGAACCACCTGAAGGCAGAGCCGCAGTGCCTTGGAGTTGCCCAGCCGCAGCAGCGCCTGCTCAGCAGACTGGTGCTCCAGGGCAGTCTCCCAGGCAGCCGTGTTCTTGCTACAGTTCTTGTTATGCATTGATGCCTACGCATTAAGCGCATGCACATGTTAAGCTAGCCCTTCCCTCTTTTCTGGGCAATGCATTTCCTTCATTTGGGCAATATTTACGTGGCTGTAAGCTGCGTTCCCCTGATTTTGGAGCTGGTCGTGATGGAACTGCTGGTTGTGATGGGCCACAAAAGGACTAGGGAAATGGCTGGACGTGTCACCCGGGGGGTTGGGGGTCCCAGGCGAAAGATCAAGAGGTCAGAAAGTGGCGTCAGAGCACTGCCTGGCAGTGCATGGGCGGGTGGAGCGCAGGGAAGGGTCTGGCTGGCTTGCTGCACACGCTTATTCAGCAGGCCCAGCCAATGGGGGACAAAGCCAAGAAAAGGCCCATCAGACTGTTGTTGTCCCGAAGCATGAGGCTTCTGGAGCCGAGAGAGTGATATCATGGAGCGTAGCCTCAGGATCCAGTGGGCCTGCCAATTCTTAAAAGACAGCCTCTCATTCTGGGACTAGAGTTTGGCCTGGCTGTGAGGGATGCGATCAGAAACATGATGGCCAAGAAAATAGTGAAACTGGGATTGGCGTGTTTTTCCTCCATTTTGGAGGAGGATTTCCCCCTCCAAAATGTTTCTACTGGGAATTGTAGTGGAAATTTGGGGAAGCACTGGTGGAGGACAAGCTTTAGCACAGTGCGTTCTTTTTCAGAATTTTTTTTCTTTTCAGTAGAACTTTTAAAGTAATAGAGCTATGGAGTCTTTGCAATCTGAGACTGAAGGTGCCAAGATTTAGAAACAAAGAAACATAGAAACAGAGCGAGTAGGAAGGGACCTCCCAGGCCATCTAGTCTGACCCCCGGCTCCAGCCTGCTCTGCTCACAACACACCCACCATGTGGACGTCCAGCCTATCCTTGAACACCCGCACCGATGGGGCCTCAACCACCTCCCGTGGAAGCCCATTCCACACCCTCGGGGTCCCAACCGTCAGGAAGTGCTTCCTGGCATCCAAATGGAACCTTGGCTCCCTGAGCTTCGCTCTGTTGGAGCGCGTCCTGCCTTCCTCTGCAGGGGAGAACAGGTCTCTACCCACCTCCGTGTGACACCCCCTCACATACCTGTATGTCGCCAACAGATCCCCTCTGAGTCTCCTCTTCGCCAGGCTGAAGACACCCAGTTCCCTCAGTCTCGCCTCATACCCCATTCCCTGCAAACCGGCCACCAACCTTGTGGCCCTACGCTGCACTGACTCCAACCTGGCTATATCCTTCCTGTAATGAGGGGCCCAAAACTGAGCACAGTGCTTCCATTTAAAAATGCTGCTCTGCAATCTCCTGAGTCAGAACCACAAAACCTGAGCCAAGGGCCAAATCTTAAGACGTGGCTGGAAACCGGATATCGGATATCTGGTGGAATAGGGAGAACGGGGCAGGTCCTCCTATTTGCTCGGGCGATTGGCTCAGTTTCTGCCAGGACCCGAAGAGCCTGGGATCCGCCTCTCCGTGCCTGCAGGGGGGCCTCTTCCGCTCTACCCTTTACCCGGCTTGTTTGTTCGCAGTTTGACATCCAGCAGCTGCACATTTACTGTGACCCGGCCGTGGCGATGCACGAGGGATGCTGCGAGATCTCCGACAGTGGGGTGAGCGATACCGGGGGCGTGCGGTGCCTCGCAAGTGCTATTGATACCTGTGTTTCTCATCTTGCTGTTGCATCACTGGGACACTTACCCTCAAAAGCAAATACACGGCCTTTCCAGAGTCAAAATGAGCCTTGTCTCTGAGCTACCCTTTGATTTGTTTCTGCAATTGTGTATCAGGTCCCCCATCCAAAACTGCAGGCAGCAGGAAACATGGGCGGTGTTTTGAATCACTGTTGTGCTTTGCATGCTCGTTAAAAGTCCACATTTGTGGGGGGGGGGGTCTAAAGATGTGACGGAGTAGCACTGGCTTGAATCTGTGACTATGTGCTTTTTTGCTCTGGAAGCAAAAGATCGTATGCATGCATGCATGCATGTATTTAGAGCATGTTTACTGTGCTCCTCTGCCAAAAAGTCTAATTGCAGCTAAATCGTAAATGAAGGCAGCCCCCCACCCCCACCCCCACCCGGCCATCCACAGGCTTTCAAGTGAAAAGGATGGGGCACTCAAGGAAGAGGGGAGGGGGAGGGGGAGGGGAAGAGCAGAGGTGGTGGAAGGCACAGTGCAGCCTGCGGGAGCGGTTGCTGGAGGCAGACGCTGAGGAGCAGGGACCTTCCCAAGGCGGTCTCCGAGGGTGGTGGGATGGCCCCAAGCCCCCCTCCGCTCCTTCAGTGCAGACTGACGGGCAACCCCAGATGTACCCTGTCCACACATCACTCAGCAGACTCTCCCCTTTTACAGACCCCCGAGGCAGGCAGCCCAGAAGGGGTGGCGCCCTGGCCCCAAGTCCTTCGCAACGAGCCCAGGACATCTCAGTTCTGCAGCACTTCACGGTGTTGACTCACCCACATTCCTTCCATTCTTTCTGCATTTGGACAGTGTTTTCCCGAAGCCTCTAAAACCCGCCGGGATGTGGAAGTCATGCAAAGCAATGACCTGATAGAGATCAACCCCCAGACGGAAGGCAAGGTCTACACACGCTGCTTCTGCCTGGAGGAGACTCAGAGCAAGCAGGTAAGAGGCACAGGAATCAGCCCTGGCTCAAATCTGACCTCTGCCACAGATGCGCTAGCTGGCCTGAGGCGAGTTGTGCACCACCTCGCGCCCACCTGCAAATAGGAAACACTGGCCTACCTTTCAGGGTCATCGAAAGGGAAACGCTTGCCAGTGCCACGTAAAAGCTTGTGGGTTGTGGTTCCCAAACTTTTGGGACATCCAATTCACTGAAATCGGACTAGAGACTGGGGAGAGCTTTGTCCCATTTGGATTGCACTGTTGGCTTATCTGTGTTCACGCTTTTGACAACTAAAATTCCAGCATCCTTCACATCTTGCATTTCGACAAATGCTGCAATGGAGTTTCCAAAATGCTTATGGAAAGGTACATATTAGGTGAAACATCAGTCGATGTTCCACCTGGCTTGCTTCATTCTCAAGCACCCTCATTCTTACCTATTCTGGTGAGGGGCCTGGAAGAAGCAATCTCTGGCCCCAATCCACACCCATGCAGTGCTACAGCTCTTTCCCCCACACTGTGCAACTTCGCCAGCTTTGGCCAGCCTCACCTTCCTGGCCAACGTTGAAGTGGCCCCCACTTTCAACAGGTGTGCTGCCACATCATTTCTGAGTCAGGGCAGCCCTCCGAGTGCGGGCCTCCGAAACGTCTTGCATTCATCCTGGATCCCACTCCGCTCAGAGGACAACATCAGCCACCAATTAAAGCGCGTGTGGCCAAACCTACCCTGCCCACCAAAGCCGGTTCGACTAGCCGTCGCAACGCTGCTTCGGCAAGAGGCAACGCTCGGCGTGTGGGCGAGCTTCTGGTGGGGCTGAGGAATATCGCCCAACTGCTGAGGGACATTGTCAAGTTGGGTTGTTGGTGCCAGGTCCCGTGACTTTACTTCCGGAGGCTTGCTACTTCCCGCCAGGACATCAGCCCCAACGTGCATGACCCATAGGGAGACGGAGGAGAAGCCGTGCCCCTCCCGGAGCACCAATGATCTCCAACAGCACCAGGGAAGGAGCAGTAGCAGTGGTGGGGCACATGCCCCATCAGGAGTGCTGTGGCTGATACGAGCATCTGCACATGAAAGCCGAAGAGGTCCCACGCCTGTCCGCACAGCAGCGAAGGAGCCGCCCACAGGTCCCTCCGGCGGGACAGAGGGGCGCTGGCACTGCTGGCGTCCACAGGGGCCCTGCCTCTGATTCCAGCAGCTGCTTTGCACAGGCATAATCCACAGTGGAGGAAGCCGAGATTTAGCGTGGCGCCTCCGACGGAAGCCTCGGTGGATGTTCCGCCAGCTCTGCCGTTGGGGAATGGTTGGGGCAAGCGTCAGGCAGGGCAGCATCCTGAGGCTGATGCAAAGTGGAGTCTGTCTCAGGAACGAAGACTGGCGAGGCGCCTTGTCAGGGTGAAAAATGCATGTGCCTCTCAGACACGGGGGCATTCCCCCCTCTGTGGCTCAGAGGCGACTGTCGCCAGGAGTGTCCCTCTCCAGCACCGCTGGCGGGGGCTGACATGGAGTCAGGCAAGGCGAGTTCTGGTCCCCACTCCACCAGGGAGCTCACTGGGGACTTTGGGCCCGTCACAGATTCTCGGCCTATCCTACCTCGCAGGGCTGTTGCTGCGAGGACAGGGGGAAAGCCGCATTGCCCATCTGTTTCTGGCTCAGTTTTGATCCCCCTTCTGGACAGATGGGATTCGCTGGGGAACACTGGGGCTGGATGCAGTGGGACCCCTCAGGAATGCATGCTCAGGCAAGAGCGACTTCATGAGGAATGGGCTGAGGTCACCAAGCAAAAACCTTCCTCTTCCTCTTCCAGCTCAGGACCCCATTCTTGTCAGTGAGGGCAAACCCACAACTGGGTCCAAAGGAGATTCTCCTCCTTCCTGAAATCTCACCTGCTCTGCCCCTCAAGCTCTGGGCAAGGGCCCTTCCCGTGGGGCCAACGTGGGGGAGGCCATCAGCTGCGAGCATCGTCTGCAGCTGAGAGTGAGGCTGTTGTCCAGATGGCCAAGGCTGCCAGGACGGCCTGCAGCTGGAGGAGCAAGCAGGGTGCCTGGCAGCCGGCCCCACGGCCCCCTTTGTGGGTGGGGAGGAAGTCCCAGCTCTCTGTCCCTAAGCACTGCTGCCTGCATGGGGCGGGGGCGAGGGGCCACCTGGCCATGGGCTGGCCCAGGGTGATGCTGCGTCTTCTCTGCTGTCTTCCTAGGAGGAGCTGAGGGGCTCGGGGAAGGCTGCTGTGAAAGGTGATCAAGGAGAGAAGGTGAGCCACCCAGTGGAGCTTTTATGTTGTGTATTTTGTGGGGACTGGGACCTTCAAACCACCTAGGTAAGAAAACTGGTGTAGCACAGCAGCCACGACGCTCCTGTGAACCAGTTCGGAAGTCCGCTGGATCTCCCCTTTCCTTGAACCCTCCGGGTGGCCCCTGGCAAGGTGTTCTCCCTCCCAGTCCCCATTGGTCATATGGGGAAGAGAATGCCGGCCTACCTCATAGGGAGGGTGCTTGTAAGGTAAGACTGGGGCAGCCGGAGCCCTCTGGGTCCTGGTGGACTGCAACTCCCATGCACCTTGCCAGCATAGCCCATGCTGAGGGAGCCTGGAAGAGGCAGTCCAACAAATACCTGGAGGGGCACAGGTTCCCCGTCACGTTGCTCAGTTCACCACAGGAGGACATGCTTTGGGTACAGCAAGGCAGGTTGGAGGAGCCGCGAAGCCGCCCGGCATTTTTGAAATTTCATCCAAAATTTTGGCATTTTCAGAGCACATTTTTTAATAAGACACTTTGGATTTTATTTTATTTTAATGGAAGGATCAGCATATAGATGTTCACACTTTTTCAAGGCAGCCTAACTTGGGAGAGCTTTTTGAGAAATGCCTGTTTTTCCACCCGCAGTTTGCTTCGCTGCTGCCTGCCAGACTTGCAGAGGGTCAGGATCAAAACCCTGCTTGTTCTCACTTAGCGTGTGACACTTTGGGCTTCCTCAGCATTAATCTTTTCCTAGAGGGCTCACAGTACACAGTTTCTTCTGAGGGCGTCTTTGTATGTTCCAGACTCCAGAGCTATCAGTGCCTCCAAGGAGACTGGCAAACCTGCCGTGCCCTGGAGCTCATGCAGGTGCTCCAGGATTGCAACCTGTGGATTGCATGGATGCTGTGATTTGGCTGCTGAGGGGGACACCATAGCTCCTCTGAGGTCAACAGCTCTCCTGAGCCCGCTGAATCTCCAGCTGAGATTCAGAAGAGCTTCCCTGGAAGCTGGTTGGGTGGGTGTGCTTAAATGGAGACGTGCATCGGAATGAAAGTGATGGTCTGTGCCTCTCCAAAGAACGAAGGACATCTAGATTTGAATATGCCTCCAGAGCCAGATCCCAAAGTGCATCTGATTTATGCCTGAGGATAAAAGGTGTGCTGTGGAGGATCTGTGGAGATCAGAGTCAGAAAAGCAGAGCTGTGCAGACAGGAAGGAGCGGTTTCGCAACCCCTCACCGTGCACCTTGGTTAGAGATGCTCAGGGGAAGAAAAACACCTCTCCAGTGTTTATAAAGGAGGGGTTTCTATCAACAGTGTGTAAATTAACATTCGGAGCCGCTCTTTCACCTGCCTTGGTGCAAGAAAACCGCAGCAGCTCTTGGACACTTCAGCCGGAGGCCTGATTTGGGTTTCTTTAGATCTTCCTCTCCCACCGGAAGCATTTCATACTTAGCTGCTTTGGCAAAAGGAAACAGTGGTTAAGCCGCAAACCCTCGCATATACTGCAAGCCTTTGGCGGTACCCAGGCCTTTGACAGGGAAAAGGAGCGTGATCAATTTCTTCCAGGCAGTTGAGTTCCCCGCCACCTTGGGAACAGCCCAGTGCTGCACGAGTCTAGTCCGAAGCAAGTCCTGTGGCGCTCAGTAGCCGCAGACTTTTCTGCACTGTTGCAAAGCGCCTGGCTTGCCTTCAGTAAAAAGCTAAGAGGAGGAGAAGGACTTGAGCCAAGCACTTCAGCAGGGAATTGGTGGAAGTATTTCCCATTCCAGATCCTCCATCTTAGCATCTTTACCATGAAAACTGTGTGTGGGCCGGCGGCGGGTGGTGGTGGGAGAATCCTAATGTTTAATCATTTGTTCTAGTGCCCTTTATCTAGAATGTCACAGCAGTACATAGGCCAAGAATGAGTGACCAATAAATGGAGGAATGGATGTTGGGCTGATACCCCCTTAAGCAGTCAAATATATATATTGAACTGCTAAACCCACATGCGTGTTGCATATGAACAAAGCAGTTCTTCTGAAGAAAAATGTCCCTATGTTTCAGAGGACTCACACATGTCATCTTAGAAGAGGCATTCCCTGACAGAAAGAGGAATGCCTCTTCTAAGAAGGGGACACCCTGCCTGCAGTTTCATAAGCACATCATAAGAGCAGAAGAAAAGCCCTGCTGCATCAGGCCAGCGGCCCACCCAGTCCAGCCCTCCTTCACATCATGACAAACCAGCTGCCCACAGGATCCTACATGCAGAATGGGTGCAAGACCCCTGCTTGCCCAAGCCCCCAGCAGCCGGTGAGGAGACACCCAAACTTGGGTCAAAAGTCAGTCACACTTTGTAAAAAAACTGCAGTCAGTTCACTGCAGTATCTTTTGAACAGGGTGAAAAGTCTTAAAGCCATGAATCCAACCAGCAGTAAACACTGGGATTTACTTCCACGTAGATATGGGTAGTGTTGTGCCATAAATGTTGCAGTCCTGATTACGATGTGCTTTCCCTTCCATTGCTCTAATTGCCTTCTTGTTTATTTTCAGTGTCCCCCTTGTCCGCTGAGGTCACCACATGCAAATGTAAGTTAAGATGTTAATACAGCATTAATTTTCTAGGGAGCTTTGGAGTAGGTGGTTCAACGGATCCTCCAGCTGTTGGCTGGAGATGGAAATTGTTGCTGATTGTAGTTTCAACCACAAAGGCAGGTCCGCCAGCTTCTTTTGACTGTTTCACTTCTTCCCAGGAGTCAGGCATACAGTTCCTTGTCCTCTCATGGACCTCTGGAGGTGGCCGCATGCTTGTTGCAGTGGGATCCATCATTGATCAGCACAAAGAAAAAGGCCTCTGCAGGTAGCACAGGAAGAAGTTAGTCCGAAAGAGGCACTTGACAGAGTTAGAGCTCGAGAAGGCAAGCAATGTCGAGAACAAGACGAAAACCCTTCGGGTGTCTCTGGTTAACAGAGCTGGAATGGTGTGCTAGTTTGGAGGCTGGACTGGGGACCTGGGAGAGCTGGGTTCTGGTCCCCACTTGGCCATGAAGCCCCCGGGTGGCTTTGGGCCAGTCCCTCACTCTCGGCCCAGCCTGCCTCACAGGGCTGTTGCTCTGAGGATAAAATGGAGCGCTGGAGGCTGCCTGGGGTCCCTTGCAAGCAGGAGAAAAATGGGCATAAATGCAATGTGTCAGCAGCAATAGCTCCTTCAGAACTGGGGTCTGTTTCCCAAGCAGCTCTGCATCTGAATAAGGGTGGGAGAAGAATTTGTTCAGCTCACATTTAGTGTCAGTTTGCCTACTTTCACACTGTTGAACCAATTCAGAAACTGAAACTCAGTTATCCTGTCAGATGTGCGCATCCCCAGAATTTGCAATGCAATTTTGTATATTAGGGAAGGTGCCCACACAAATGCAAATATTTGTAAAGTTCAAAATATTTGGAAAGTTACTTGCAAAGAAATGTGTATATTAGGCAAAATTGCTTATAAAATGGATAATCAGGAAAGAATTCACACAAAACATCATGTGACTTGTTCATGCAAACTTTGAAAACTCATCTCAAGGTCCTGTGTGAACGAAAATTAAGACTGGAAAAATGAGAAACCAGACTTGACATGTTTGCCTGTGCCAAGATTTGAACTGTGCCTCCACAGGCATCAGTCCTAGAATTTGTTTCCAGTACCGGTTCTGCAACAGGAAGCATGAGAAGTACTAGCAGAGGCTGGAGCACCTCTGAGCATATACGGCCTGCCTTCCCATTCCACTGAGGCCGGTTTCCATGTATCTGGAAATGGAGGAAGACTTCCTATCTAAGTCAAGGACACTGGATTTCCTGCTCAGCCCCCTGTGCTTTTAACAGGCTCCTGGCATGCAGGAACGGGCAAAGGACATTCATATTATTGCTCCAGATGCTTAGTTTCTTTGTGTTGGATGGGTGATAAAGTGACCAAAGGTAGCCCTGGAGTGAAAACAGATGGTGGCAGTCCATGGGTATGTAAACCAAGCCGAACTGAAACCCCAAAATAAAATAAAAATATCCAGGAACTTTGCTAGTATCAAGGGTACAGTTAGAATGATCCTCCCTGGAATCTGGCCCTCTTCAAAGCCAGGGATGACCTTTGCAGAGGAGGGATGCCACTCGCTTTCAGGGAGCTGAACTGGCAGGCAAGAAAGGGCCACAGTCCACACTCAGCCCTCAGCAAGTGGGGCCGAGGACTGAGAACGCCCTTGGGAACCTGGTCCCCTTCACCTTTCTTTTTTCAAATGCATTTTATCGGGGATCAACTGCCGTTTTATCCCACTTTTCAGACAATTGTATCCAGAAGTGCTGCAGATCCATTAAATTAAGAGGGGAGAGAGAGGCCCTGCCCTCCAGCTCACAGGCTGAACTGCCAAGATGCTGGGGGGAAGGGGAAGGAGGGGACAGGAGGAGGAGGGAGTCCGTTTTGGGCCTTTGGGACCATTCTCCAAGTGGGACGGCTCCAGCTCCCGTCAGTGGAATTGCCGTGCGTAAGCTTGGGGAGGCGGCTGCCATGAACTCCCGCCGGAGGGATATTGCAACCACCGGCCGCTCCCACCCCTGCAGGCAGGGCCTCTGGTGCCCTCCCCCTCGGCAGCCCAGCTCCGCCGACTCAAAAGGCTGCGTCACCTCACCGAGGCCATCGATTCCCTCAGCAGTTCACGGGGTCGTTCATCGCAGCAGCAGCCTCTTCCTTGGCACCGGGCTTGCCACCCATCCTCCGCCGCAGGTCTTCTTGCCTGTCCCATCTGGCTGGATTTCTGGCTCCGTGTGTGCGTGTGGGCGTGAACTCGCAGGCAACATGTGCTCTCCGCGAGGCACAGTCTCTGTCACCCCCCGCCCCATTCCCCCCACTTTCTCTTGTTCCTTTTGGCTTGCATCCTCTGGAACATCTGGATAGCTGCAGAGATCTCGGATGGCTTCCAGATGTCAGCCAGGGTTCCCATGGCAACCGCTTTGGCATGTGGGACCACGGAGGTTGAAGCGGGAGGAAGAGGCACTGCATTGGAGTGTCTCTTAGCATTTTGCACTTTCCCCTTTCCTTGTTTACCCTGGGGGCCGCCGAGCAGCCGCACAGGGGTTTGGAGGCAGAGTCGCTGCAGAGGAGGAAGGCACGGAGTGGTGTCGCGGTGCCCTGGCTGGTGTCCCTTTCAGCCACGAGCCCAGAGTGCACCGATGGCCCTGCAGCCTGAGCCCTCGCCTTGAACTGTGTCCTGTGCAAAGAATGGAGCACGAACACGGAGCAGCCTCCTGCTGAGCCGCCCCATCAGATCTATCTAGCCTTGCACCCTAGGCACTGCTGGCAGCCGCTCTCCTGGGTTTCTGGCAGAACGCTTTCCTAGCCTATCCTGGATCAAAGCCACAGCGCCAGCATGGGGCTCTGGCCCTTCCCGTACTCGGAGCGCCCCTTTGTCACGCCAGGCAAGCGTGAAGTTTCACACCCTCCTAGTGGAGAACCACACACAGTGTCAGGCTGCGCCTGAACCGGGCTTTGCGTGCAGGTCACAGGTGCCGAGGGTCTCCCACTTTCCTCTGCTGTATTAGAGGGCATGCCCCTCCCCAAAGGGACCCGCAGCTAAAGCAGCCACAGCCCATAATGAACATCACTGGCTGATGGTGCAGAAACAGCATCTTTGGGTCTTTGTTCTTCGAATGGCTTTGTGTTTGCTCCTCCCGGCCCATCGCTTGAATCATGGGATGGTGCGGTCAGATATTTGATGCAGCATTGCTTTTATTGTGAGTGTTTGGCCGACTGCATCACACTTTCTCTCCGAATCTGAGCACACCGCCTCTAAGCTGGAGGCTTTCCTGACAGTCGTATCTGAGCGAGGCTACGCTAGGATTCAATGGCAAGCAGAGGGATGCAGTTTGAACTTGCTCAGGGACACCCTTTTCTTTCTAGGGCACGGGTGCTGGCAGCCTCCATGATAGGGCCCATCTTCCCCCTCACAAACTGAGCCCCAGGCAGCCCCATTCCAGCACTGTCTGGGGTGATGCTTCATGCACACGTGTCGAGCTGAGCTGTCTCCTGACACACCTCCCTCTTGGCAAAGAGCATGTGGAGAGAGAGAGAGAGAGAGTGTGTGTGTGTGTGAGAGAGAGAGAGAATGAGAGAGAGAGAGAGAGAGAGAGAGAGAGAGAGAGCGTGCTGTAACTCGTTCATCTCCAGGGCAGCCACTGGGCATGTCTTAGACTCAGAGCCGGAGGTCAGGTGTGCGCGTGTGTTTGCGCAGAGCCTGGGGTGCCTGCGGTGGGCCTTGGACCCGGCCTTCTCAGGGATGCCAAGCGAAAGGTCCACCTGGAGGCCACCGACACCCCCCTGCTGAGATGAGGGCAGCGCAGGGCGACCTCTCTCACCGGCGAGGCTGGAGCGAATCTACTGGCGCCCTGCCGGAGCTTCCGGAGCAGCCAGAAGTGCTCCCTGGCTGAGTGGCAAAGGCGGGGGCGCCCCCCAGGGCAAGCCTTCCGTGTCCGAAATCACCCTGGCCCTGCCCAGTTCTTAGAGAGATGCTGCTGGAAGGCATGGCTGTCCTCCCTCGTCTCCCTCCTCCTAACTGAACTCACGTTCAGAGCAACCCAGCGTGCGGCCATCGCGTGGGGGGGGGGGCTCAATGCATGTCCTGCGCGGGAGCTTTCGGGGCTTCCAGGATATAGGGTTGGTGTTGAAAATGGCTCCTGGGACTGAGCGTGGCAGCTCTGAAGAAGCCTTGGACTCCCCCCCCCCCTTCAGAGGCAGCTCCCCAAGGCCCTTCTGGAGGAAACCCTTCCTGGGTCTCATCAGCCCAAGCCCTTGATGTTCTGGACCGAGCGCTTCCTTGCCTGCCCTGCATCGTTTTGCCTTCCCTGCTCGTGGCTTCCCAGGATCTCTGCCTCATCTCCCCTCCACGTAGCCCAGGAACCCTCTTCTCAATCCAGCATGCAGTGAGCCCCCAGGACAGGGCGGCGAGGGGTGCTCCTTTAGCAAGAGTAGTGCTCTGCCGCAAGGGCCGCCCCTGCCCCGGAAGGGCTGCCCCGGCCAAGTCTGGCTCAAGGCTCCGGAGCCATTGGACGGTGGTCGCCTGGGCAGCGGACAGGCCGGCCAGCTGCAGGGCCCCAGCTGTGCGCCGGGCTCGTGCTTTGCCTGTGCTTAAACTGGACTAGTTGTTCCTACACCTGAACCCGTGCCTACACATAAGCACAGGCAAATCGTCTGAAAAGATGGAACTGCATCCCCTCCTTTGGGATGATTCGCCAGTGGCGCCCACTGAACCCATAAAGGCAGCCACGAAGAGCTGAGCAAGACTGTCATGGAGGGGACATTTTGGGCGGCTTTCCCTCCTGGGTTTGCCTGAAGTTGGAGATGACTGGGTGGCTCCCGAACACAGCGAGTGGCCATCACAGTGGCCACCACGGCTCACGAACACAGCCGAGCCGACCGTTCAAGCGGCATTCTGTCCTCCCTCTTGAGGGCCCTGAGATTTGTGCAGGTTGCTCCACCGTTAAAAAAAAATCTGTTGGTAGCACACTGACATTTTCCTTCAGGCAATGTAACTCACTTTTCCTCTTATCCTTCCTTGTGGAGGAAGCAGGTAAGTTTCCTCTCCATCTCCTTTATGGCCAGTTTGAGGCCAGTTATGTTACCTTTTAATTTCTCTTCCTCCAGGCTAAAGTTATACGCTCTTGACATATTATCAGCATTTAATGCTCGTTTCTCGGTCCTCTTCCTCCCCGGCCTTGGTGCTCACTCTCATTTGCTCTCAAGGCCTCTAACAGGTGTGTTCCTTTGGCTTTTGTCTCTGCAGGCCACTCTGGGCCCTGCAGGAGTAAAGGTGAGTCGGACACCACCGCGACTGGCCACAGGTGCTCACTTGGAGTGGGACCCCCGTGGGCTTCACAATTCCTGCTGCTACAGTACCACGTAGAATAACCTGTCCAGGTTGCTGTCACTGGCACAGCTAAAGATGGGTGCCACTGTTCATATTTCTTTGCAAAATTTACAGCATCTAAGTCATATTGTCCAGAGCGTTCCCCACACTGTCTGTGCATGCATATAAATTCCAGAAATTAATAATGACTGGCATGTGCATAAACGGTGCTCTCCTTTCCACACTTTAAAAAAAAACCCATTAATTTTGCTCTTATTGCAAAATCCCTTGTGATGTTAGCTGTAGATCCTGTGGGCACATGATCAGACTTCTGTAATTTCACAAATGTTTTATGTGTGCATGTTTGCCATCTTATAAAGATGGCACTGGTGAGTTTGTGCTGCTTGTGCTGGAGACCAAGCACCTTGAAAGAGCAGCTGCTAAGTCTGCCACTAAATTTTCGAACTAGAGATCTGAAGGCAAAGCTTGAGCTTGCATGCACCTCAGCTAACACACTGAGAGGAAACCTCCTCCCCCCGTGCAGTCTGTGTCACTCCCTCCTTCTCTTCCCCACATGAAGATCCCCCTAAGCCCTCGCCATCGATCCCTCTGAACGCCCACCTGTCTTCCTTAATCGGGTGAAGGGCAAGTGTGGCACCTGTTGAGGATTGATAAGCCTGTTCACACGCAGACATGCAGGGGATGACTGTGTTACCTGGATCCAACTCGCACGGGCCCCTGAGTGCACAATGAGGGCGCTGAAGCTGCTGATTTTTCAGTGGCACAAAGACAATCAGAGACCAATTTCTCTTTCATGCAGGGTGAGAAGGGTGACCGCGGAATATCAGGAGCCCACGGATCCAAAGGGGAGAAAGGCGATCGTGTAAGTAGGCCTTTCCTTCACCTCCGCTGTGTGAATTCTGCCACCTTTGCAACTTCTTGGACACGTTCCGGGGAATGGTGAGCTGCCAAGCTCTTTGCTTGCAAAAGATGTTGAGTAGATCACCTCCGTAACAGCAGGTTCCTCTAGTTTTGAAGTGTGGACTTGCTAGTTTTCAAAGTCCTCCACGTTTTCCATGCTTTTCCAACACTCTAGGTGCTTGGGAAAGGGGGGAAATGCATCCCCCCCTTTTTAGTCATTAAGTCATGCCCGACCCAACAACATTCCTCCAGGCTCTCCTGTCCTCCATCATCCTCTGGAGTCCACCCAACAACCCCACACACCCCACCCCAGTGACCCCATCCAGCCACCTCAACCTCTGCCGTCCCCTTCTCCCTTTGCCATTAATCGTTCCCAGCATTAGGCTCTTCTCCAGGGAGTCCTTCCTTCTCATTAGGTAGCCAAAGTATTTGAGTTTCATCTTCAGTACCTTCTAAGGAGCAGTCAGGGTTGATTTCCTTTAAGATTGTCTGATTTGATTTCTTTGCAGTCTAAGAGACTTGCAGGAGTCTCTTCCAGCACCACAATTCAAAGGCATCAATTCTTCAGCACTCAGTTTTCCTTATGGTCCAACTCTCACAGCTATCTAAAGAAAGGGTTTCTTCTGAGATAGAATTTTTCATAGGACTAAACATGGGGTGGAAGTGAAATATAAAAGCAGTGAGTGTAGAGGTAAGATGAGCAAGGGCATTCCGGCGCACCTCTTACACCTTGAGCTGTTGTACCACACTTGCTCTCTGTTACCCTGTGGCAGAACGACCACATTTAAATCCTGACAAAACCCCTCTTGACAGTGTCCTAAAGGCGCTGCTTCGTCTCGTCCTCTAGGGTGCTGACTGCGTCCGGATTTCACCTGAATCCCCGTTGCAGGTGAGCTGCCTCCCACCCCGTGAGCAAGATCATGCTCGGCCACTTCCTTGTCCAGGGCTGCTGTCCCAGCTCCCAACTGTTTGCTCTTCTCTTTTCTGAAGTGTGCTGAAGGCCCAAGGGGAGAGAAAGGAGAACGGGGAGAACAGGTAAGCATGGCCCTCGAAGAACGTCATCTTGCAATGCATGTGCACCTTGCTCACGCCGTCTTCGTTCCGCTTCTCACAGCTGGGCACTAAGTGTATCAGGTATTTCGCACTCATTCATTGCATTTTAAAATGCAAGAAATTGCTTCTTAAAACACAGGAAAAATGACCCTATCCAAGTATCTAAAATCTTTTTCATATGGCAAAACTAAGGATAAAATGAAATCAACAGAAAAAGAGGGAGACAGAAATTCAGCCCAGTGGAACAGCTTGTCAGGGTCGGAGATGCCGTAATGCTTAAGAAAGAGGTGCCACGCTACCTCCTCTGGGGTGGGAGTTCACAGAATCATGGAACCAAGCCTTCCTATAACTGAAGCCCATTAGTTCGTATCCTGTGGTCATGGGTAAGAGAGAAGAAGTTTTGGCCCTCTTTTTCTGACAACCATTAGGCTGCCTTATCCCCTTTCAGTCTCCTCCTTTCAAGGCTGAATGTACAGGCTTGCTTCAGCCTTTCCTCGTTCCACGTCATTTCAAGTCCACTGAGAATCCTTGCTGCCCCTTTCTGGAAATGCTTCAGTTTATCCCAGCCCTTCTTAAAGAGTGGTACCCAGAGCTGAACGCCCAGGTGCCCAGGGGAAGTCTCTCCAGCACAGACTGGAACAGCGCCTTCCTGTGGCTTGAAACGCTGCTTCTGTTGACTGTATTTGCCTTTTCTGAGCCACGTGTCCTGCTGACTCACATTCACCTTGGCTGTTCAGGGGGCCACTGTCTGAATTACTGTCCAGCTTCCTGCTCTTCATTCAATACACATATTATTTCAGACATTGATTGATTGATTGATTTATATCCTGCCTTTTTCCTACAAAGGGCTCAAGGCAGCTTACATCTCCTCTTCCATCTTATCCCCACAACAACAACCCTGTGAGGTAGGTTGGACTGACAGTCCGTGACTGGCCCAAAGTCACCCCGTTGGCTCCATGGCTGAGCGGGGACTTGAACCCAGATCGCCTGAGTCCCAGTCCTGTGCTCTTAACCTCTACACCACACTGGCTCTTTTCATGGGATTTCTACTGATGCAGACGTATGGGATGTGCATCACAGTTAAGGTCTGGCTCAAACCCAGTTTCAGTGCTTTAGGAATTGGGCCAAAATGACTCAGATTACTTGAGACATGACCTCTTGCCCTCGTGCAAAGCCAAGCCTCTCTTTAGCCATCCAAAGCATCGTTTGTCTCCCCATTGACTATTATGCAGAAATGAACACATGGCTATAACCTTGTTTATAGTTTTGCAGAATTAGATTAAATTAGATTTTTGGGCCTAATAGTCTCTTCTACACTGATGAAGTCTGCCAAGTTTCAGACAAATGGGGTTACGAAGTTTCTGTGCTAGATGCATTTATATTTTGAGGAATTAAAAAGGAGGAATCTATACCTGCTTCGATTTCTGAGCAGAATAGATACAATTTACTTCTTCCGTATGGATTGATGCTGTGCCGCTGGGAGCAGATAGAGATTTATTTCAGGTCTATAGGAGGAGAGGCATTTGCTTCCCCCACATTTAGGAAGGCGCAATTTGAATGGAGGAGGCATGTATCTTAAAAGCGCCCCTTGCCTGGCTCACATTCTTTTCGGCATTACCCTTTCCCACCAGCCGTATTCCCTCACTTGCACATGTCAACATTTCAGAAGGATAGGTGCCGGGGTTCGGGCAAAGGTGCAGGGGCTCCGTTTGACCTAAGGTTCTCCTTTCCCCCAGCCACCAATTACTTGGTGGTTTCTTGGTTTAATGCAGATTTCTCCCATTCTAGAAGGCTGGGTTGCCTCTTCCTGGACTTGGTCAGTAACAGAAAGGGCCGCAAACTCAAATTTGCTAGCCCCTTTGTACCTTGAGCCTGCCCCTTTTGCCTTTGGCCATGCCCACCGCTGGAATACGGCGCCCAGGAGCTTCTCCGCACTGGAATGTGGCCCATGGGTGGAAAGAGGTTCTGCACCCCCCGGGGGTGAGAGCTACGATGCATGAACAGGGCACGGAGGCCTGTTTTGTGATCTTCTCAGTCGACAAAACCATCGCTTCTCTTTCGCCTTCCTGGCTCAGTCTGGCCTTCAGAGGCAACGTCCATCAAGGGCTTGGCAGGTGAATGCAGAAGTTGCTTCTGCACTGAAGAGCCTCCCACGACCTGAGTGACCCCACTTGCTTTTGCTGTCCAGCCTTTCCCAGCTCTGCCATTTCCCCTGTGCTCCTCTGCAGAGCTTTCTACTTAAAGGCACCAATTTTAACAATGGCTGGTGAGACAGTTCCCTGTGCAGGGCCAAAGTTTATATTGCGAATGCTAAATATTTGGTTACAGCCTCCTGCAGCCAGGCCTGCAAAGACACTCTGTGTGCCTGCCGGTGTGTCTGGCCAGCTGCCTCCTGCAGCGTTTGCACACTGTTCACGCAACCCAGAAGTGCAGGTGGCTCTTGCGTCTTTGCCGAGAGCAAAAGCGGTTGGCTGCCCATCCCAAACCGATATGAGAACTGCAGACTTCCTTCTGAGGCAAGCGGTTCTCTCCCATGCTGTCCCTCTCCCCTCGCTTCCTCTTCAGGAACGTTTCCACACCCAGCCGCTTGTCTCCACGGCTGCTTCTTCACCCGTTTTTCCCCAGACCGTCGGCTTGCACTCTTTGTCTCTGGGACTGGGGCAGCTGGGTGTGGGTCTTTGCCTTTTGCGACAGGCAGGGAGCTTAGCCGATCTGTGCTGGAGTCTTCATCACCAGCACTGCCACTGCCCCCCAGATCCTCCATGTGTGGCCGAGCTTCCTCTAGAAGATGAGCACCACGAGAAAAGAGCGTGCCCCCCATGCCCTGCCAGTCCCACCCAGGCTTTTCTTGGTTGGGTGGAAGATCTAAAGGGGGAGCCTGTGCAAGTTCAAGGCAGCAGGTCCACGTGGTGGTGGCTGGGACTCAGGCGATCCGGGTTCAAGCCTCTGCTCAGCCACAGCGCCCACTGGGGGGCTTCAGGCCAGCCACAGACTTTCAGCCCAACCTACCTTACAGGGTTGTTGTGGTGAGGAGAAGATTGAGAGGAGGAACAGAATAATGTGGGCCAACTTGAGTTCCTAAAAAGGAAAAGGGTGGGACATAAATATCATGGAGAAGGGGGAGGCGAGGATGGCAACCGCGCTGAGGGCAGCCCCGGCTCTTGCAGCTCAGTGCCTCCTTCTGCTGGACATGTGGACCTCAGCTTCTTCATGTGCACATTTAATTCCATCTAAATTCAGTCCATGAAATAGACTGTAACAACCAGCAGAAATCATAGAATGGCAGCATAATAGAAGGGGCCAGAGGGCCACCAGGTCCAACCCCCTCCTCAGTGCAAGTCTCCCAGTTAAATCACCCCTCTCAGATGGGGGTCCAGCTGCATCTTGAATGCCTCCAGTGTGGGAGAACCCACCACCTCCCATTGTTACATACCTCGAATGGCCAGAAAGGTGTTTCTGACGTCCTGCTGGAATCTGGCTTCCTGCAACTGGAGCCCGTTATTCCATGTCCTGCACTCTGGAACGATGGAGGAGAGATCCTGTGCCGCCTTTGTGCGGCAACCTCTCAAAGGCTTGACATCTGCTGCCCTGTCCCCGCTCGCTGTTCTCTTCTTGAGGCTGAACATGCCCAGCGCCTCCCAGGATGTCCCCAGTCCCAGAGCATCCCCGTTGTCCTCCTGTGAACATTTTCCAGCTTGTCTGCCTGTCTCTTGGATGCGTGAAGGGCAGTGCCCAGAAAGCGGTGGGAGCCACGCTCCAGATCAGGTCCAGCCAGTGCTGGTTTTCCATATACTGTGTGTACCTCTTGGACCCAGGCCTGATCCTTTGGGGTAATTTGGGGTACATAAATATACACCAGTATTTAATAAACAATTATATTGCTCACAGGGACCTCCAGGGTCAGCTGGAACTCTTGGGGAAAAGGTAAGTTTTCCAGCTTTAACTTACCTTTGAATTTGGGGAATTCTTTTGGGGGAATAAGTACTGGTAATCCAAAGGATGATGACCCGGCAAAGGTTGTTTTCCTCATTCCCAGGCAGGTGGATACACTACAAGAAGTTTCCAGCCTTACTTTGTGGGATCTGATTGGTATCCCAAAAAAATCTGAAATGAGTGGAGATGATACAAAATTTGTTCAGTTTGTGTCAGTATCCAGACAAACATATAAACTGAAACAGTTAACGCAGTTATGCTTTGGTATTTAGACTTCTCCAAATTTTGCAAAGTAGCTCTCTGATTTAAAAAGGGCATATAAAATGCATATATTGGAGAAAACTACACATACAAAATTGTATATTAGTGGGGAAAAACATACACATTAAGGAAACGTTGCTTGCAAAGTGTGCATCTTAGGTAAAAATATGTATTTTAGGACATACAATGATTTTCTGAGTATGTATACATTTTTCTGTGAACTGTTTTAAAAGAAATTTGCAAACTGTTGTGGAAACAGGGCATGAGAAATGGAAGCTGACACAGATCTCTTTCCCCAGATTAGGAGCTGGAAGAGCTAAGAATCCCTGGGCACAGGCAGGGATTGGAGGGTTCTTGGGTGGTGGCAGGTTGTGGATGCCCGTCTGCAGAGATTCCACGGACCCATCCTAGGACAAGGCCAAAGGGGGGAGGGTGGCGCTTGCTAAGGTGTCTCTCTCTCTCTCTCCCTCTCCCTCTCCCTCTTCGCTGCAGGGGCAGAAAGGCGATAAGGGCGACTTCGGCATCCAGGGCAAACCAGGCACGCCGGGGCGCGATGTGAGTTGGCTTCCTCTTTCCTCCTAGGGCTCTTCCTGCCCTGAACAGCATGGTCCTGCTCTGGGACGGGGTACTCCGGAGCCAGTTCTCTGCCCCCGTGGCGGTGCGAGTGCACCCGAGCGTGCCTCTCATTGCTCACAGTGCTGGCTGACAAAGTCACCTTCCATTTTTAAACTTGATTGCACCACTGCCTGTTCGTTAGTTGGGCTCTTTGTTGGGATGCACGTGGCCATGTGTCCTCTTTTACAGAGGAGGTTCTGTATTTGCCAGACTGCTGAATCCTACATTGGAAGGTGTCCTTTGTTTGAAGGGCTGTGCTGCTCAAAGATAAAAAACAGGAACTGCTGCCCATCAGTAATTGTGCATCTGTACATAAAATTAGCATATGTAAATGTTACACAAATTGGTGTCCTAGTTTGTCCCCCCCCCCCCCCCGCAGCTTGTGTCCTCATTTGTTGGCAACCCATAAGCAAGAAGCACAGCAACCAGTAAGTCTCGCTCTTTCACTTCTGTCCAGGGCCGGCCAGGGGAGATCTGCGTGATGGGACCCAAAGGCCAGAAGGTAGCGTGCTGCTTGGAGGCCAGAAGTGGCCCAGTGGAGCTGGCCGTTCTTGCAAAGGCTGCACCTCCTGCAATGGCTCTCCTGTGTTTCAGGGTGACCCAGGCTTTGTCGGTCCTGAGGGGCTGGCGGGGGAACCAGGACCCCCAGGGCTGCCTGGCCCACCCGGGCTTGGCCTTCCAGGAAAACCGGTAAGTGCAGTGCTTGGCCTGGCTGCCTCTGCCCCGCCCTCCCGTCAGCCCAGGCCTTGCTCACTAACGCCCCACAGGTGTGGTGTGGATCAGAGGCCCGCTGGCTTGACCCGATGGGAAGTTTGTGGACGGGAGGATGCGCTTGCCTTACTTCCATCCAGCTGCTGGGAGGGAGGCGATCCGAGCGGGGCTGTTCCCTGGAGCAAAGAGGCTTTCCCCGTGCCGTTTTCCTGAGCTGAATTCCCCTCTTCCCGCAAGTGCTGTTCGCCCTGGTGGAGGGGTGGAATTGACTCGTGTTTCCCCAGGAGGGCAAGTAACAGATTCTTCTGGATTATGAAGAAAAGCAAACCTGCAAGAGGGCGGATTAGCGGTCTCCTGCTCAGCCCTGTGGCTCTGATCCAACCCCACCCCTTGCGCTCCCCACCCCATGGGTACTTCCAGTGGAAAACGGGTGTCGGGGGCGTCATGTCCGCTGCACTCCTGCAGCACCCAGACCTGGCCCTGAGCCTCGTGGAACATCCGTGTGTCCCCGAGGTGTCGGCACATGTGGCTTGTGCTTGACAACCATCCTGAGGGGAAGCATATACGCATGGCTGTCTCTAGCGTCCCACGTGCCACACTTCTGAATCTTGGTCCCCTCTAGAAAACAATGACACCAGAAAGTGTCTTGTTCTTCCACCTGCAGAGGTAAGTCCAAAAGCATGTTAGCTGTGATTTCAGAGGCTGGCATCAGGTGGATGAGCCGAGTGGGGCTCCCAGGGGTTCTGCCTACCTCCTTCTCAGTAAGGCTGGGAATTGCATCGCTCTGCAGAATGCAGGGATGTCCTGCCCCAAGGAGCTTACAGACATTTTGGCAGCAGTGCAGAGTGGCAGAATGAGCGGCAAATGGGGCAGAAAAAGGACAAGAGGCAGAGCTGAGGGTCGGGGCAGTTCATGCGGCTACACCAAAACAAAGTGCCTGGTTTACGACGTAAATGAAGAAAAATGCATGCATGCTGCTACCTTGCATAATAGGGCAGAATTTGGAGGGTTTTTAAAAAACCTTATGCTGCTGGGATATGCTGAAATATGGAGGGCGAACAGAGCCCCAGTCCCCCTCCCTTTTTAATGCTATTAAACTGTTGACCCGGCCACAGTGCTGAAGCATAAAAATCATTCCTACAAAGCTGGGTCTGTGCCAGTGCTGCATCTTACAGCCAGGAGAAATATTGAGCCATCGCCAGCGGGTGTTGCTTCGTGAAGCCCGAGCGGCTCTGGAAGTGCTGATAGATTTGCAAGATGAGACGTTTCAGAAAGTGCTTTTCAGGAACCTGAACCGGAGGTCTTGGAGGAGCCTGGAGGCACCTCTGCCTCGCCCCCGGCCAGCGCCAGCCCCCACGCCCTCTGCCACACTCCCAGGCGCCTGCATTTGCTCCGTGTTCCACAGCCGGTGGGAAGACCATTGCGGAGCCTGCGTCCTGCCCTCCAACGCGCTGCTTTGTGGGAGCCATTTTGAATTGCTACCCCATTTTCTCTGTCAGGACCAAAGGGGGAGCAAGCAGGGCAATGGAGGAAAAGACGTGGGGGATGCGCAGAAAGGGGGGTAGTGAAACAGCAGGGGAAGGAGCGATCCTCGTCTCTCACAGAATTTGCACATCCCAGTGAGGAGGGTCCTTGAGTGTCCACCAAGGAGGAGGCGTTTGCTGGTGCAGCTCCAAACGCATCTTCTGCATTATCAACAGAGGTTTCCCAACCTTCCTCCGTGCATGTGAGCAGCACTCTTGTGTTGTGAGCCGGCCAGAGGTGCTGTGGCACAATTGGGTGGCCCTCAAATGTTTTAAATAAATAAGTAAATAAATGGGCCCCAACAATCAGGCACAGCCACACGGTTGAACTCCTGGAGTTAACCAAGCAAAAGAGATTCAGTTAAGAAGTAGTATATAAGTTAGCCTAGTAGAAGAAGCATAACCGCCTGCTTAAAACTCAGACTTTCTCATGATAAGTACTGTATACTGAACTGGACGGTCTTGCCTAAATACTGTTCTATTTTCCCAGCTTGACAGCAGTTGCTTTCTAGGTAAGGAAAAGAAGTCCATTCCAGCTGGATGAGAAGTTCATTCCAGTTGGTTTTTGACTGGGATTTATCTGGGTCACACGTTCCAGGCCAAATGTGAACTCAAATACCACGTGCAGTCAAAGCTTATACATTCTCGATGTGGAGAAAGTGGAAACGGGGGTAATTTTCCCCCCTTGCATAATACTTGAACCCGGGGTCACCCCATGAAGCTGATTGGTGGGAGGTTTAGGACAAATAAAAGGCAGTCCTTTTTTCACACACCATACAATTAAGCTGGAATTTAATTTCACGGGAGGTGGTGATGGCCACCAGTCTGGGTGGCCTTCGCAGAGGGGTGGGCCAATTCGGGGGGGGGGGGGGAGGCAGTGCGGGGCTGCTGGGCTCACTGGCTGTGCGCTGCCCCCGCCACCAGGTGCGGCCTGCCTGCCTGCCTGCGGAACTCTGGGGGATTCCATGGGGCTGTTTTTTTACTTAGAGGTCTGTTGACAAATGCTGCAAACACGACTTCACAAAACAAATCTCTTATTCATGATTATATAACAAGCAGCATGTGATTATGACAGCAGCAAAGTCTGGCCACAGCCCTGATGCAGAAGTTGCCTTCAGAATTTGCAAAGTTCAAGTCTCCTTTTGAATTCAAATGCAAACAAAACTCCAAGATGTCTTCCTCCACTGGGCTGAGTGCCCAGAACTCAGACGAGTCAGCTCACCATGCAGAATCCTCAACACCCTGGAATAGCTCGGTTGCGTGTACATGGATTCACTATGCAGATTCACTCCAATCAAACCTATGGGAATTATACCTAGACCAAGTCAGCAGGCCCGCAGCACAGAAACAGAGTGAGCCAGAAGGGGTCTCCTGGGCCATCTAGTCTGACCCCAGCTCTAGTCAACTCTCCTCATGACATGCCTGCCATGTGCATGTCCAGCCTATCCTTAAATAGCCCCTCACCGTTGGGGCCTCAACCATCTCCTGTGGAAGCCCATTCCACATCCTTAGGGTCCTAGCCGTCCGGAAGTACTTCTTGGCATCCACCCTAAATCTTGGTTTCCTGAGCTTTGCTGCATTGGAGCATGTCCTGCCCTCATCCAGGTGTCTGGGCCCACCTCTGCACGGCACCAGCAGCTCCGGCCTCTTCAGCTTTCCCGCCCTTCTCATTCAAATTTCTTGCTTGCAGCCCGGCTGTTTCTTAGTCCCACCCCTTTGGGCTGATATCTCATTGGGTGACATGTATACCAGTTGTCAAGGAGCTCGGCAGGTGGGGGCCTTGCACCCCTCCTGCTGCAGGGATCCCGTAGGCAGCCAGTCTCCCCCCGTGTGTACAGAGTGCGGGACGAAGTGGGCCCTCTTACGTTCCTATGAGTTGCAGCTGAAAAGAGTGTTCAGCATCACGTATACATTTGAAGAACGTGCATGAAACACGAGGAAACTCTTTGAAAAGGTTTACACAAACACTATTAATGGAATACAAATACATACGTTTCAGCGACTGGCAAAACTAATTAACATTTGGGAAAATATCACAGACACAATTTTCTTGTGTGAAACAGGGAAAATCGAGGTTTGTTGTTTGGTACAGACGTGAGATGAAATAAAGTTCAAGGTGGAACCTGGAGAACCTTCAGAAGCTCTGACGTGCTGCTCCCACTCTTCTCTGCTATGAGTCTGTGCTCAAGTTGTGCTTGTACAGTCATCCTTAGCTTCGTCCTCTCAAGCAGCCCGTGAGCAGCCTGGGTCAGGAGTGCCTCCTTTCTTTCCAAGAGAAGGGTTCCTCTGGAGGTGGGGCGCTATTCCGCCCCTGGTGGAAGTACCATCCCCAGATCCCTTTGAAATCCCCGCTGCCACCTGATTCCATGATGAAAAGCTTCAAGAGTGGGATTTGCCTGGGAAAGGAAAATTGCATATTTTATATCTTGTTAGCATAATTAGACAGCATTGGCACAGTTACTAGCCCCCGTGTCTCTGATGGGAGGAAAGGTCAGACTCGGTGCAGATTAAATGTGGAGTAATATAATGCAAATACATAAAGTGGGACAAAGGGCAGGGGAGTTTGGAAGATGGCGCGTGCTCCTCTTTCATACCCGTGGGGGCAGGAGTGCCACCGAGTAGTGGGCAAACCTGATGGGCACGGCAGAGAGCGCTTGCAGAGCCGTCTACTGTGGGTCCTGCTTCAGGGGGCAGCGTTCGTCTTCTGAACAACTTTTCACAGTCCTGCTTTCCTTTCAGGGCGACCCTGGTGGCCCCCCAGGTCCAAAAGGAGAGAAGGTAAGGCAAAGCCGCGCGCAGAGCTCCCAAACGCCGCCCTTCCAGTCTGGGCGATTTCCTTTGCTCTGCCTTTCGCGGCATCGCAGCTGCTCGGCCAGGCCCACTCACACGCGTCGCATGCTCTGCACTCTCTTTCCAGGGGGGGTCTGGACCTCCAGGACTCGGCGGCTCAGCGGGAAAGCCGGTAAGTGCCTCCTCTCGGCAGCAGACAGCCAAAGGTGTGTGTGGGGGGGATGTCCAGACGCATTAGACTGCAACTTCCATCATCCCCAGCCAACATGGGGCTGCAGCAGATCCCAGAAGATCCATGGGAGGGAAGAGCTGCCATACCCCATGGGACGCTGTAGTCCCCAGTCGGCCACGGTGGCCACAGCGTGACTTCGGGCCACTCATGGATGCTCGGCCTAAGCACCCTCACCGGGTGGCTGTGGGGATGAAGTGGAGACTAGAAGGGCCGTGCAGAAGGGCTTGGGCGCTGCATGAGCTGAGCCGGCTGGAGCGGGAGTCGGACGGATGGCCCCAGGCCCCTTCTGACGTGCTGTGTCACTCTGCGAGTCACCTGGGTTCCTTCCAAGGGGAAGAAAGAGGGAGGACAGTGTGATCAGAAAAGACGGGGTGGGCGTGCAGAGCCAGCCCTGCTTTCGAGGGATGGCCCCCACCCTGCATGCCCCACAGGGAGGGGTGCTGGCACAACTGGGCAGAGAAACTGAAGGGGGGGTGACTGTGTTTGGGAGGGGGCATTGCTCCTGGAGGAGTGAGGGCCTTGTTAACAGTGAGCCTTCCAATTCCCTTTCCCCATTGTGCTCCGGGCTGTGCTCCTGTGCCCATCAGCTTGGACCGAGGCTCTGCAGAACTGAGTGAGGCTGGCGTCCAAATAAGCCAGGCATAGGTTCGGGGCACAGAAATCTGTGTACGCTGCATGCAGGTGTTGCAGGTGTTGCAAGATAAAATTAAACCTCCCTCTTTCTCTGCAGGGGAAGCCAGGAGTCCCAGGCCTGAAAGGAGACAAGGTGGGCAGAAGGAAGTCTGAGTCACAGCAGCGCTTCCCTTTGAGGTCTTACTGCGCCCATTGAGTTCAAACTCTGGTGCTGAGTGCCAGTTGGGCTGGAGTCAAAGCAGGGTCACTGAGAAACAAAAGTGAGAGAGAGAGAGAGAGAGAGAGAGAGAGAGAGAGAGAGAGAGAGAGAGGCCAGCATGCTCCAGACAACCATAAGGCTTGCAGAAGGTTCAAAGCATCTAAGGGGTCAGCTCTGCTGCTCAAAACAGCCCGTGGAACCCGGCAGGTGTTCAGTAGCCATGCTGCAGAGTATTTGTTGTTTCCACGTGTATAGACTGCTGAATAGCCCAGTGGGGCTCTCTGCGGGGCTAACAACACTAAACTA
The DNA here is from genome assembly GCF_004798865.1 of Varanus komodoensis. NCBI lineage: Eukaryota > Metazoa > Chordata > Lepidosauria > Squamata > Varanidae > Varanus > Varanus komodoensis. The sequence continues at coordinate 1,351,483 of NW_025335440.1, forward strand.
CAGGCCAACATTACAATTACAAGCACCGGGGAGGCAGGGGAGGAACTTGCTGGCAGGAGAGTGAGCACTTGACTGCTGGCGAAAGAGGACACCTTTCAACTGGTGCCAGAATGAAAGTAGTGGCGGTGCCAGGTAGACCTCTTTAGAAAGCTCTTTAGAATGCTGAACGTCCGTTGGAGAAGAAAACTAGGACCCCGAGATGGGTGTGTGCAATGGAGTATCTTGGAGCAGGGCATGGCTGGCTGGCTGGAACCTTTTCTTAGAACATAAGGAAGCACTTCACAGTTTTGTTGCTGGTCCTGCTTCTTTCCTCTAACGGTGAAGGTGCATCATTTGATGGCAAGACAGGGACACCCAAAAATAAGATTGTGGGTACTGCATACTTGAAGGACATCATGGTACAGAGAAGCACGCATGTTTCTGAGGGAAAAGAAAAAGACTGTAAGGCACACGCACAGCCCGAAAAAGCAGGCTGGTGGGCTTCAGCAAGCAAAAATTATACTGCAGAAACAAGGCCGGGTCATGTGGATCTGTGAGAGGAGAGGAATTTGATCAGGAGGATTTTGGATGCCTCCCTAAAAAGGACTAATCTGGATTCCTAGCAAATAATTACTCTGTGCCTGATGCATTGCTGGAAATTAGGGTGACAGGAGTCCAAGCTTCAGGGGAGGATGGGTTCTGCTATGTCATGATTGTTGCAGCTGCTTTGCATCTGGGAGGTTCCAGGTGCAGCCACTGCATTCCTGGCCCCCAGACCTGGAGAGTGGCTGTCCCCCATTGGACCAGATGCCACTGCTCTTGTTCCCATGCTCTGCCCATCTAAATGCGACATTAATGAGAACTGCCTCCTTTTCCTACAAATGAGGCCTCTCTTCATACAAATGAGACCAAGGCATGCTGGAGACCCTTAAACGCACATCTGAGCTCTGACATCTGAACCCCATTTTGCCAATTCCCCACTTCGTGATGTAGAGGAAAACAACCCATGGGTTCTGCGAGGGATATTTGACCCTCACATAAAAGCCAGTGTGGTGTCGTGGTTAAGAGCACGGGACTGGGACTCGGGAGATCCGGGTTCGAGTCCCCGCTCAGCCATGGAGCCCACTGGGTGGGTTTGGGCCAGTCTCAGCCCAACCGACCTTGCAGGGTGGTTGTTGCAGGGACAAGACTAAGAGCAGCAGGAGGAGAATAATATAAGCTGCTTTGAGTTCTTTTGGGATATACCTCTAATAAATATAAATCCAGTGGTGAGGATAAGATGGAGAGGAGGGGAGAAATTATGTGAGCCACACTGAGTTCCTCGAAAGGAAAAAAGTGGGGGAGGAGGAGCGGAAGAAGTGGTCACCACCATCCACATCAAGTCTGCGTAGTGACGAATCGCTCTGGGCTGGATTTTTGAAATGCTGGTGGCTGGTACACCCCCCAACCCACCACGATGGACTGTAGCAGCTGGTCAAATCTTGTTCTCTGAAGGGATCCATTTTAATGCCTCTTTTAAAATCCCTTGGTTTTCTGTTTAGGCAAGGTTGCCACTGGGGCCTTTTTCCTTTGCAACAATTGCCTTTGCTTTGCTTGTTTATTTTTCCCCAAAGCCTCTTATTTTATTTTTCAACAGGGAGATCCATGTGAAGTTTGCCCCACTCTCCCCAAAGGAATAATGGATGCAGTCAGCATTCCTGGGAAGCCAGGGCCCAAGGGAGAACCTGGACCTCCGGGGAAACCTGGCAAATCGGTGAGTCCCAGGTCAATGGAGGAACATTTTGTCCCTGGGGCATTGCAGATGTCCCCATAAAGCCTTCTCCAGCTGCTCCCTCCAGTTGTTTCAGACTTCCGCCCCAGGCAGTAATATTCCAGAGTCCTGGGAGCTGCAGTCTAAACCTGCTTGGAAGAGACTTCCCTGAAAGGGCTTGGCTGGTGAGTCACTGCTGGGGCTGATTGACCCTGGAGCTCCAGACATTACTTTTCCTTTTCTCCTTCTGCCTCTTTTTCAGAACAAGCCTGGCCTTCCGGGAGCCAAAGGCGACAGGGTAGGTGTCCGTTCCACCGGCTGGGTGGATTGAATTTCTTTTCGATATTTTTAGACTGCTTCCCAGGGCAAGAGTCCTTCCAAGGCAGCTTACCCAATGCAAGTGCATGCCGTAAAAATCATTACAATCATTACAAAAATATCATTACAATCACTAAAGATGGGCAATGGAATCGATGTGGGTCCCCTTACTGTAGCAGCATGTATAGCAGTGACCTCCGGGTGCTAATTTCCACACATTTGCATGGATTGGCCACTGGGCTGGCCTTTCATAGGATGCAAACAGGTGCTGGAAGGCCTGCCTGGATGCGTTTATCTCGGAGCTGCTGCCTTTGGAGCCAAACATGCTGCCGGGGCCGCTCTTTGCACTGGCGTCCTCTCCCCTCCAGCCTCCCCAGCCTCCCCAGCTGTGAAGGGCAACCTTGACTTTCTTAGGACCTTCACTGGGATTTTCTACTCCTCTCTCTTTTGTTCTTTTTATTTTTCAGGGTGACCCCGGGATCAATGGGATTAAAGGGGAGAAGGTATGTGGGCATTTCTTGCAACCAGCCCCTTTAAGCACTCCTGCTTCAGTTCCAAGTCCCCTTTGCGTCACCGTTCACCTACCGACTTCGTATCCTCTTCAGCGGTGTGTGTGCAAGGGTGCCCATTCTGTATCGCAAAACCAGAGGAAGGCACCCGGGCGTGCAGTCCTCCTTTTTGCCTTGCCTTGGTTGCAGTGGGAGGCTGTCAGTGAAGAAGGGTCGTCTGAAACCCTTCAAGATGGGTTCCGTCCTGGAGAGATCACTCTGGGGGAAGCAGCTTTTCCCACACCTGCCTCATCTGTGACCTGGACAGCGCCTTATTGTTGCATGTCGGTATCCTGCCTTCTCCCCACCCCCTGCTTTTTCCCTCACGCTAACTTTGTGAGGCAGATCAGGAGGAGGTCTTGTCGGTCTCCTCATGGCTCTGTGTGGGAAAAGTTTCCCCAAGGCTGCTTTTTGTTTGATGCAGCGGGAGAGTCGCACAGGTAACTGGCAGGAGGATGAGGCTCTTCTGTGCTGCAGGAGAAACGTGATGCCGCTCCTCTCATTTGGTCCACTATATTTATTTCTGCATCCAGTGAAAATGCTTGGCTTACACCTTATAAATCCACCATGGCCTTGTTCCTCTTCACAGTCCTGGCCTCGTGTCCCGATACATTTCCCGGAACCTCCAAGCCCACCACCCCAACCTTCCCCAAAGTCTCCAGCTTCCTTAGGACTTCGCCTGCTCTCCTGCTCTGCCCCAAATGCTTAGAACTCCACCCCAGTGGAGGTGAAGTCTAAAGTCCCATGGGATTTCCCCTCCCCCCCCCGGCCCTTTAAGAAGCTCCTTGAGGCAGGGACTTGTCTTTCTACAGAGCATCACGTGCTGTGTGAATAGAGGCACGAAGAGGCACGGCAAGGGGGAGGCCATGACTGGGAGATCAGTCCACCCCTGTGCCACTTCCACAGGCCTTCCCAGTTTCCCCTGCATCCAACCTCCTCTAGAGCCCTTTTAGCTCAGGATGGATATCATGAAACGAGCTGCTCCCACCTAACGGCCGGTTCTCTGCACTTCCTCCCAGGGTGAGCCGTGTCAGTCCTGCAGCCCGGCAGCCCTCATGTCTTCGATGCCGTTTCCTGGGAAAGAAGGCCCCAAAGGGGAGCCGGGATCTACTGGGTTTCCTGTGAGTTTGGCTCCAGCGCGTGCTTTCTCTATGCCATGCATGCAGGCTGCTGCAAAGACTTGACAGCATAGGAAATGGGGAGCGGTGCCAGGCCAGAATTTCTAGTCCTCGTGGTCACAGTGGAATCATCTGCAGTCTCCTGGATGGGTGCTGTGCACAGGCTGCCTTCCCTGTGGCCTCCGACCCCCGTCGGCCCAGGCCAGCATGGCATCGCCCATAGTAAGCGGTCATGGGAGCTGTGGGCCCAGGCATCTGCCCAAGTTATTTATTTATTATTTAGTTAGTTAGTTATTTCTGTGCTATTTGGGTGGTTCCCAAAGCACATTTTTAAAACTCAATAAAAGATGCACTGTATTAAAAGCACATTAAAACATCATTAAAAGTTTACAAAATAAAATTTAGTACCGTATATTAAATAGGCACTTGCACATACACACATATATAATTTATTATAATGTAATCATTATAATTATATTGCATAATATAAATTAATAACACAGACACATAAAGAAAAGTCGGCCAGCCCCTGCTTGGTTTCCGACTTCTTTTGCTCTCGTGGCTCCGACTTGTGGAATGGAAGCTCTGTGAGGCAGGCGGCGATCCTTAAGAAAGGATTCTTGTCGAACTCACGGGTTTGCTGGGGTCGCTCGCACTTAGCTTTCCCTCCAGCCTGTTTAACCCTGGCCATTGGCAAGAGTAGCTGGTCTGGGCATCCTGACTTGGGGGGACCCTCTGGTTGAGAGCCACATCCGCAGTGCTGGTCAGACTTTCCTGCCAGTTCCCGCACAGAATCAGCTCTGCTTTGTTCCATCGCAGGGCACGGCTGGGCCCCCAGGACTGGCTGGACTCAAAGGAGAAAAGGTAAGAGTGGCTTTCCAGAGGACAATCTGGCGATGGATCCACCTTCTGGACTCAGCTGTGCCACGCCCCGTCAGTATCAATTAACGGGAGCTTTAAATGAATCTGGCAGTTATCATCACTGGGCCTTCCGCTGTGCGTGGCTGAGCATGCCCAGGCCACTAATTCACCTGCCCTCTTTCCCCCTAATTTCCCCCTCCACTCTTTTCCCGTTTCTATTTTCCTAATCTGGGAGTTATTCAGAGCTGAGGATCTCCTTGACTGTGGATCTCAGGTGATAATCCCAGCCCAGCCGTTGCTGTTTCTCAGCAGGCGAGGAACCTGAGGGGGTGTTTGTTCATCCTCAGTAAGGCTAGCTAGCTGCCCCGTGGGCCTAAACTGCCCTTTCCTGGCCTCTGCATGATTTCCTGCAGTGGATTCTGGAAGGCATCCTTTTATGAGGGACCTCGGGATTTGCACTCTCCTTCACCAAGTGACCACATTTAGGGATCCTTGCACAGGGGGAATTCCAGAAGTCCAACCAGGTTTAGACTGCTACGCCTGCAGTGCAAGCCCATGATGCTTAATGTCCCGTGAGCGTGACTTCCAGCCGCATAGGCGGAGCCGAAGTTTACACCCTCACTTATCCTGAGATAAGTGAGGCCTCTTGAACCATCAACCGAGTGCCAGTCTCCTCTTAGGAGGGTGGATCCTTCAGCATCACGTCGGCCCGTTCCCTTCCTGCAGCAGCTGCATCTTCTGCTTTGTTCCTTAGGGAGATCCGGGAGCTGAGGGATCCACAGGCAAACCTGTGAGTATGAGGATGTGGAGGAAGAGCGTTGGGTGCCCTCGTGGGCTGCAGTGGAGCCACGTGAGATCGGAGCAGTACTGGAGGTGCCGTGAGCCTAAGAGCCCTTCCACACACCCAGTAATGGAATATGTGATGTTGGGAAGGGTAGCAGCCCCAAGTCTTTGAGTCGGGCTCCACCCAGGGAACACCCCTAAGTAATAATCCTCCGGAAAGTCAGGTGTGATGGTGCTTGCTTTGTGTGTTGCTTTGCTTGTTGGACAGCCTGGTCACTTGTGCCCCATCACAGTCCTGCATGTTTCGAGACTCCAGAATGGCATCGCACCAGGTGCACAGGCAGTCTTCCACGCTCCAAAGAATAACCACACATGGCAGTCCAGAACTGATACTGGGAAATTTTCTTCAGGGTTTATTGCCAGAAAGGCACCCTGACTTTCCCCATTCCTCCTTAATTTCACTACGCTTTATAGACGACACTCAGTTGTGTCTCACTTCTGGTCTTCCTTTACTTCTAGGGGACTCGAGGGGAAAAAGGAGAGGCGGGTGCTTCAGGAGCCAAGGGTGAGAAGGTGAGATCGAATCAGGCCAGTGTAGCTATGAGAGCTGCAAAGCTGGCTCAGGAGCCTTCCTGCTGCCGGCTGCGCTGCCACCTCCTCTCCCCTCACCGTCTGCCTTCGGTCCCTTCCAGGGAGCACCATGCCTGCAGTGCCTCGACTCTCCGGACGGCGGGAAGACCGTGGTGGCTGTCCCAGGGCCCCCAGGCGAGAAGGGCGAGCCAGGCCTTCCCGGTGCAGGCCTTCCCGGAAAGCCTGTGAGTGTGGAAGCTTTTCGATATGCCTGATCGGGAAACGGCGAGGGGCAAAGAGTGCGCCAGTGGAGCTGGGGGGGGGGGGTCTCTGTGTGCTAACCGGTAGCTTCCCCGGGCAAAAGGAGACTCAGAGAAATTGGTGCATATGCGAAAAACAGGATGTGAGCAGCATAAAAGGAAAGACAGAAACAGCAATCGACAACTCCTGGTCCTCTCTTGTTAAGTTGCCAGCAAGAAGGGATCCATACACACCGGTCTGCGTTGAAAGGCTTTTGTTTCACACTGCTTATTCTCCTTTTCAGGGAAAACCTGGGGAACCTGGAATGAAAGGGCAAAAGGTGAGGAAAAGCTATAGGCTGGGGCAGATTGCAAGAGCATAATCCAAGGGAGGGGAGGGGGCTGGCACCAGGGACAGATGAGGAGGTCCAGCAATCGCACAGCCCCTGGGACTAAATTTGGAGGCCAAGGAAATCCAGCCCTAAGATATTGATATGCGAGGGAGCAGAGCTATTCTCATTGTACTGACTCTGTATAATTGGAAAAGCAAACTACAATGTGATTAACAAGTTACAAAAGGCAGAGGGAAAACACTTAAATACAAAGACCAAATATACACACGACGCATTACAAGAAATGATCAAAACCTGCAATCCAACTCAGATGCTCAAGGCCAACAGTGCAGATAAGATCTCTGCAGATACTCCGCCAAAGTCCTACCTGGGTAATTGCTCATGGAGGACAATCCATGAATCCCTTCCAGTTCTCCTTACTCAGCTCCACCTGGAAAAGGCTGGCAGGGTTGCCTGCCGTGCTGTGCACGGGCAAAGGGCACACTGCTGCACCTGCGTGGCCCTGCCCCCTTGGCACAGGAGAGCCCCAGAAGGCCAATGGGCACATTTCACCAAGAGCAGGGGGGTGCCGCTGGGGCTGCGTGGGGTTGCCCAAAGGTATCTTCTAAGGCTTGCATTGAAGTGGTTTCAGGAAATGCCCCGTGCCACTCAGGGCCGATCTTCAGATTTCCTTTTACTCACCTCTGAATGTGGTACCCAAGGCCAGCAGGCAGTAGCTGGTGTTGCCTGACAACGGCCACTACAGGAGGAAAGTATCACTGCATGTTGCCTAGCAACCACCAGGCGATGGACACCTTTCCAAGAAGAACATTTTTAGGGGCTGCCAGCTCACCGCTTCCAAGTTGCCCGACAACCTAGTGCTTGGATTCTTCAGGTCTTCATGCTCCAGCAGGGATAAAGAAGCTTCAGTATAGTCTTGGCAGAAAGACTTGTTAGAGCGGAGGTGGAGTGTTGCGACTTTCTGTCGTCTCCCAAGCACCAGCAGAAAGTCTCCTGCCGTTCCACTCCACTCCATTCGTGCAGGCAGGTGCTTCCATCCAGCTGGCAGGGACTAACCCTGGCTGCCTTAACCCTTGTTAAGAGAGAGGCCCCATGCTGCCGATCGGTGCTCTATTCTCTTTAGGGTGATGCTGGAAGCAAGGGTGATCCGGGCACTCCGGGCAGAGAAGGGTTGCCAGGCCTTCCTGGGGAGCCTGGAGTCCGAGGTCCAGCAGGGGCCAGAGGGGAAAAGGTGAGTGCCCAACTGCCCTGTCACCACTAGGAACTCTGAATAATAGTTTTGTGGAACAGTGCGCTCTGTGTGTGTGTGTGGGGGGGGGAGAGAGAGAGAGAGACTGTACAGCTGACAAAATGGTTCCAGTCTAAGTGGTGTTGTGCTCATCGGCAACATCCTCCCATCAGTAACTTTAGCAAAGCCGCAGGTGTGCATGAATTGTTATCTGGAAACAGCATTGGGAGGAAGGGAGTAGTTGTTGCCACTCCCCACCCCCAGAATCCCTTGTTGAAGCCACACTTCTCTGCCTCATAGTGCCCTATATTTTCCAGGGCACCAACTGCACGCAAGTTTGTGTGCATTTTGGAGGGTGCTCATAGGTCCTGTGCAAATAAGACCTTGAACGTATGGAATTCCCCGGCAGAGGCAGTGGGCAGAAGCACCCTCTGCCCGCATTCACACAACGGGTGATTTTCTGCACAGGCTTCCAGGGAAAGCCCTTTGCAGGGATGAGAGACAGTGCCCCAAACTGTTGTGTCAGACTTTGTCGACTCTTTGCTGATGCTCTCTGCCTTCTGCTCCAAAGGGCGATTCGTGTGTCTCCTGCCCCATCCTCAACGGAGATCTTTCCAATAAAGCTGGGATCCCAGGAAAACCTGGCCCAAAGGGGGACCGTGGGCTGCCTGGCGTGGGACAGCCCGGCAAACCAGTAAGTAGCTTTCCACATGCTCAGGTTCATGCATGGGGAAATTCATCAAACCGGAAGCCAAATTCAACGTTTTGGCCCAGCCACTGACACGAGTTTTGGTTATTTGCATAATCAAATGGAGCACTTCGGATGGCAACCTAGAAAGCAATGCATATTTGTGCGTGTGTATGTGTAGTGAAGGGGTCCAGGGGCTCAGAGCTGGGAGCCGATCCCCTTTCACTGGCCCACCCCCTCTTCCCAGCCATGCTTGCTTTCCTGCCTTGTGCACCCGTTTCCCCACATTCTGAAAGTCGAGGTGCCTCTCCTAAGGGCTTTCTTGCCAGCCGGGAGCACTTAAAGCTTTAAAGTCTGGCCTTTTTCAATGTGTGTGGCTCCACTCCTGGCGCATGTGGCCACACCCACCGTGGAGAACTTCTCCAAAACTGAATTTGGCCTTCGGGCTGCAGGCGGCGCACCCCTTGGAGAAATATCCCTGTGCCACCACAGAGTGTGATTTGAGAGAGGCCTTGATGGCTGGCCTGATGTGCATGGCTCTCCCTCGCATGCTCACATGCTCACGGACTCCCACAGCATCGGGCCCTCAGCACACCGGCTGTGTGCACCGAGGTGCTGCATCACTATCCTCCCTAGTAGCTCTTGATAGATCTCTTCTTCTCCGTGAATTTGTCTAATCCTTTAAGATATCAAAAGCAATCATCACAGCTTTCAGTAACAACTTTCGTGTTAATTATGCATTGTGGGAAGAAGTGCTCCCTTTCATCTGCCAGGCACCTGCTGCCATTCAGTTTTATTTGATGGCGTGGCGTTAACTGCCTGGTTTTAATGCCTTTAATTAACTGATGTGATTTACATATCGCGCCACCTCCATAAAGGATCTCTGGAAAGGATCTCCTTTGAGTAAAGGTGACCGTGTCTGTTAAGTATGTCAAATAATCATAACTTTAAAAGCTCCCATTCCTTAGTCGGAGAAAGTGAAACTATCTTTGTTGTTTCCATCAAAGCTGCAAAGTAAGCTCTCTTAAAATCCTATTAATTTTGTCACTCTTAATGGGTGCTTGGTGACAATGAAAGCGCAGGGTTCTGTTCTCTTTTCACAATTGAATACTGTTCTTCAGCCTCAGCAGAGGCAAGAAAGGTGAAATACACATTAGATAGGTACCTGTAAAATTTCAAGCAAGAACAGAAAATATATCAAATTTGCCACTAGGACTCAGAATTCAGCTCTTGTAAGATCTGTGTTCATTTTATTTTAAATGAAGAAACATGTTTATGGCCTTTATGATTGTAAAGAGGATCATGAAATGGTGCAAATGATGTCTGGTAAGTTCTAGAAGCTGGAAAACAAGTTGGCTGTATTTTTCATTGATCCAAGAATAAAATATAAAATAGAAATTTTATTTTATGTATTGTTCCTTCCTTCAACAAAGGAAATCAGACTAGATTATGTAAACTAAGAAAATCTATATATCTATATCTACATTCATATCTAGCTCATCTACAGGCATACCTTGATTTATTGTGCTTTGTGGATAATGTGTTCTTTGCAAGTTGAAGGTTTGTGGCAGCCCTACATCCAACAAGTCTGTTGGCACCATTTTTCCAATGACATGGCTCACCTAATGACTCCATGCACATTTTGTTAATTCTTGCAATATTTTAAACTTTTTGAAATATTTGATGATTATTATATTTGTTATGGCAACCTATGATCCTTGATCTTAGGTGTTACTATTGTAATTGTTCTGAGATGCCACACATCACGCCCATATAAGATGGCTGCAATCTCATGATAAAACTTTGGGAGTTGCTTCTTGTGGATGGGCAAAGAAAGTGGTTTCTTGTGATGGAATCTACTGCTGGAGAGGATGCTGTGAGGATTGTTGAAATGACAGCAAAGGGTTTAGAATATCGCATAAACTTAGCTGAAAAGCAGCAGCGGGCTTTGAGAGGAGTGGTTCCGATTTTGAAAGGCATGTCGTAGGCAGAATCACAGGGTGCTACCAAGCAGCATCACACGCTTCAGAGAAGAGGCAAGTGATGCATCAGACTTCACGGTTGCCTCATTTTAAGAACTGGCCACAGTCCCCCTCCCGCCCCCAGTCTTCAGCAGCCCTCCCCATCAGTCAGCAGCAAGGCCCTCCCCCCGCAAAAAGATTACGACTCGCTGAGGGCTTTGATGACGGTTAGGACTTTTTAGCAATGAAGTATTTTTAAATTAAGGTATGTATATTGCATTTTTAGACATAATGTTATTGCACACTTCATAGACCACAGTATAGTGCAAAAATAGCTTTTATATGTGCTGGGAAATTAAAAAATGTGTGTGCCTCGCTTTATTGTGATATTCCCTTTATTGCGGTGGTCTGGAACTGAGCCCGCAGTATCTCTGCGACTTGCCTGTGTGTCTAGATCTAGCTCTAGATCTCTTGTTGTTGTTGCTAGTAGAGAAGTCGGGTCCGACCCATCGCAACCCCAGGGACAACACTCCTTCAGGCCTTCCTGTCCTCCACCATCCCCCGGAGTCCACCTAAGCTCACACCGACTGCTTCAGTGACTCCATCCAGCCACCTCATCCTCTGCCGTCCCCTTCTTCTTTTGCCCTCAATTGTTCCCAGCATTAGGCTCTTCTCCAGGGAGTCCTTCCTTCTCATTAGGTGGCCAAAGTATTTGAGTTTCATCTTCAGGATCTGGCCTTCTAAAGAGCAGTCAGGGTTGATCTCCTCTAGGACTGACTGGTTTGATCGCCTTGCGGTCCAAGGGACTCGCAGGAGTTTCTTCCAGCACCACAATTCAAAGGCCTCAATTATTCAGCGCTCAGCCTTCCTTATGGTCCAACTTTCACAGCCATACATTGCAACTGGGAAAACAATAGCCTTGACTATACGCACTTTTGTCGGCAGGGTGATGTCTCTGCTTTTTAGTATGCTGCCTAGATTTGCCAAAGCTCTCCTCCCCAGGAGCAAACATCTTTTAATTTCTTGGCTGCAGTCCCCATCTGTGGTGATCTTGGAGCCCAGGAAAATAAAATCTGTTACTACCTCTATTTCGTCCCCATCTATTTGCCAGGAAGTGAGAGGACCGGATGCCATGATCTTTGTTTTCTTAATGCTGAGTTTCAAGCCAACTTTTGTGCTCTCCTCTTTCACCTGCATCAAGAGGCTCTTTAGTTCCTCTTCACTTTCTGCCATTAGAGTGGTATCATCTGCATATCTGAGGTTGTTGATATTTCTCCTGGCAATCTTAATTCCATTTGCTCTATCTCTAAGCAAATGTCCATGATTTCTGTGGGTTACACAATCCTATTTTTCCTGACACAGAACTTGAACAATCCTGATACTGAAAGTGGGCATCTTTTGGTGGTCATCCCAGAAGGCACATGAGCTGCTTAACACAAAAGTATTTATCGAGTGTATTTTTCTACCACCCAACAGCTGACAGGTCACCACTGTGGCTGGGGCATGACCCCAGGTTTCATTGTCCCAGCCAAAGCACAAAGCTTTGGGGCACAGAATGTTAAAGCAAATAAACCAGTTTCACAAAACATCAACCTCCCGATTAACACCATGTCCCGAAAGTCCTTCCGAAAGGGTGTTGGTGCCCTCCGGGTCTCCTGCACTCCTGGAACGTGCTGGGAATGCCAGTCCAGCACCTCTGAAGGGCACCGGATTGTGATTCATCATGAACCTAAATGAGTAATCAAACCAAGTGAAGTTTCTAGGCTCACTTTGAAATGGAATGCTCTGACGGCAACTGGCAGCAAGGCCTCAGAGATTTCAGCTTCCATATGCAGGTTTAGTCCCCAGCCCAAATCCAGCTCAGAACCTGGCATGAACTGAAAACCTGCTGCAAACCCAGAGAGGGGAGAACAAGTGCTATTTGGACATGGTGTAAAAGTGAATCCTGTAACTGCTGCCGAGTGTCTTCCGGGGGCGGGGTGGGGGGGTAAATCATTTGGGCTAACTCTTCTCCCTGTCTCTCCTCCATGCAGGGAAAACCAGGACTCCCGGGAATTCAGGGACCCCCTGGCTTGAAGGGGCTGCAGGTAAGTCAGAGTCAGCACTGCACGGGGATCAAAGCCTTGATCGAGGCCTGCCGGGAAGGCTGGGCTGCAGCTGCGGAGCACCAGACCAATGTGCCACAGCAGCTGCCCAGTGCCTGGGGAATGTTTCAGCTGCGAAGGGTGCAGCACCTGTGACTGAGCTGTGGTGTGGGGCCCTCGGTGCCCCCACGGCAGCCCCCGGGGTGTCCTGACCCCACCAGGGCTGCTGCCACACATTCCCATCTATACTTTCCACTCCCTCCCCAAGATGCTAATGACATGGAAGTCTCTTTTCTGGCTGCTGCTGGAAAGACTGTATAATCAATGGGAAGTGTCTCCCCCCCCCCCCCCCGTGTGAGAGAGAGAAAGGGAGGTGGGGGAGGAGAGAAAGGGAGAGAAACATAGAAGCAAAGTGAGTCAGAAGGGTCCTCCTGGGCCATCTAGTCTGACCCCCAGATCCAGCCGGCTCCGCTCACGACATGCCCACCATGTGCATGCCCAGCCTGTCCTTGAACACCTTCAGCGATGGGGCCTCAGCCACCTCCCGTGGAAGCCCATTCCACGCCCTCGGGGTCCTGACTGTCAGGAAGTGCTTCCTGGCATCCAAATGGAACCGTGGCTCCCTGAGCTTTGCTCCGTTGGAGCGTGTCCTGCCTTCCTCTGCAGGGGAGAACAGGTCTCTACCCACCTCTGTGAGGCACACCCCCATGCACCATACAGAGAGAGAGCACCTGCTTGTATATTTGGGTGTGCATCTGCACACAGACCCCAACCCCTGAGCCAGCATCGCATGTGCCCACTCTTGGACTAAGGGACTGCATGGAGGATGAGGGGCATAAAGCCCGCAGCGAGAAGAAGCACTAATCCATAAGGTGGTTCTGTGGAGATTGCCTAAATCGCTCTGGCTGAGGTGGATTTCATTCCTGGGCTGCATTTGAGGCTTCCCTGTTTCCCTAACCTGCCTCTTGCATTCTTCCAGGGGGAGCCAGGGCCCCCCGGGGTAGGCAGCCAAGGTCCGGAGGTAAGTATCGCACTTTCTGTGCCTGGCACCGTTTCCTCCAGCTACGCATTGCAAAATTAGACTGACCACTCAGGCACTTCTCTCCTGTTCCTCAGGGAGAACCTGGGCAGAAGGGCTCACCTGGCAATCCTGTAAGTACCTGCATATATGTGGTGCATTTTACATGCATACATACATACAATACTTGTCAGACCATGCACACCCAAGGCAACGCAGACCCCAATTCAGTGGATACCCTATCTGTGGGACTGGCTATCTGTGGGACTGGCTTGCAAGTCCAGGTTGGCCAGTCCTGCTGTCCTGGCAGTTCCTTCCGACAGGAGGGGAGAGGCCCCAAACCCAGGAGTCTGCAGCCCAGGGGGTTTCCTGAGCAGGTGTGTTGTCACAGATCAGCCTTGTGGGAAACCTCAGCATGGATCCCATTAATTGGCGCAGTCAGGTCACTTTAGGTCCTGGTCCTGGTAATGGTCTGAGGGTGGGGGGGCATGTGTATCACTTCAGTTGTGAAGCCCAGACTCCATGCGCAGCAGCCACTTCTACATCCCTAATGTGTCAGCATGCTTGCCAACCCTTCAAAGCAAAACTCAGAACATGTGCTCAGAACTCAGTTTTGCATTTCAGGTGTGCTTAAATTATATGCCGACTAGAACTGCACTAATAAAGTGGAGCTTGTTTTCCCTACCCTGATGCCCTCAACATCTGGTGCTTTCTGGGTGGTTGGGGGAGTGACTGTCTATGCTCCTGGGACCCCGGGGAACAGGGCTCTTTGGCCCTGGGTGGTCCCCAGAATCCTTTTGGCCCTTTTCACTTGAGTTTCACTGGCAGCCCAGGTTCACCACAATATGGAGATTGCCTTCAACTGGGCAGGTTGCCCCAGATGTTGACACACAGGTCATAGGTATGCCACCAACATGTTTTCCAGTCTTCTGAAATTACTTCACCTGCAAGATCACCTTTTCTAAAGGCCTTGCAGACTTGCAGTGTGGTAGGCCAAAGTTTGACAAGACCTTTTCTGCCGCTGAATTCCAACAGCCAGGCATGTTCACTCTGGCCCTTTGATCTGTGCTGCACTTTTCTGCTCCACAGGGACCGCCAGGACCTCAAGGCCCCTCAGGAAAAGTTGGGGAAAAGGGGGAAAAGGTGAGCATTTGGACGGGGACTATATAATATACTTTCGGGCAGCAAATGAATATGGAGCATCCAGCAGCCTCCACGAACGTAGATGAATTCAAAATTAATTTCTTTTCCAATTCCTGTGAATTGTACCAGGTAAATGCTGACTTTGTTAGAGTCTCACATCTCGCTCTTCAGACACCCGTTGTTTTCTCCTAGGCTGACTTCAGTAGTGAAGTTCCTCACTTCCATAATGTTGACGTTTCCAGGCTGTTCACATTTTCACACTTCAGTCAGTGGGGAGAAATGTGCATTTTTGCATTCAAAACACACACCGTGCCTGTTCAAATGAAAAGGGCAAACAGCTCGCAAACAGGAATGAGAGCGAGGCAGCCTGAGGTTCAACGAGGAATTTGGAAAATCACACAAGCCCCTTGCCTCCTTGCCTCGTCCGTACCTACAGCAGCACGGAGCCCATGCTTCCAGGATCCTGGGAAACGCTCCTTTGCCCGTGACATTTCATGCCTAAGAGGCAGTTGTTCAGAATTCCTGCGTGGGCCACACTGAGTCGTAGCTCTTGTTTCTCTGTGATACTTGGAACCACCAAGGCATCTTCTGCCACGAACAACATTCGGCCGCGCCTTTCCCGTAAGCCACTGCTGTGGAACGCCCTGTGCACATGGGCTTGCCTGGCACCTCCTTTGGCGGCAGTCCAGCACCAGGCAAAGACTCCTTGCATTAAGCTGTTTCCCCTCCATGCAACTCCATGTAATTTGTTTTCTTATGCTACACATTTTGCTTATACATTTATTAGCACAGTGCCAATTTTCTGGAGCTATTTACTTTCACCGTATTTTCACCTGGGAACGGGTGAAAACAAACCCAACGTGAAAATGGTGCGAAGGGGTGAAAATTTCAGAGACACCAGTGTGCAGAGTTCTGTAAGTGCACCTGGGAGCTTCAGTGCATCTGCAAGAAAGCCAAAACAGCCACGGAGGCTGAGAGGACAGAAACTGAAAACGTCGCAAAATAAAGAGCAAACATGCCACCGCTTCCATTCTTGGTCTCCTCCTTCCAGTAAAGCACTGATGCCTCTATCCTGAGCATCAGTTTCTCTGGGATTCTTAGCCCCTTTGAAATGCAGGCAGAAAAACGCCTCCCTCTTTCACGGGACAGTGAAGAGGTTGCAAAAATGTCGGCAGAGTTTCGGCATACTTTAAATGGCTTTATTTCTTTCATGCTGTTAGAACACCCTCCGCCTGGGTATAACGTTGTCATTCTTGTTGTTTCTGCTTTGTCTAGGGCTCTCTGGGTCTTAAAGGAGCCATAGGCCCTCCTGGACCTCCAGGTGCCAGCATCACTGGCCCACCAGTAAGTGTGCGGCCCCTTGGCCACTGCTTCCGGGCTCTTGGGAGGCTTCCAGGCACTACCACCTTCCCGTCTTGCGTGCATTTCTGAGCCGCTTGTTCTCTTCCCCTTCCCCTCCAGGGTCAAGAAGGCCAGCAAGGCCTCCCAGGGGTTCCTGGCTCTGATGGTGCAATGGTAGGTAAGCTGCATGGAAGCATTTGTGCTTGCTTGGGGGGAAATTTTCCTTGAAAAGGAAGGGGGTCTTGCCCAATTACCTGTGAGCTGAGCTCCTTGATCAAATACGTAGCTATGACAGCAAGCAAGGTGCAGTGACTCAGAGCACAGCTCTGGCACTCAGGAGATCCAGGTGCTGGTCCCTGCTCTGCCGTGGAGCCCACTGGGTGACTTTGGGCCAGGAACTCGATCCCAGCCCAACCTACCTCACAGGGCGCTTGTTGTGAAGATAAACTGGGGAGGAGGCGGAGAATGATTGAGGCCACCTTGAGTTCCTTGAAAGGAGAAAAGGAAGAATAGGAATGCAGTAAAAAAGCTAGCTTAGGCCATCCCGTTGCTGGCAAATTGAAGCCCTGGTCTTCAAAGTGGGAGGAACTGGCTCAAAATGAGCGGCAGTGCCTCACAGCAGTGGTTTCTCAGTGGAGACTTTCTCTGGGAGAAGCTCCTCCACCACCCACCTCCTTAAAATCCAGAGAGGCCCCTAACCTAGAGAAAAGGTACCCTGGCACTTTCTCCCATGCAGGAAGGCTTTGAGGTCTTCCAAAGAGGCCCTTTGGCCAGTTCCGCTATCATGGGAAGCCCATTTGGTGGGGAGGCAAGAGAAGGTCTTTTCTCTTGGTTCCACCTTCCGGCTTGGCATGCCCCACTGAGGGAGAGCCAGGCCGCCGTCCTGCCAGCAGGCAGAGGCATGCTTCCTCGGGCCCCGAGCGCATGAGCTGGTCTGGTGCTAAGGTCGGTCCTGTTGGGTTGGTGTTATTTTTATCATTGTATTGCTTCACCTTTAAATTGTGATTTTAATGTATTTGTCTCTGTGACTGTCTTAACTAGGGTTATTTTAATGTTACTTTTATTGCTGTTAGCCACCTTCAAGGCCATGTTTTGTACAATTACAGGGTATATATCAAATTGTTGTTCTGGTTGTTGCTATTGTTAAAAAAACTGAGCTGCTTTTTGAGGGCATCCTTGGTTCACCTGCACCTCCTGCCCCCAGCCTGGCATAGGTTGCGGTGCAGGTGAGCCAAGGATGCACACGCTGCCTCTGATCTTTGGAGGTGCCCTGGGCAAGGTGCTGTGCCAGGCCCTGCCCATCTCGGGGCTCAGGACATGCGCGGCTATGCTGCCTTCAGACGCGTGAAACTCCGCATCTCGTGCTACTGTGACCAGTGGCGTGCAGGCAAATTTCTGAGGCGGTGGGAAGCGTCCTTCCTGATAGTCAGAGCCGCAGCAAAGCCATGCCCCTCAAGCCACCACCCCATTGCCAAATTGTGTGGCCTGTGATTATGCGGTGAAGATGATCCTTGTCGCTTTGTTTGAGTTTCTGTTGAGTAATGGATGCAAGATGAGGGTTCCTCTTTCTGAGGTGAAAAGGGAGAGTACGCCTGGCTTTGGGGATTCAGTGACCCCCTGAGGGCCCCCCAAAATAAGTGGGGGTGCTCCAACCTTATGAGGGCCCCCTCGCCTCACCTTTGAAGATGACCAAGGTGTGGCTGTTGACGTGAGCCTCTTGTCTCCCCCACCCCGCCGCTGCCAAAAAAACAAAAAGAAAGCAGAATTAAAATGATTCAGGGGTGCAGAGTCGAATATGGGGAACGCAGGGAACAGAGCTTGTTTTTCTCCAGCTGTGCGATTGCTCAGTGCCGTTCTGATGACAAGCGGGGTCTCAAAGGCCAAGTTGCAACACCAGAAAGCAAATTGGATTTGGGGCATGTTCCCTCGCTGAATAGCCTCAGATGTGATTAGGCACTGAGATAAAGGGATTATTAATTATGCGCTCCCCGCTCATGGGAAGACCTCTGAGCGCCGAAGTTGAAACCGTCCCGCGTGCCGCCCTGTGCGGTCCCTTTTGTGGCCCGCAGCCTTTTCGTGTGGCTCCAGCTGATCTTTGCCTGTCGGGCTGCATCGTTTCATCCCCCAGGTGGGTGGCGGATGGGCTGCCGCGCTGTGGCATGCCAGTGGGAGACTGTGCCTTGCATTTGGGACCCGGCCCAGCAGATGCATCCCCGAAGCATCTCAGACAGGGAGCCTGAGGGAGGGCAGGCACTGAGACGCACCCTTGGGCGATACTTCCAAATCAGCCCGAGAAGGAGATGCATCACCCAAAAGGGGAGACACTGGAATGCAACTCCCAAATGCTCGTGCAGGGATAGACGTGAATTTTAGACGGCGCGATGATGCAGGCAGGAATTGCTTGCTGGAGTGGGAGAGCCCTGTGCCCGCCTCCAGGGGAAGCCGTTGATGGGCAGCAGGTCTGATGGGCTCTGGCTTCAAACCAGAGCCAGGCAGGGCAACCTTTCAAACACAGGACACCCTCAAAGGGGGGTAGGTCTGTGGCAGTCCTTACAGTAGAGGACTGCTCTCTGTAAAAGGGGACATACAGCTGCCCTAGATAAATAAATCGAACGAAGGCTAAAATAGTGTGTAGCACAATATGGAAGTTGGTGGGATACCACACACACACACACACACACACACACACACACACACAGAGTGCTGGGCACGGGAACCACCTTCACCTTCAAGGGCTTTGCTGCCTTGGGAATGAGCCGACCGAGGCAGCTGCCAGTGGTGGATCGGGGCCAGGGCCCCAGCCGAGCGGTGCTGCCCCATTTCTCTCTCGTTCCCTCTTCCTGCCAGTCCATGTCACATTCACCTTGGGTTGTCCCAAAACGGAAGCGAGGTTCATGGCCTCGTGCGCAAATATCACTGAGTGAAGTGATACAAATTACCCACGGAAGGGAGGGAGGAAGGAAATAAGTCCAGCTGTTTTCTGGGTCCAATAGACATTTTTCCTTGAGAAGCAATATTTATATAAAACATTGGATGTTTAGTCTTTACATAAACTTATTTACCTTCAAATAGTAAACTGTGTTTCCTTGATAGCAAGAGATGGAATGAAAGCATAGAACATGGACAGAAATACAACGTGGTGGTTCAGATGTGAAAAATGGATTTCAAAATGTTTTTAGAGAATTATTTCTGGAGCATGCCTTCCTTTAAAAATAATGGAATGTCTTATTTGTAAGAAATTTCTGAGCTGTCCCAAAAGGAGAAGAGAAACCAGCATAAGGAACACTGTTTCTATCCTAAAATCTCTCAGTTCTGCCCTTTAATATCTGTATGTTTCTAATGAGCTGCTACATGATTGTTAATGAAGAGTGCAAGCTTGGTGGTCATTAAAAATGGACTATTAATTTTGCCAAAGTTCCCAGCTGTGACTATAAGAAAATGCATTTTGGTTCTTTGGTCAGCACTTTTAAACAACATTTTTTCTTTAAGTTTGAAAACAAGATTCCTGCCTGGAGGTCAGAGCTTCTTTGGAGTCCTGTTGTGCTTGGCTGTGTTAACTGTGGACTGTTTTAATCAATTAATTACTATACCAAAGCTGAAGCTATCTGGGCAGTTTACAACACCACATAAAAATATAAGATAGACAAACATCATTAAAAACTTCATAAAAAGATTAGCATGCAAAAATTTAAACCCAAATTTAAAACATACATAAAAAGTTACAATAGAGCATACAAATTAAATCATAAGACCCGTTTAAGCAGCTAACAACATCCCAATAAATAGTAAACTAATGAGAAGTCCTGCAGGAGACAGTCTTCACCTGGCCCGAAAAGATATCCATTTGGTGCCAGGTGGGCCTCAGTGGGGAGCTTGTTCCATCCCTGGGGCAGCACCACTAAAAAGGTGAAAAGTGAATCTAAGGAGGACAAGACCGTGAGCGCGAGTCAGTCCTTTCCATAATATTCATGCAGCCTGTCTCCTTCCCGCCCCCAGTGCTATTTTTTCTTGCTTTCCTCCCCTCTCCCTTTGTCCATCATTCCCTCCTTCTCCCATGAGAAGGGGCCTGGGACAGGGACAGACCCTCTTGCAACATGGGTGTGAGAGTGGCCCAGCATGAGCTCGGCAGTGGCTGGTGGCCAGTTGCCGCCCTGCCGGAATGCCCCTCCTGGGAAGCCGATGCACAGGGCACATAACGGACTGGACTGGACTGGACTGGACTGGACTGGACTGGGCAGGGCCGGGCCGGGCCGGGCCGGGCCGGGCCGGGCCGGGCAGGCAGGGAAGGCCAGGGCTGGACTCTCTTTCCTGAAACTTTCTGGAAAGCCGAGCGCTCCAAGCAGAATCGCTAAATGTGGGCTGGTAGGAACCAGAGTCGGACTCCTGGAAGAGGCATCAGCTGGGTTTCCAAGGGAACGGAGGGGGCTGCTCAAGGTGGGAGTCCGCTTGCAGAGGAAAGGCTTGCCACGCGGCAGAGTGCCAGGCGGCCTGGAGGCGGGAGGGGGGAGCCGGCCGGTCCAAAGGGCCCTGCTGGTAGCTGGGCTCGGCCGCTTGCCCGGCCCCGTTGTCACCTGCCTTCTTTTTTCTCCAGGGTGAAAAAGGAGTCAAAGGCGAGAAGGTGGGTCAGCCGCGTCCCCCTCCTCCCCGCTCTGCGGACACTTGCTGCTCCCGGCCCAGGCTGCGGGCATCCCACACCACCAGAACCCTGCTGAATAAACGCACGGGGCTGGCTGTGCCCTGCACACAGCCCTTGGCCGTTCTGGGGGCAGGGCTCACCCTCGAGGGGTGCCAGCATGCGGCCCGAGATCCGGGGTGGGGGCCGGAGGAGCCAAGAGCGCTTGTTCATGTGGACGGGGGTGCTGCGTTGAAGAGCGTGGCCGGCGGAGCCCTTGCCCTCCGCCGTGCGTCTCCTGTGCTCTCAGCCCGGCCCTCGCCTTTGTCTCCGCAGGGAGATGCCGGCGAATGCGCCTGCCAGCCCGGCTCGCGCGTGGACCCGAACTTCGTGGGCCTGCCGGTAAGTGCCGCTCCCCGCTCCCCACTCCTGCTTCCCCAAGGCCGGGGGCTTCGCTGCCAGGCTGGATGGAGGTTCAGGCCACCCGCGCCCCCTTCTCCGCTCAGCCGCTCAACGCCTGTGCTGCCCTGGAGGCTGGAACCCCCGTGCCCCGCTTGGCCTTTGCTAAACGCTCTCCCCTTTTGGACCTGCAGGGCGCCCCAGGACTGTGGATCGGGACCTCCTGGCAGCCTCAGCCAGGCCCTCAGGTGTGTGTGCGTGCATGCGTGCGTGCGTGCGTGCGTGCGTGCGGGCTTGCTCTTCTCTGCGTGGCCACCCCGGCTCCTCGGCGCCCGTCCCTCAGCCCCGTGCACACATAACTGCATCTCCTCTCTTCTCCTCTCCCTCAGGGACCACCAGGTGCTCCAGGCCCACCCGGCCCACCAGGAGCTCCTGGAAGGCAGGTAAGCAGTGGGGGAATGGTGCACCCCGGTATCTGATGGGCTGGTCTAGCATACAGGCATGCTTATCACTGCAGCCCCAGAATGCTGGTCCCCACAGGCAAGACAGAGCCCTAAAGGCCTCCCTCAACCTGGAAGATGCCGGCTTTCGGGCCCTGGGTTCGGTCTTGCATTGTTGGTTGCTCGGAGCAAAACGAAACTGGCAGCTCTGCTTGGGCCGTTACTCCGGGCCGACTCGGAGCTGTGCGAAGTGCTCAGCCAGCCGGCTGTGGCTGGGAGGCGGCCCAGGGGCTCCAGAACATGCCCGCCCCCATCCCTGCCGCGACCGCACGGAGGGGCACGGCAGGGCCAGAGTGTTCTGCAGCCACGGCCTTCTTAGCTCTGGACAGCCTCTGCCAATGGTGATCCAAACCAGGAGACGGGGCTGCCCACCAGCCCTTGGTGAGGAGGAGCCTGGAGCACCTCCCGGGGCCTTCCTGGACGGCAATTTCTCCCACCGGGGCCACCCTACGCTTCGGAAAAACAAGCACTGATCTAGGCCTCTGGTTCTCCCTTCTGGCCCAAAGTAATCAGGGAGGGCAAGATCCAGCAAGTGAGTTGGCTCTAAGAAAGAGAACTTTGGCCACTGCCTCTGTGCACATGCAGTGGCTGGATCCCCATCTTCCACTGATGCTAAAGTAGCACCTGTCTCTCCACCGTGCCCCCCTCTGCCTGCCGCAAGACCACCAGGTTTGCCTTCTGGAGGTGCTGCAGCTTGCAAGCACATGCCATACGCGGTGAGGCCCAAGCGCTCCTCTGGCTCGGCTTCTGATCCAAGCTGCAGAGCGATTCTTCTCCCACTGCGCTCCCGCCCCTGCAGCCCCCTCCATCAGTCTCCCGAGCGCTCTCCCTACTTGCCCGCCCCCCTCCCCACTGCTCTAGCGCTGGTGCCTTGAGGCAGGGCCTGTCGGCCTCTGGGTCAGGTCAGCACTCCGTATACAAGGGGGCAAAGCAGCTGCCAGCAGGGCCCCTCCAGCAGGACGGCTGCAGGGCCTCCTCTTGCCCAGCACCTCAGCGACTGGTGTATGCTGGCGTGCCACCCCTGGCGAAGGAGGCAGCCCGTGGCCAGCGGGGCTGGTAGCCACAGAGAGCTTCCTCCTCCTCCGTGAGTCTGTCCAGTCGCCTTTTAAAGCTCTCCAGACTGGCGGCCCTCATTGCTTCCCATGGCAGTGAATTCCATCTGTGTGAAAGACTTCCTTTGATCGGTCCCAAGCCTCCCAGCAGTCAGTTTTATGGGATGACACTGGGTTTGAGTGTTCGGGGAAAAGAAGAAAACGTCTCCCTTGCCACTTTCTGCGCACCATGTAACACTCCATCAGGCCTGCCCTCACTCACCTCTTTTCCAAGCCTGGAGCACCAGAGCTTGTTAATGCCGAACAAGACGAAATCTCTGAATTTCTGTTTTGTTTCTTAAGATTCCTAAGCTAGGGGGCTGGCTTGCTGCAACGAGGAGGGCCGCCTCCCAGCGCCATCTTGCTTTGGGTTCAACAAAGAGTTTGGGGGCCGTCTGGGAGCCTTACCCTTCGACTCTTCGGCAGGCTGCTTTTCTTTCACCCTTGTCTGTCTGTCTCCTGGGGAGTGGGACTGTCGTGACCGGCTGGCCTCCTCCTGGCACCCACTCCACGGGGGGGGGGGCACCCCCCTGCGGCAGCCATCTGGGGCCTACAGCCCTCACTCAGCATCCCAAATTAGTGCACAACCCAATGTGTTGGGACCCCACTGCGTTGGCGGCAGCAGCTGGGGAAGGGAAAGGGGGAAGCCTTCCCGTCTTTTCTCCTCCAGTGTTTGGCGGTTGGAATGCAGCTGGGGCGCAATTGCCCCCTCGAAAATTCAGGCATTTGCAGTAGCTCTTGGAAAAACTTCCTTGCCCAGGGACTGCATGAGCCCGGCATACTAGGTGAGGTTGCCAGGGATGCTGGGAGAGAGGTGTGGAGAGAGGCCTCCTTCCATCTTGCTTGCTACTAGAGACAGAGAAACACGAAAATGAGTGAGGCAGAAGGGGTCTCCCGGGTCATCTAGTCTGACCCGGCTGCAGCTAGCTCCGCTCATGACGTGCCGTTCCATCTTGCATGCTACTGCTGCAGCCACAGCAAATGCAAAGCGAGTGGGGTGAAGGAAAGTGGGGAAAGAATCGGGAAGAGGGAGAAAAGCTGAGGCTGGGTGGTAGGGAAGGGGCAAGTGAGGTGGGGGAGGGAAGGGAGAGGGGATTTGCAAGAGTGGGGGGAGGAAGGGCTGTGGGGTGGTGAGGGAGGGGGCCTAGAGGCTGCCGGCGGGGTAGCATCCCCCTAAATTCCAACTGGCTCAGAAACGATGTCCTAGTTCCCACATCTGGGTGAACTATCTCAGCTTCTTTCGAAGCAGTCTGGTTTGAGGCTGGGAGTGGGGGACCCCCCCACCCCAGAGCCTTCCGCTTTCTGTTCCCAGTTAATACACCCCAACCAGTTTTTAATAACATTAGGTATGTCCAGTTACCGGGGTTGTTACTTTCTGATGGGCTGAAGAAACCCCAGATGCCCCCCCGGTGGTGTGGGGGTAGCAGTTTCGTAAGTCTGTAATGCTCGCCTGTTCCTTTTGGCACCAGTGGGCCGGAGTGTCCCCGCTTTCGGCAGCCAGCTCCTTCTAGCCCTGGTTGATGGCCTCAGAGGAAATGTGCCAGTCTTCATAGTCACACCCGACAAGGAGATCACTCAAATCCAGAATGTTTTAAGCACCTCTTCCTCCCGTGAAGAGCCAGGGCAGACGGGAGCCTGGGAGAAGGTCGCTGCGAAGAGTTCCTCAGCACGCCGGCTTTAGGGCCCACACAGTTTCCACAGTGCAGTAAACAGATGATCGAGTTGCGTCTGAGAAGCAGTGCGCAGAGCAGGCTGGGGGGGATGCAGGAAAGTGCAGCAGGAGAACTCGCAAGTCCGGAGGGAGAAGGGGCAGCAGGGAGGCCCCGATTTGGCTGCCGCAGCCCCTGGGCCGCCAGGAGACTGTCCTGTATTGACCACCGCCAAGGGCGGAAAGGGATGTGGGGCTGCCGGCCAATGCATCAGGTTGGCCAGGCGCAGAAGAGGGCAGGGCCCCTGCCTGGTCCGCACCCCTACTGAAAGTACAGGAGCCTCTCCCTCCCCTTCAGCTTTGGGCTGGCCGATAATCAGGCGGTCAGGCGAGGAGAAGCAGGTGAAGGCGCTGGGGAGGTGCAGGCGGAGGGGCCTGTTCTGGATCCTTCCGCATGGCCAGCAATAGGGAAAGAACCCTTTCGGAAAAAAAAGAAACAAACAAGGACGATTTGGGAAAGGACAGCTGGGAAGGATGCACGTTTTCAAAGTTTCTCCTTGCCTTTAGGGCATCCCAGGACACAATGGCATGCCGGGACTGCCTGGGCCGGCGGGAGACTTGGTAGGTACGGGACTGGAGTGTCCGCCTTTCCTTGCCCTCGCTCGGGCCTGTGCTTAGTGCGGCTCCCCTTTGCTCAGTCTTCCCAAGGCCCCTCTGTCACCTCACCAGAAGTGCAGCAAAGGTCCGGCCACACCAAGAGTCTGTTCCTCACAGGAGCAGCCGCCAGGGCTGCTTGAGGGAGCCCATCCGGAGTCACACTGCTTTGCAAGCGACCGTCCACCGTGCTTTTAAGGACGAGATGGATTGCTTTGCCATGCGCCTTTATTTCTTTCCCCCTCTCCCTTTCTCCACTGCAGGGGCCACTGGCTGCTGAAAGTATCAACGTGCTTAAGGTGAGGACAAAAGGAGATGTGGTTGTAATGCAAAGTGCAGAATCTGAGACCCTGGGACTGAACTGATGAAAAATATTCGTCCAAAGAACAGGTTGGATGGATGGATGTCTGTCTGTCTGTCAAGGGCAGTTTAGGGACAGGTCGTCTGCATTAGAATGCTGGGGTGGACTGCGGCAGTTCCAGAAAGGGTGACAAAAAATGGTAGGAGAACGTGCTGAGAGCATTTGCCGCCACAAATGGAGACAAATGCCAAATTAAAACCGGAGCATGTGGTTTATCTATTTTGACTGCTCATAAGGTCTTTCCTGTCTTCAGAAAAGTATGGGTTCCCACTGATTGATGAAAGGCTTGGCTGGATGGAATTAATCGGGTGAGGGAAATGGCCTGGGAGATGTGGTCGGGTTGAGGAGGTGAAATAAAAGGCGAATGGCTTTATAAGGATGTTTAGCACACACTGAATCCATATGCATTCTTAGGTATAATTACTCTGAGCAGAGTAAAGGAAGCGATCAGAAAGAAAATTATGTATATTTATTGTATGATAATAAGCTATTTGTAGGTCGCTGATTTTTATGGAAATACGTTTTATGTATAGCATGGTAAAATTACTGTATTATTGCATTTTTAACTAATTGAAATAAAACTTATTGAATAGCAGCAAAACCAAAGAGCCCCACCCATGCAATTAAACTCGGCTTCATCTGAATTTCACCTATACTAAAAGAGAGCTGTGTGGTGGGGCATTTGTGGTGAAAATGTGAGGAAGCATTTTCAAACGAAAGCCAGGTTTGCTCATGCTTTGCCCGATGGAGATGTTGTGAGTGGCAAAAGCTGCTTCAGCGCCAGGGCCGTGGCCCCCACCCTCTCTGTCCTAAGCCCAGGATTCGCACTTGGCTACCTTTGCGCCGGCCACAGTGGTGGCGACTCCCCCGGGGAAGGCGTGGCCAGTGCAGAATGCCATGCATCCCTGCTCTTTTCTCCTCTTCCATGCCAGACCATTTGCGGAGACTGCGCTCACCTACCGGCCTTCCAGGTCCCCAGCGGAGTCAAGGGGGAAAAGGGGGATCAGGGCATGCCTGGAGCTCCCGGCATAGAAAATTGCGCTCGGGTGAGTAGCCCCTCCCGCGCACTCCGGCATCCTGCAGCGGGGCTGGAAAACGCTGCAAATCAGGTGGTGGAAGTGGTGCTGAAGCATCACATCAGCGTGGCTTATAACGTGTGGCCCCTCCACGGCGCTGGCAGGTCCGTGCCTCTCAGCACATTGCAGTGAATGTTGGAAGCGCATTGCATGCCAACATTATCATTTAAAAGTTAAGTTTAAATGCATCTGTTGTATCGTTAAGCCCATTGCAAAGGCATAAAACTCAGATAAATCCAATGCAAGCATTTTGTCTGTTCATATAGACAAATAACATCCACCCAGCTATCTCTTGGCCTCATCATTCTTCCTAATCTTTCACAACAAACCATTGCAAGATCATATCTATCCATCCAAAGATTACACTTCTGCCATTTCTTTCCCAGTGATCAACAGAAGCAACAAAAACTGGCCATTTGCAAGTTCTTGTCACCCTTGATTTCCTGTTGGGTTTCTGTTTTGCTCTGCGGCGCTTCTCCTCTGCGCCCGTTCCGAGAGGAAACGCTCTTCCCAGCTTGCGCTTGTTTGCCTGGCATCTGCATCTCCCTGCCTTCCCAGGTGTTCGGTTAGCCATGCCGGCAGAGCTGCAGTGCCGTGGATTTGCCACTTTTCAGGAGGCCTTCATGCTGTCATGAAAAGGCCCTGCAGACTTCTGTGAGTGAGGGATTATGAGTGCACAATCCGTGCTGCCTGTACAGAAGCCCTTCATCTGCAAAGCAGCATATTCTGTATGCCACTCAGCGCTTGTTTTCCCACAGTCTAACAGCTGGGCCCCTGCTCTTTTTCTACCTGTCCACAATTCTGAGTATTTGAGGAGGTAAATTAGATGTGTTAGAAGGTGTTTACTATAAGAGATCCCAAAATTGAGGCATGACCCTTTTCCCCCCTCGGTGAACAGCCTGTCTTGTCCCCTTCACTTCTTCCCATGGTTACCTGAAATGGTGAAAACAGGATGTGAAAGGGCCCTGCTTTAAGCCGGCAGAAGCAACTCATTTCCAAGCGCCAAGTGCCAAGAGGGCAATCACAGTCCTGGACAGGAGTTTGTTTTCACATGGAGTAGGCAGCTGGGATGGTGTGGCCTGCTCTGCCTCACCCTGTGCTCTCCCACTACCCATTTTTATTTTATTTCTCCCATTCTCCATGCTTTTCACATAATGTATGAGCCCACAGGAGCATTACGATCCACATCAGAGGCACTGCTCTTTGGTTTCTCCTGAAGAGCCATTAGGCCAGTGAGAACAAGGGCAGGGATTTCCCAGTGGTGGCCCCAGCAAATAACTCCAGCGTTCCTTGAATTGTCACAGATGATGACAGCAAGCATCTCTTGGAGCAGTATGCAGCCACACATGGTTTAAACAGTTGCAACCAATGCAGCCTTCCAGGGGGTTCTGGGGTGCCCTTGTAGGATGCCCACAGTGACGCTGGCTCCACCAAGAATACTTCTGTTCCCAAATGTGGGTTAGCCCAGCATGTGTAACCAAGCACTTGAGCAAATGCTGAGTTTTACTGGTAAACCATGTCACAGTTACTGGATTAGGAATTAAACTATCTACATCTCTGTTACTTTCAGTGCTTTGCCCAGTTCCCCAGAGCAGAAGAGCCTCAGGTGAGTAGAACTTTTGGGCTGTGTCTATGCAGAAGGTGGTACGGGAAAGAAAGGTGTAGCCAAGGTCCATAGAACTGCCTTGCTTCCACCAAAGTGCACGCCAAGGGACACGAAACGTGCTGGGGATCAGCAGCAGTGGGGGAGGGGCAATCTTGGGCTGTCATGCTGAACATGGTCCCCCGGTAGCACATCCTGTCCTCGTACATGATCCAAGGCAACCCACTCAGGTTGCTGGTGCTGCAGTTCCATCAATGCTTTGTAGAATTGCAAGGGCTTTGTGAGTTATACATACTTTGAATTTTTCCTTGCGCTCTGAAGGGAGCTTGAGCAGGTGATGAGCCATGTTTGGCCAAGAAGGGGAAGCGGGGAGGGAGCTGTCAGTGGATGAATATCTGCAAAAGTGCCTCGTATTCTTTTAGTTGTTGTGGGGGCTGCTCCACGCATGCAGCAGAATAGGGGATAACAGTTAATCTGTGCAGCAGGAAGCATGAAAGGCAACGCCATCCTGTCTGTTGTTTGAGCAGGGACCCCTCACTTACCTGCGTCAAAGCTGATGGGCAGTTTATGGAATACAATGCAGTACTGCAATCAGTGGAAGAAGGCTTCTGCTCCTCTTCCTGGTGGCCTTCCTCATTCCCTGAATGGGCCTGTGCAAAAGCGCTGCATTGAAATGAGATGATGCCAGGAATGAGTACAATGGCGAGGGAGAAGCACGCTTACGGTTTGTTAGAGTGGCAAGAGATGGAACTCCTGTGGATTTTTTAAATGGCCAGAGCTGCCTGGCTGACAGTGCTGTGGAGCGGCTGTCTTTCCCCTCACGTGAGGCCAACGGCAGCTGGGAGGCAGTTTGTGCTGGGGCAATGGAGTAGTGGAAAAGAAATGAACTCCCTTCCCCCAAGCCCAGGATCTTTATGACCTCAAATCCCTTTGCAAATGCATTTGCCATTTATAAAAAAATGTGGGAGCTCCAGTAATTCATTTCCTGCTTTTCCATCTAGCTTGGCCTTTAGCATTATAAGTATAGAAATATTATGTCTGTAGTCAACAGCGCATGTAAATACATAGTTTAAAACAGCTGTGACAAATGCACTGATTCAGTTCGTGATGGGTTCTGGAAAATGTAAGGTCCTGGCCTAGTTCCAGACCACCGATCTAATCTGTTATGGGTTTTGGCATGCCATTCTCCTCTAGTTCCAAGGGAGTTCTGCCCCCAAACCCTGCATTGGCCGCTCTTCAGTCATGGAATCCACTCTTGGGTAATCAGCAGTTTTACTTACATGGCACAAGTGCTCAGTTTGCTGAGATTCCCCTCCACTGGCTCTTTCCTTGAAAGAAGATTAGCCAGACATTCACAGGTGGTGGGGTGGTGCAAAAGACCAGGAGCATGGGCAGAACCAGCAAATGTGAAAACAGGCCGATATCCATTCCCAGGATTGCCTTCCCAAATTATGATTCCTCCTGGCTGCTTAAAGACCTGCAGCCTTCATTGCCACTGGAATCACATGGGCAAGAATCGAATTAGGTGGCCAAGGGAAGGATGCTGAAGGTGCCGGCCCACGAGATCTAGACCGGCGTGTGGAAATCGCCGGCCCTCTTGACCTCTTGAAAAGGCTCAGTGCATCTTGTCTCCCCATCCAGGATGAGAGTGACAACGAGCAAGACTGTGTTGGCCAGCCTGGAATCCCCGGCCTATCCGGAGAAAGGGGCGAGCAGGTAATACTGCCTGGAGACAGCGGGAGCCAAGTGCTACCTGCCACACGTGGCGGAGCTTACAGGTGACCTTGTTTCTCTCGGCTTGCCTCCTGCACAGGGCCCGCCTGGCCTGCGAGGCCCCCCAGGCCCCCCTGGACCAGCTGTGAGTACCGCCCTGTGGTTGGGCCGCCTTCACTTTGGCCTTCTCCCTCCAGCCTGCCTCCCTTCGCAGCATCCTTGCTACTGTGACTTGCTTCCTGTCTAAGAAGCCAGGAAAGAAACAGCTGCTCAGGGCAAACCTCCCCACTCGTGTCCTGCTCTCCAAGAAGCGTTACGGCTACATCAGGAGAGCGCAGGGGTGGGCAGGTCCCCCCCCACAAGCAGCCTTGCTTTCAGAGCAGTGGCGGTGGCTGATTCAGAGGGATGCGCCCACCCTGCTGCTCCCTTCCCAAGAAGCGGCACAGTTCTGCCAGCAGTGTCGGGAAAGGCTGGTCCTTTCAGGCTGAGCCTCCCTCCCTTCTCACCTCCCTCTTTGCCCACCTTTCCAGTCTAGCCAATGTGATTGCCAAGGTGTGACTTCACTGTTTCTTCCCTCAGGGCCCCCCAGGTTTTCCTGGAACACCTGGTGCACCTGGATTACCTGTAAGAAACCCCTACAGCACGCGCTCTGTGCAGTCCTTTGTTGTTGCCGCTTGTTTGGCTTCTCACTCCTCCCCCCTCCTCTTCGAAGCTCTGTACCTGATAACACAGACGCCCACCCCCCCAACGCACACTCCCCGACCCATCACACGCCCCTGCTGCCGCTACCTAGACCTCAGGCACCTGCCGCAGGGCCCCTGGGCAGGCAATCGCACGGCACCTGGTGCGGCTCAGCCCCACTGGAAGGCACTGCGGCCTTCGTGCAGGACAGGGTTTGCTCCGCCTGGGATTTCTCCTTGTCTTCATGGCAACGAGCTCCTTATCCTTTTTGCCATACAAACAGAAACTGGATCTGAGTGAAGGCTGAAGGGCATTTTGTATTAAGCACTGCTGGTCTGCCAGGTGGTGAGAAGCTTCAACAGGCTCAGCCTCTGGAACCGTGGAGATTTTCTCCTGCAGAGCCAGAGGCCTGGTCCATCTGCCACGGCTTGCTGATGGCTTTCGGGCATTTAAGGCAGGTGATGCGGGGCCGTGCCAAGTCGTGGCCCCAGCACTGAGCCGCTGCACCTCCCCCCCTGACATTTCAGCGCAGAGAAAGTTCAGTGGTGGCCACCCATGTCTTGTCAGGGCTTAGCTTGTCCAGCAGCCACGGGCCACGGGCCTCGCACGGCCCAGTGAAGGCACACAGGAACAGAATGGAATGGAAGGGAGCCGCTCCCCCCCCCAGACTTGAGTGAGCCGCTCCACCACACATCTGCCTATGGCTCCCCAAGCGAGAATCCCGCCCTCCCGTGACCATCACCACGATGAATGCCTTAATCTCATCCCCATCCCACTAATGACACTGCAACTCCCAGTCTGTGTGATTAATTGCTACGCCACGTGGCCCCGTTGCTGGAGTCACCCGTGTGTCCAACATCACCTCCACTCCACCCCACCACCACCACCGCCACGTAACCCAAACTAACCCTACATCGCAGCACCACAAGAGTGCCTCTCCACCCTTGTGGGTCACATGGCGACTAAGGGGGGAGTTTTCCTCGTGTTCTGTGTCATGCAGCTCCATCTGGCAGGCATCGTGCAGTCGCGGGCTGCCTGGGACATGTCTGGTGCCCTCCAGGTGAAAAACAGCTCCTGGAGTGCAGCGTCAATCAGTTTCCATGCGGCCCTGCATGTCTATTTAAATCGAGAACAATATTCCGCTTCCCTCACTAGCAGTGATGGAAAACGAACGGAAGTCTGAGTTTTGAGGAGAGATCGGTCTACATGTTGGAATTTACATGAGGAAGTGGTACCCCTTTGTCTATGAGGCTTCCCAGACTACAAAGGGGGAGTGATGGATCTTAGCCCGAACCTTCAGTACCCAGTGGTTTATTAGGGAAAGAGCTTTTCTGGAAGAGCTCACATCCCTCTGCCACTTTGCTGCTCAAAAGGGAGAAGAGTCCCCAGCTCCTTCTCAACTGGCCACCATGAGCAAGGCCATCTGGAGATAGTCCTTTGTGGAAATGGTACCTGTTGCAACTGCAGTGCAGAAAATACGCCATCTTTTAATGTGAGACAAAGAGAGAAAGCTCATAAAATGCACCCACCAATTATGAACGGAAGATCTACCACTAGGAGAAGGTAACAGGTATCTATTCTAATGTCATTCTAAGAGGCACCTTCAGGAAAACAAAGACCCTCTGGAAGTTCTGGGGAGTTCTGAGACAACAGCTTGGCAGAATGCCAAAGCCCCGCTCTGCCACAGCCATGCGCCCGGCTCTTTTTGCAGAGTGCACTGGTGTGTCCAGCCGCAGGAATCGCTCTGGAAGGATTTGCCCAGTATCTGGGAAAACGATGTAGCACAAGAAAAAGGGGATATTTCTTCCCAGAATTACTACAGTAATCGTCATCACAGAATTGCTAAGAAGCATTTTTACTACCATTGATGCAGGTCGCAAATGAGACATACTTTTTAAGAATAACTATTTGCCAAAGGGGGCTTGCTTGTTCCAAGTGGACATGAGATCTGATATTTCCTAGTTTAAAATAAAAATAGTTCACCCCATTCTGGATTTTTCCTCTTTTTCTTGTGCTTGTTCTGCTGGTGCCTCCTGCCTGTCGGTTTGCTTCTTAATTTAAGACTGCAAAAAGGAGCCAGCCCTGCAGCCTGTTTTTCAGTCCATTTCCTGGTTACGGAGCGAGCGGGATTGCCTCATGCTTGTCTTGCGCTTCAGTGCGGTGACGGTGACGGTTGCCACACTGCTAGTGGTGGAGGGAGCTGAGTAAGATGCCCAGCAGCTGAACGTAGGAGAGATTCCAACATGAGAAGAAATGCGCTTGTTATGCAACACAGGTATAAGAGTCCAAGGAAGGGCAAACAGGCCCCTCAACGCAAATTGGTTCCACCATGTTCGGTAGGATTCAGACATACGTAACTTTGGCTGGTAAACCATAGTCCCAGAGCGGGCCTTGATCTGATCAGGCTTGGTGGGTTTTGCATGAGTAGTTGAAAAGGAAAAGGACAAGCACGAAGGACGTGGGGGTCAGGTGCCGACATGTGGACTTCTCTCGAACTTCTGAGATGCCAGTGCTGGACGTGTGACAGGGCCAAGCAAACCGCACCTCTCGCAGCCTCCTTCCCAGGACAGTTCCAAGGTGAACTCAGACAGGCATGTCCCATGCCAAGGCTGTTCATTTTCTCTAGCCAGATTCCTCTGCACCACACGCTACTATGCGCAGTCACAAAATTGTCCACGGTGCCTTCTTGCAGCACGCGGGAGGAAATCTGATCAGTCTTGGCCCTTCTGCTGTGATATCATGTATGGAAGAACCTTGTGTGTGGGTGGGGTCAGGGCATATGCCATTCCTCATCCATTCCTTTGAAAGCGTACCAAGGTAAGCCCCTTTCCTAGACCTGAAGGTAGGTGCGTGCACCTGTGTGTGCGTGTACGTGTGTGTGAGTGTGGCGTGTGGCGAACACAAATCATGACTTAATGCAATATTTGACTGCACCTTCTAAAGTTGTGGCAAGACACATTGCTGTGACCTCTTCCCTTTTAAAACTTAGCTCTGTTCCACGGTTAATTGGATGCCTGATCAATAAAACCTTGAATGAATCATAATGGAATGCAAGTCTTCAAGTGCTCTCTTTTTAAAGCCAACTGCGGAGAACTTTGTTCCAAATATGTCAGTGACGGGGAAAGCTTTCTAAGCAACACGGTCCAAGTAAAGGCTTGCCGCTGCCCACTCAACACCTGTGCTGCACTCTCCTTTCTGTAGTGCTTTCTCTCGTACTCTCCTGTTACCGAGACAAAGCCCGCCTTGCCCCCAGGTGCAATCCAGTGCACAGAGGACTGAAGCCATCAAACACTCTCCCTTATGTCCTTCTTTTCAAAGGGTCTCCAGGGCGAGCGTGGAGCAGCTGGAATTCCCGGATCCAAGGGAGAGCAGGTGCGTGGTGGATCCTGGTGCTGTGCTCCAGAGGAGCCCCCCGAAGCTCCCCTTTTGCCTGCGGAACTCCGACGGAAGCTCGTGTGGGTGGATGATTGCTAGTGTGTTCTGAGTGCCTCGGACAGGTTGCTCCCTGGGGCAGGTAGTTCAAGCAGGCAACTGGGTTGCCCAGAGACATTTTCACGCCTGCAAAAGACAATCCCAAAAGTCCCTTCCAAGCAGCAAATCATAAATTGCTGTTTGTTTTCTCCCTGTCTATTGGGCCAGCGACCTGAGCTGATGGCTTCCCTGTGCCTTACGTTGCTTTGGGGCAGGCCAGGGAGGCGAGGCGAGGCAGGCCAGGCCAGGCCAGGCCATCCCATCCCATCCCACCCAGACCAGGATAGGGGAAGGCCTCTGGTTTGCCCGGATCGGAAGAGAGCTGTGCAGGCTCCCACGCACTGCAGCAATGGCCTGTCCCAACAACCACCCCCTCGTTGCACAGGCAAGGCTGCCAACTTGAGTTAGGCCCCTCACTTTACCTGCAGTCCGGAAGGAACGAAGAAGGCCGTCCACCTTCTGCCTGGGAGTGTGACCGATGGTAACAAGCCATTCTGAGCTCACTAATCTGTGTTCTCTGTACGGGAGTGTGTGTCCATACTCTGGCACACTGTGCAGCGGGTCCGAGAGGGTGAGCAGAGGGCAGGGGGAGTGCAGCTTTATGGCAGCCACCCCCGTGAAGTTTCCATGGAGCTGAGCAGCAAGACGGAGCTCAAGGCTGGAGCAAAGCAAAGAGAGAGGAGGCCCAGATTTGCACAGGGCCGCCCGAGACGCAAGCCTCACACGCGGTGATGCTTTCCTGCTTTCCCTTTCCGCAGGGCCCCCCAGGCCAGCCTGGCTACCCTGGCTCAGTGGGCCCCCCCGGGCTCCCCGTGAGTATGCGTGCGAGGGGCGGGGTGGGGCGGGGCGGGGTGGAAAGGCGGACTGCGGGGGCGGAGCGCCGGCCCTGGTTGCACACGGACTGCAGCACATGCCGCGTGTCACCACCGGAGGACGCTCTGGCCTTGCGGCCCCGGAGGACACAGTTCCTCACCAGCAGGAGCTGTGCGGCGATGCGGCCAGTGGGCCGTCGCAAGCCAGCTGCTCGCGGAAGAGCCAAAAGGCCGCAAGGAAAAGCGCAAGCCGATCCTCTCCTAAGTTCGCAGTGATACTCTGCTTTGCATTTGACTCTTTGTACAGTATACCTTGTTGAGGGCCCAGTTGGGTTTCTGAAGGTGGGGGGAGCTGTGAAGTATCTAATGTGCCTAACTAAATATTTGGGGGAGGGGATGCTGTATTTTTGAGCACATCAAAATCTGAAAATTCAGACGGCCAGGCTTTACATTTCTGCCAGCACTGTTCATCTGTACCTCAAAAGTTCCACAAGGGAGGGAGTGAAAGAACAAGAGAGAATATTAATGGGGGGGGGGGTGTTGCTAAATATGATGACCAAGCAGCATCTTCAGCAAGGGCCTCTTTGGCTGATCTGGTATCACGTGGTAATTAATGCTTCCCCTTCTTCTGCCTGCCTACCTACTCCCAGGGTGCCAAAGGGGAGCGAGGACACACCGGGCCACCTGGCGAGAAAGGAGAATCGGTAAGGACCCCGGGGGTGGGCGCCTTCTCCTCAGCGGAGCTGCCCATTCCGCCTTCGGTGGCCTTGCCCCCTTAGCTCCGGGAGGGGGTGACTGGAGGGAAGAGGGCCTTTTCGATCGTGGCCCCCACCCGCTTTGGAAGCTTTCAGGAGGGATGCTGCAGTGGGGTGGCGCTGCTATTCTGTCTTTTCCCCGCCAGTTTGCCTCGGCCCCTGCCAAGTGCCACCTGAACGGGCCTCACTCGCTTGGTGCTGCACAAGCATCGCTTCTACTTCTCAAAGAATCCTGTTGGCCGTGATAAGAGCGAGAAGCGCTGTCTGAATGCAACCGGGAGTGAGCCGGCCGTGTGCACCGCCCAGCCCTGGTCTCCACGGGCTCCCCTGGCCTCAGGCCTCTTTCGTTCTTCCCTTCGTGCCTGCATCCAGCAGGGGCCCTCAGGTTTCCGGCAGAGGAAGCAGAGTGGGCGCAGCTGCAAGCAGGCGCTCTGCCCAGCCCGGCCCACCCAGGCAGACTGTGGCGATCCAGGGGCTCAGGCAGGTCCCCTCCCCAGCCCTGCCCAAAGATGCTGGGGATCACTAGATACCTCCCACCTGCAGAGGGTGGGCTCCCCGCTGGTCTGCAGCCCTCCCGCTAAAGCCGCATTCACCAGATGGTGCCCCCAAAGCTTTGGAATTCAGCGCTCGGCATTCCTGGCCATCGGACTTGCTCTCTGAGGCTCATGGGGGGAAAAGTCCCAAACTCCTGGAGGGCATCAGCTTGGGGAAAGCTGCCCTCACCAGAGTGCAAATTATTTTGAGAGAGAGAGAGAGAGAGCCATAGAGAGAGGAAGGCACCACAGTGCCTCCCAGAGCAGTCCCTTTCCTATTCTGTGGCCTGTCTTGCCATGACAGTTCACCAGAAACTCTTTCCTGGGGCATGTGACCCACTCACAGGAAAGATAACCAAGCATACGGCACCCCGCTGCCCCCTCCCTTTCCGGAATCCCACCATACAATGCTCCCCTTTCTTTTCTCTTCCTTTTCTCTTATTATTTTCTGTAAAAAATACAATATAAAAAAGAGAAAGAGGAAGAATACCAAGGAAACTTGCACAAATATTACTTATAAGATCAAGTTCACAAAATTTCACAGAAATTTAGTACTTGTTATCTCTTCTACACTCAGTTAAATTAATTAGTACTTAATTGAAATTAATAGAGCAATTGTTGCAATTCATAATTCTTGATGCTAACTTATTTTCTATTCCTTTTGAATTAATTTTAAATCACAACAAAGCATTTGCATTAAAATTATAACTCACTAATGATATTTTACAAGCTCTATTTTCATTATTAAGTAAATTGTATATAATAAGCTTTCCATTTATCATTAAATTCTTTCTTTAGCCAGTCTTCTATTTATGCAACTAGTTAGTTTTGCCATTACTGCATATTCAGCCAGCTTATTTTTCCAATCTTCTCTCGCTGGGCAGTCTTCTGCTTTCCATTTTAATGCAATTATAACTCTAGCTGCTGTTATCATACATTTAATAACTCTACCATATTCCCTGGCAGAGTTTCTGGCAGCATAGTCTTGGTGTTTGTAGGAAAGTTCATTTTCTGAATGGTCTCCTTTCTCCTCCTTCTGTCCCTCCAGGGTCCTCCAGGCATGGATGGCCCCACAGGTCCCATTGGGCCACAGGTAAGCACACAGGCTATCGCTCCTCAGCTGTAGCGGCAGGCTTCCGGGCTCATCTCTGCTGAGTCAGGCCTTTGCTCAGCTGGGGCCACTGTTACTTACATGGCACTCGTCCCTGCCCCGAAACCTGGCCACCTTGAGGCGGGTGCAGCTGGCCACTTCTGCTGCGCTCCAGCACTAGCACTGATGACGCTGCACTGCGGAGGTGAATCCTCGTGCAAGGCTGGTGCCGCATCGTGAGCACCATCCCTGGGACGCAGCCAGGCGCTCCCCGGAGGCAGCACGTCCTGATCGTATTGGTGCCCATTTCTCACTGAGGTGGAACTCCGAGGGCTGAGTTCTACCACTTCTGGTGTCTTGCAAACTCTTCTATGCACGAAGATTCTCGCACAGGGAAGACTAGCATGATGGGGAACTCATTCTTGCCTGGACTTCTCCCCGAGATGCTGGTTTTGTGTATGCTAAGGATGCAGGAGCACTCCGTCCCTCTTGAGTCATCTGTGGAGGGAGCAGGATGACCTGCTTCACCAGAAGGAGGAATCAGGAGCCTCTACCTATATTCAGAGAAGATGTGGCCAGACACAGGTTAACTAACACAGTGGGAACTATGCCTGTATTAAGCTTGTCAAGGGAAATAATTCAGCCGAGTCACCTTCCATCTCTCCTTGCACCAGGGTCCAAGAGGAGAACGAGGGGAGCCAGGCAGCGCTGGAGAAAAAGGTGATCAGGTGAGAAGCGCTCCTGTTGTAGGGTTCTTCCACTTTGCCACTTAAGAGCATAAAAATCTGCCTCACTCGTAAAAAGGTGGGGTGTACATCTTAGAAATAAACCAATTATACTGCATCAGGCAGGGCAGTGCAGGCCAGCGTTGTCCACCTTGCCTGGCAGGGCCCTTCCCTGGGCCACCCCGTGGTGCCCGGACCTTCCCGCTGCAGTGCGTGTGCTCGGCCACTGAGCGGTGGGGCTGCCTGTTGGTGGCAGCGAACACGCTCCGCAAGCACGGCAGGCCATGCCCGGCGCAGCAGGTGAGGCATTGCCGCGTGCTGGGCTCTGCTGCTGATCGTCTCTGGTCAGCTTGGTGGTGCAGGCCTGGCCCCTGCTGCCTTCACGCGCAACAGTACACCCAGGAGCGGGTGAGGACTTTGGTCTAGGGGTGAGAATCCACTGGACCTCTTCGGCTTAGCTCACCAGACTCCAGACTCCCCTTTCTTCCCTAAGCCTGCCTCGTGCTGAGTGGTGGACATTTGCACTCCAGCAAGAAGCAAGTTCCAGCAGAGTTCTCCTTCCACTACGTGACTCGTGGGCTTTGCGTAGTTTCTGCAAAGAATTGCATAATGCGCACATTTTCTGCAAAGAAATTACGTAATACTTTGCACAAAGAGGCTGCTGGCATCCCTGAGTGTCTGCAGACCTTGATCTCAGCTCGGTTCACTTCTTGGCCAGGGTCAAGTGTAGGAAACAAGCTGGCAAGTGAAGCTGTGGCTTATATTATCCCAAAGTAAGTCGTGGTTTATATTAACCATATTTTGTAGTTTTAGACATGAGCGGTCTTGCATACAAACAAACGACCCACAGCTTTGTGACTTGTTTCTCTGCCACCCATTTTGCCAGCCTTCATTTTCAGGATGTTCTTACCAGGTTCCTGCTCCAGGATGGGCAGCAACACAAAAAAGCCAGAGATAAGCCATAGTTCTGGGTTTAATTGTCATGACAAGCCATGGTTTAAACAAGCCAGATATCATATGCCAACAACAAACCATGGCTTCCATTTGTGGTTTCTAGCTGGTTACCAAAGCATGGGTGGTTTGTGGGATGGGTTCAGACAAAGCAACAACCCAGATTTCCACAAACCACACACTGTGGCTTAGTGTCATGTGCAAATGGGGCTATGTCACAACCAGGCCATTAAGTCCACCTTCCTCTCCTCCAAGAGAGCAATCGCTTGATGTCACTGGTGCTGCGCTGCCTGCCTGCATTTTATTCCTCCTACGTGTCCCAGGAGTATGTGCACTGTGTATCCACAGTGCTCGCACACCAGAGAGACTCCCTACTTCATCGCGGCCCTGATTCCGTTCCCTGTCCTGGCTCCTTTCCATGCAGCCTCCTGGATTCCTCAGTCTCTCCCAGTATGGAGAGGAACCAAAATGCCCTATATCGGCCAGGCTGCCTGTTCTCTCTCTGCATGAGTAATGGTCGTGCAGGTGCCTCTTGCAATCCAGGTGCTTCCCTGATCATAGAGTGACCATGGAGGACGGTGCCTCTGAGCACAGGATGCGCCACAGATGCTTAAGGGGCCTCCACTCGCCGGGCAAATCCGCCTGCTCCCTCAGGCCATCCAGGGCATCCCTGCAAATTGCCCCACTGCCCGACAAGGGGGCTGCTTTGCAGCGTCAAAAAAGAGCAAAGGAAATGCCAAAACTGAGGACGAAAGAAGGAACAGCTTTGCACGAAAAGTGCATGTGCTGATTTATATGTAGAGGTGCAAATTTAGAAATAATCATAGTCGTTTAAATAGAAAGAGAATACATCCCACAGTGGCTGCAGAGAACTGAAAGCAGGTGGTGCAGCCAGGTGCTCAGACAGCTGTGGCTGTCCAGGTAGGCATGAAGGGCAGTTCAGGGCCCCAGCTGCTCTCCGTGCTTGGCACTTCTCACCTGCACTGGGCTGGACGGCCCTCCACGTGGCAGGCGTCTCCAAGTGAAGGACGGCCAGCTGCGGTTTGCCTGACGGAAACACTTGACAGGGCCGTCTCTGTCGACCTGCTTTGCCCCAGAAGGTGCGCTTCCTCCCCAGAACTTGGCAGATCTGGGTGCCAGACCCATGACGCTCTTTGGGCCAGGTACTGGCTCTCAGCCTAACCAACCTCACGGGCTTTTGGGGAGGACAACTTAGAGAAGGGAAGCCATTGTAAGCTGCCTGGGCTCCTTGTAAGAAGACAGAAGACAGGAGGGAAATCAGCCAGTTGGCCAAGGAGGAGAAGCGCAGCTTGGTCCCAAGGCATCCCTGCAAGTGTCTGGCAGGAGAGGTGGTGTTGGTCAGCCTTGTGTGGCAACTCCCATCTGCCCCAGTCAGCTGGGCCGTCATCCCTGCACTGGCTGGCATCAGGGCTGGTGCCAAGGGGAGGCATGCTCGGGCGCTCGCCAGGGTCCCTGCCAATCAGAGTTCCCCGGAGATGCCACCCCTCCCCCCATCCTGTTGCTGGCTCACCTGCCCCACACTCCAGCCCAGGTAATGGAGCAGGTGCAAGGGAGGTGCTGCCCACAGCCCTCAGCAGGCAGCAGGGAGCCAGCCTGAGCACGGATGAGAAGCAGGACTAGCTGGCGACAAAGGCAGCAAGAGGGAAATGCTCAGAGGGAGGGGGCCCACAGAAGGTGTCGTGCGCCCCACTTCTCAGAAACCTGCTGGGGAACATGGGAGTTGTAACAACACATCTGGCTCCTTTTCCACCTCTGGCACGAGAACGATTTTGTCTCCTCCCCCGTGGCTTTATTAGTGGTGCATCTGTATGTCCTTTCTTTCCAGGGATTTCAAGGCCCGCCTGGTTTCCCAGGACCTCCTGTAAGTATTCTGAGTCCAAAAGAGGCTGCTGCAGCTAGGGGCACGGGCCCACATGTCTCTCTGGGCACAAAGAGAAGACATGGGGCAGCCCCCTCCTCCCCTGGGGTGTGCATGAGATTTGGGGCTGCTTGATGTTTGAGCAGAATCCTGTAAGAAATCAGTTTAAGAGGAAAGGATCTCTGGTCCCTCTCCAGGAAGGCAGTAGAGGTGCATGGAAAACAAATAATCCAACCTTTTGTCTGATTATTACAGAAGGATTTTGTGGGGCTGGAAGGTTTGAGGAAGAGATGAAAAGCTTAGAACAGGAGGCAGCTGAGAGCAGTTTTGAATGGCGTGCACAAAATGATTCAAAAGCGGCTTGCTTTATGCCACCTTGTAAGATGGGAATTGAAGAGATACACCAGCAACTGACATAATGCAGTGGGCTTTACCCAAAGCAGAGGCATCAGCTCCTTTTCGACAGCAATCTCCCAAGTCAAAGGCTGGTTGTTTGTGCACTGCAGTCCAGCACAAGTGCAGAAAGTGCTCAGTAGTGTGGTACTGGAATTCAGCTTCCCAAGTATCTCTGCTTATACATACAAGTTTCTAGTCCTTATGTTTGCAAAGAAATCATGTGAGCAATGCCTGCTGAAATCTCAGAAGCCAGAGAGATGGCTGAATAAGGGGGCTTTGTAGGACTCCTGTCCACCTCCACATGACTAGCAGAATAAATTATGCAGCATAAGAGAAATTATTCAATTTGCTCTCTGTGTAATTTAGGCATGCTGTGAAATTCAGATTTTTAAATGCAGGGCTTTGAGTCCTTTTATTTCTTTTTTCCACTGCCTGGCTGGCTGGAACTTTTTCTCAAATGCAGCTTGCTTGTAGATCCAAAAGCCAAGTGACTTCATTCTAGGCGGTGAATGCACAAAAGCATCTATTGGTTGCGTGTGCTTGTGTTTTATAGGGTCCTCCGGGCTTCCCAGGAAAAGCAGGATCACCTGGACCTCCAGGACCCCCAGCAGAAAAAGTGAGTGAACCAAAGTTGGATGCTGTGGAAGGGAGGAGCTCATTCCTGCCTTGGACAGGGAAGGACAGATCCATCAGGGTTGGATCCTGTGCAAACCATGGGGACAGGGGGAATCGGGGGGCTCCCAGTGCTAGTTAGTGATGGAGTGTGGATTCCAAGAGTTTGAAAGAAGAGCTCTCTGGGCGCCTGCTCTCATGATGGCTCTGCTGTTGTGTGTGGCCTGCCTCATTTGCAGGGTCTTCCAGGAAGTCCAGACATTAATGTCCTCTGCATGTGTTTTCCCACTGCCTGATGCAGCTTTTTTCCTAGCCACAGAAATCCATTCAGGAGGGAAAGATGGAATACTTTAACCAGAAGTACTATAAGCCCTCCACCGGGAAGCCCCATAGGATCGGGTCCAGTGGCCTCATTTCTGGATCCCCTGCTCCCTCCACGGTCCGGCCAGCGCTGCCTTCTTTCCCTCTGTGTGGCCCCCTCCCCTCCCCTCCCCTCCCCTCCCCTCCCCTCCTACACTGTCCTGAAGGCAGGATGCATCTCCTGCCCTTGCTCCATCAGGGGATCGAGGTCACGGAGGCAGCACTGGCCCAGACATGGGCGGCGCTCGAGAAGCACAGGGGGCCTGGAGGGCTCCGCTCCCCAACGCCGCTTGCAGTGCGGGCGCTGATGCTGCGGTTCCCCCAGAGGAGCAAGTGGGATGGGCAGGAAGAGCGGAAGGGAGTTGCCAGTGGTCAAGTGCCAGAAGGTGCAGGGGAGACGGAGGCATTTTCGGGGATTGGAGAGGAGCACTGAAGGGCGGCTGGGCGGAGGTGGCACAGCTCATCACTCGCTTCTTGCTCTCTTTCCTTGGCGCTCTCGACAAGACTAGAGCATTGGTGCAGCGCTGCTTTCGCACACTA
Organism: Varanus komodoensis; assembly: GCF_004798865.1. Lineage (NCBI taxonomy): Eukaryota > Metazoa > Chordata > Lepidosauria > Squamata > Varanidae > Varanus > Varanus komodoensis. The sequence goes on from NW_025335440.1 coordinate 1,393,927, forward strand.
GGAAAAATCGCCAAAAGCAAGTGGGACTGAGGGCAGCCGCGGGAGTGCCAGCCACTGCTACTCGAGCATAACGCTTTGAATCTGGCCAGAGGGCCTTTGCGGTTGCAGAGGGGGCTGGGGAAGCGGGGGGGGGGGGGGGGGTTGGCCCATTTGCTCAGCCACCAAGGCCCAATCTTGCAGATAAGGCTTCTCCTCTTTCCTCCCTTCCCAACTGTTTTCTTGAATAAACCCTGGCCAGGGAGAAGTGATAGTATATCTTGTCAAGAAGCTTCTCTGATGACACGTACGATAATTCCAGGAAGAAAATAACCACTGAGCTGCAGCAGGAAAGAGATGCAACTGGGCGATTAGGGAGGGATGGGGAGCAAGGCTTCCCTGCTCCCAAGCCTCTGCTGACATCTGCTGCTCGCGGCCAGGACCGCATCCCCGAGATCCGGCCTGATTGCCGGAAGGCGAGATGCCTCCACGAGTGGGCAGCTTGGGAGGCGCAGGACAAAAATGCCAGCAGGGGGCTTCCGGTGCAGGCAAGGAGCGGCACCCCGGCGGTCAGTCCAAGTGGCCTCGGCCTCCATGGCCCCTCTGGGGCAGCCTGCCCAGAACACCCTTGGGGCAGCCGCGCCAGCCGACATGCCCAAGTGCTCTCCAGAAGTTCTCCGAATGCCGCCCCAGCTTGCTTTCTTCCAGGGTGGACTGACACTGGAGCATCTTCCTTTTTCCTGCTGTGGTCTTTGTGCAACACACATTCTTTCCATTGGAGCACATGCTAATGAATGCAGCCGCTTCCACTGTTGCGAAAGAGTGATCCTGTGTCATGCACAGACGCAATTGTGGAAGGACTAGAAGTTCAAGAGATGATGTGTGCAGGGAAAATGTTGTTTTCCTCGATGCAGAGATGTGGAGTGGGGAGCATTAAAAAAAGAGGGAAAAGGGCAGTGCCTTCCACCCCCTCACGAAGAATCATGGGGAAGGGGTGGTGTGGCTGGAGTCCCCCATGGGTTGGGCCCAGCAGGATCGGTACCCCCATCCTGCTCCAGGCAAAAGCAGTTCCCAAAAGCGAGCGCTGCCCCTCTCCTGTGCTGACTTTCCTAAGAGCAAAGGTCATTGAAATCAACGTGATTTACTTCTGCGTAGGAGCAATGAGGACAGCGTGATTTACATCTGACAAGATGTGCACTCAGCTCTTTTTCAGCTGGTTGTTTCTTGCAGCAAGAAGACAACGGGGCAGGCCAAACTTTATTCTCTAAGAGGGGAGGGGAGGGCAGCACAGCACAGAATTAACTCTTCAGCTGCATTAACTATTTGGTTCAGTTGGCAGAAGAGTGAGAAAGAAGCCACAGGGGACAGTGAGGAAGGTGCGGGATCTATTGAAAGTTCTCCCCCTCAGAACCTGTGCTGCTGTTTTGCCCGTGCCCTGAGGGGACAGATCCTGCTCCCTCCCAGCTCACCGGAGCTGCTCCTCCTGGCCCCTGAGGAGTACCGCAAGTTCAGCACACCCTGAAAGAGAGATTGAGAGAGAGGGAGAAGCGCAATATATCAAAGGGCCCTAACACACCAAGTCTGGAGGAATCTAGGACGCATGGGCAGAATAGCCCGAAGGAGCAGGGCATGTGATATTTCTCGGAATCAGGCGCTGCGATGCAAGCTAAAATGTCGAGCGTCGATTCAACCTCTTCTCTGCTCCCCACTGGAATTCCTCAAGGAAAGGATGACCAGGGAGGGCGGGCGGAGGGACTGTCAGTGCGTCTTTCCCTCCTGCCCCTCCCGCATCCAGCCTCCTTCCTGGTTTGTCCTGGGGCCGCTGCTCTTTGCTCTACATATTGGTCTTGCGCATTCACCCCCTGCTTCTTCCAAGGCATGCCGCGCAGCCACAGGTTGGTGATGAGGTGTGTGGCCTCTTTGCAGGGATCCGAGGGCATGCGTGGTCCCCCTGGGATGACCGGCTCACCGGGGCCTCCGGGGCCTCCTGGGGTACAGGTAAGCCTGCTGGCGGAGACACGGACGTGAGCGGCCATGGGCCGAAGCAGCCGGGCATGGAGGGGAGCGTCAGGAGCCTCCTGCAGGAAAAGCCCAGCTGGGGCAGTGGCCCTTTCTGAGGGTGGCGAGCCCACTTGCTCCGACTCCGCAGCATCCCTGCTGCTCAGGATACGCCTCCCCTCCTCCCTCATAAAACCGGGAAACAAGTCGTAGTGGAACAGAAACCACGCATGCGCAGCTTGTCCTGGAGGAGCCCCTCCTTACACAACCCACAGGGTTCAGATAACCCTCCTGACTCACAGCGCATCTCGGCACAAGGAGGTCTCGGGCCGTCCGTCTTCTCCCATGGCCAAACGGGGCACGGCATTAACTGCACCTCGGAATTGTGTGTGCAGGTCTTTAGAATGCCAGTAGCAGCCTCTTGTGTGTGGCTGGGCTGATAATACACAGAATAAGAGCCAGCGTGGAGGATGCAGAGCATTTTCTTCCTTTGCTGCATTCCTGTATTGTCCTAAAATTAAACTGGGATTTTTCTCAGGGCCGCAGTGGAAGGAAGGGATACATTTCCCCGTGATACTTGCTCGGGTGCCAAGAAACACCTGCACATTAAACACAGAGGCAATTTACCTTGGCTTGCCATTTGGCCTCAGTGTGTGGCAGGTTGCGACTGTGTGTCCACACTTCCTCAAGTGAAGCTGAAGGCACACCTCCCTTCCATGCTGCAAAAGACGCATGCTGCCATGTCCTTGGTGGGGCAGGTGCTCCCTCCTGCAGCCACTCAGGTGGCCCACACCAGAGCTGCCCTCTCCAGCACCCTGCCTGGCTTTCTTTGGCTCCAGCGCTCCGGCACGGGCGGGACCTCGCTTCCCAGGCCGTGCCGATGCGTCTGGCTTTCTGATGCCCTCGGCGAGCACCCGTGTGCCTTCGTGGCTTCACTCCGGAGGGCATCGAGACCCATTGATGGGGAGGAGGGAGGGAGGGGAACCGGGGGCCATGGGGGTGTCCTCTTCAGGGGTGCATCCAACACAGTGACATCGTTGCTCGGGACACAACTCAGACCTTCCAGCAGGACTCCAAAATACCCTGACACACTGTGAATCCTGAGATTATTCAGAGAACAGCTGAGTACAGACATGCACTAGCCACGGTTCATGAGTAACACCAGTTCGGTTGAGACTTAGATGTGGAAGTAGAGATCCCCTCATACCCAATTCCTAGAAGAATCGATTCTCGTCAGTTTGTCAGTCCTGATTGCTAAGAGGAGGTTGAGGAGTTCCTCTGCTTCCTTTCCCACACAATCGTGGCTGAAGTCACTGGGATGGGGGAAGATGTGTGTGCCTGTGTGTGTGTGTGGGGGGGGTATGTGTGTGCATGTGCATGCAAACAGGTGCAGCCCATAGAAGCTTTGGAGGGAATGGAATTGCCCTCCGGGGGCCCCAGCGCAGCCCCCTCCAAGTCTGAAGCCTGAGCCGTGGGTCGCACATTCAGCAGCCAAACCGTGACGTGGAGCTGCTTCTCTGCTTGTTTTCCATCTTGGCTCAGATGGAGCTGCTTGACCCGGGAGGAGCAGTTGCTCTTGGTGCTCATTCCCAGGACACACTGATCTGGACTTGGAGGAGGAGGAGTGTGTGTGTGGAGGGTGGGGTGGATTGTGGGCCCATTCCAGATGTTGAGACGAGAAGCAGAGCTACTTATAGCAAGGCCAGCCTCCCCAGATGTTCCCACAGCCTCTGAGAATAACCTGGATGTGCAGGGGAGTTTCTCAGAGACAGACAAGGTGGGTACAGCTCTCAACCCCAAATGTTGGCAGAGGAGGGCGGCCCAATTAGAGGATCAGCGTGTAGAGAGGAGGCGTGCCCCTCCCAAAAGGATGACGCCCAAACATACTCGTAAGGAGAATTCCTAGAAGTAATACTAGATTGATTGAATGAACCACTTTGTGCATGCTCAGAGATCCATTCTGGGTGAGTGTGCTTCTGGAAAACATGTTGGTGGATAAAGAACTTTATGGAAATGAAGGTCGGTGCCTCTGAATCTGTGAAGGGAAACTTAACTGAAGCATTCATTACACTAAACCAACCTTAGGAAAAGCCGTTGTTTGGGAGCCGACTTCAGATCATGGTTGCCAGCTGGTTGCGGGCCATGATTTGTCAGCTCGGGCAACATGCTCATGTCAAGCTTCATTAACCGTCATTTGGTATGATGCATGAACTGAGCTGCAGAGCCTTTATTTATTTATTTTATTTTATTCATTTAGAACATTTCTATGCCGCCCCGTTCGCCGAAGCCTCGGGGCAGCTCACAACATAAACCAATTAAAATACTATAAATTAACAATATAAAATAAGTCGCCCCGAGGCTTCTGGGCTCTTGTGGTACATCTTGGCCACACGATCGGGATTTTTCACAAGGTAAGAAAGAGAATGAATGCACGTTTCTTGCGTTTCTTTCCAGGGTCCACCTGGCTTGGACGGACTAGATGGGAAGGATGGAAAGCCAGGGTTGCGGGTAAGAATTTCCAGGACAGGACACTTGCTGCTCCAGAATGTCTTTTCCATGTCTTCAAGAGAACTGTGCTGGATCAGACCCAAGGTCCATCCAGTCGAGCACTCAATTCCCATAGTGGCAAACCAGCTGCCCACAGGATCCCTCCAGCAGGATGGCTGCAAGACCTCCTTCTGCCCAAGATCCTCAGCAATTGGTGTATACTGGTGTGCCATGTCTGGTAAAGGAGGAAGCCCATGGCCGGCAAGGCTAGTAGCCACTGATAGCCACCTCCTCCATGAATCTGCCCAGCCCCCTTTTAAGGCCATCCAAATTGGTGGCCATCAACGTCTCCTGTGGTCGGGAATTCCATAGTTTAACTGTATGCTGTACAAAGAAGTACTTCCTTTTATCTGTCTCAAACCTCCCACCGATCAGCATCATAAACCCAGGTTCTGGTATTGTGGGAAAGGGAGAAAAATGCTTTTTTCCCCACTTTCTCTTGGCCCCATAGAAAGACCATTGTGGATTATATTGTGTCCATAATTGCGGTTGGGTTCAGTATTGCCTTTGATTTGGAACTCTTCTGCACAAGACTTCTGATTCACTTCATCTCAGTTTTGTCACAGAACAGATCTGAACACCAGATGAAGTGTTTCCTGCTTTTCTACTATGTGACCGCTAGGTGGCATTGTGGGATACCAAAATAGTGCAAATAGAGAACTGAAAAAGGGTTCTCTTTTGCATTTATATTACATTTTCCCTGCTTTCAAAAACTTGCTCAAAGAGCTGTTTAATGAAACTGAAGACCATGTAGAAAACTCCCTTTAAGTAGCTATGAGTTATGTTATTTGTGAAGTCGCACCCCATGGACAACATTCCTCCAGGCTCTCCTATGCTCCCCTTCCCCCGGCGTCCGCCTAAGCTCACGCCGACTGCTTCAGTGACTCCATCCAGCCACCCCATCCTCTGCCGTCCCCGTCTTCTTTAGCAAACACATGGCATGCATCTCATGTGGAAAGGCCCTTCATTCTTATTAGGACAAATAGGAAATTGCCCTGATTGGGTCTTGTGAAGCTTGGGGCCGGGTCCCATGAGTCGTGTGAAGAGGCAATCAAGCTGGCTTTCTGCTTCAGCCTCCATTCTGGCTCCGCCTCTTCCTCTCCGTGCCACTAACCCTGTGCTTTCTCTAGGGTGACCCTGGACCTGCGGGACCACCAGGAAGGATGGGACCTCCAGTAAGTTGTAGGTCATCTAGGACATAGTCATACGCAGCGGCACAGGGATTATATGTTTCTGTCATTTTCTGAGAACCTCAGCCTCCCTTGTGCCCCCCCTTGAAGAGCTTGTCCTAACCAGGACAGTCAGACTGCCAACTTTTCAGTCAGCCCCAGCCGTTGTGCTTTTAGCAGTGGTTTGGTGTGTGTGTGAAGATTAACAGTTGGCAGCATTTATCAGTAGACTCTGGAAGCTTCGCCACTTGGTCCCCATTGGACAAGTGCCTGCTATGAAGGTACCAGAGCAAGCCAGGTTGTTCTGTGTTTGCTGGGCCAGGTTTCTAGTCAGTTGGGAGCTTCAGCACCCGCAGGAGTCTACCTAGCTCTGCAGATCAAATTTCTCTCCTTTCCTGCTTCCTTCTAGGGGTTCAAAGGGAAAACAGGCCACCCTGGACTTCCAGGCCAAAAGGTAAGCCATTCACTGATAATACTGGGAATTGACTAAATGTCCCTGGGGGATCTAAGCCTTTCATTCTATGTTGCTGGTTCTTGTATCATCTCATTCCCGTATCCATCTTGACACAAAAAGAGGCAGGAAAAGGAAATGAATTATCCTGATATAAATTGATTGTGGATGCTGTTGTCACAATGGGGAGCATAGAAGCCAAGATCGGAGAGCTGCACAGGACTCCTTGCCGTTACAGGCCCGTGATGCACCCCCCAGCTATTCCAAACCACTTCATAGAGGCCACCTTAAGGCCTGTTCGCACATCATGGCAGGACCAGCCTTCGATGCCTCCGCTGGCGGGTCCTGCTAGGCCAGGACGGCTCAGAGAGACAACGCCTCCAGTTCGGGTCTTTGGTGAAATGCTTCATGCCCTCCCTCTGACAATGCAACCATTTGTTTATTGCCCCCCAGGGTGACTGTGGCAAACCGGGACCACCTGGGAATCCTGGCCGTACTGGAGCGGATGTGAGTTACCCAGCTGGAAGCGGGTTGACATTCTGGGGCCATCCTCGGGGGGCACGCACAAGACCCTGCTCCTTGTTCTGGATTGCCAGCCACCAAATCCAGCCCATGATGCTCGGCCAAACTGGTTGCTCAGTATTACCTCCCTCTGCAACACTGCAGCAAATGCATAACCCAGGAGGCGGGTCGGGGCTCTGCAGATCAAGGCAGGCTCAATGCGTCCTGGTTTGGATTATGTTTTGTGTGGCAAAGGAAGCCGTCTGGAATTGGTGGTCTACACGGGGCAGGCGCCAAACAGGGAGGCGAGTTGCTCTCTTGCTCCGGTCGTCTCAAAGGCTATAAACCTTTTATTTCTCCAGAGTAAGACATGACTCCAGTGGGTGACTGGGGTGGGGGGGACACTTGGGGACTGTTGTTCTGGGGCAGCCGCTCCCCGCTTGCTGCCCTCCTGATGCTTTAAACCAGAATGCCTGGCCATTGGGAGTGCTGGCTGGGCTTCTTAGAAGTGGAGGGGGTCAGGGTGGGGAAGGGCAGCCCCCCCAGGCACTTTGAGTGCTGCCGACCATCACATGGCACAAGCCAAGAGTACCTGGTGCACAGAAGGGTGGTTTAAGTTTGGGGGCACAGCACACAGGTAAGCGAAAAACTTTGACGTCTCTAGTCAATCTCCCCCGGATCTACAAAAAAAAGTTGAAGTAGATTGACATATATTTAAAGGCCAGCAACTTAATGATATAAGAGTTTAGCAGGAGAGCTGAGTCTCTCTCTCTCTCTCTCTCCCACTCTCCCTCTCCCTCCCCTCCAGGGTGATCCTGGTCCTCTGGGACCCCAAGGCAGGCCTGGCCCACCTGGCCATGTTGTAAGTCAAACTACTTCTTGTTTTTTTCTGCACGGATTTTTGGTCATGTGGCTCAGATGGCACCCGAACCTCTGCTGAAACCATCTTGCTGTGCAAGAGGATCCTGGGCTCAGGGATTCTCGCTTCTCTGTTTGGTTCCCTTCCTCATGTTATTTGCTTAGTGTAGTGCTGTAATTTATTTTATTTTATTTTATTTTATTTTATTTTATTTTATTTATTTATTGAAAATTTTTTTAGACCGTCCCTTGTCGTGGTCTTGGGATGGTTTAACAATAAGTCAAAATAGAATAAAACGCAGCATCCTAGTCAAATTCCTAACCAATCAACAATAAAACCCATATTAAAACAGTCAAACATTAAAACATTGGGAAAATAAAAGGGTTTTAGCCTGGTGCCAGAAAGAATAAAGTGACCGTGCCAGGCGAACCTCTCTGGGGAGAGTATTCCATAGTCATGGTGCCACCACAGAGAAGACCCTTCTCCAGGTAGTCACCCTCCTAATCTCCTTCAAGGAGGGCTCCCGGAGAGGGGCCTCTGCCCCAGATCTTAAGGGGCGGGCAGGCACATATGGACACAGGCTAAATGGGAAAACAAAATAAAACAACCAGCGGCCCTTCAAGAAGAGTAACAGTGATGCTTAGCCCCAGTGCAAGGAAAGGGGGTTATCACCACGTCCCACTGAAAGCGGTGGGTCTGCTCCCGAGTCAGCGGGCGGGTGGCTCGGAGAGCTCTGTGCTGAGCTGAGATGCTGGGAGTGCACGAGAGAGCAGCATCTGGGCTGTCGCTCGGACTTTGGCCCCGGGTGGCATCGTGTGGCTGGGCCAGTCTCACCTCTGTCCCCTTCCTCTGTAACGTGGTACCAAGAGGCTCAGACTTTTAGGGTTGCTGGGAGGGTGAGCATAGCTGAACCTGCCATGGCTTTGCTGCTCGGGAGGGGACAGTCCCCGAATGGGGACAGAAGCGTTAGGGGAGGCATCCAAACACATTCTTAACAGCATGGCAGAATGATCCTTGGGCCATGGGCCGTTGGGAGGCACCTGCAAAACGGATAGTCTGGCTTCTACATTGCAAGGAGAATGCGAGAAGGTGATGTGAGAAGGTGAACCTGGCCGTGCTGGGCCGTGTCTTGTCCTGCTGCTTCAGACCCTCTTCTCCCCAGCTGTGCCCCAGTACCAAAAGTGAGCTGGGCTGGGTGAGAGGTGCCGTAGCTGACAGAGCAGAGCCTGGGGGCGACCACCTCCCATGTACACACACGTCCCTCTGCTGATACAAAACTCTCCTCTCCCTCATGTGTTCCATGCAATGATCAGGGGCAGCTGGTGAGCAAGAAGCCAGGCTCCCCTGTCTCCTCTGGTGTTGCAGGCCCCAATTCACTGAGCAATTTGACTGGGTGAACGAAAAGCATTCAGACTTGACAAAACTGCCCTAGAGGGGTATTTGGGCTCACAAAACAACACTGTTTTGGTGTTGTGATTTTATTTTTTTAACCTGCTGCTCTTGAATTACACTGTTGACTCATGAGCAGCTCTACTTTGCCATTGGTCTGGGATGCATTTTAAAGGTAGATTTTCAGCAGTTTTTATAATTTTCTGGGCTGCCTTGTGGGCCCCTGATGAACTAATATGCAGCAAAAACTCTAGGAAATGCCCACATAAAAGTCCCTAGTTGTGGAAAAACTTATTGTAACCGTCTGCTCTTCCCCCTTTCTTCCCCATGCCCTGCTTCTCTGCCGCACCAGGGCCCTCCTGGGAGCCCCGGACAGCCAGGCCCATCCGGACTCACTGGTGTTGTGAGTATCATTCGTGCCCCTCTCAGTGGGTGGCCTGGGTTGGCAGCAGCTCAGCTGGGACAGACTTGCCCTTGTCTTGGGATGTTGTTGCTATGGCATCAGGATGTTCAGCTGTCATTATGCATCAGTAGGTACCCATCCGGGATGGAAAAGTTGTCACATTCCTGGTATGAACACACAGGCTTTTGAGAAATGGAGGTGTGTCCATTCAGCTTCTGCATTTGTAAAAAGTATTTGATTTAAAAGCATGGAAACGCAGGAATGTAAAGAAAATGCAGTTTAAAACATTCCTCTGGGAGCATTGCTTTCAGGATGAAAGCATCTTATCCTAAAATATTTCTGAGTGGGCAGGAAAATGGCAAGCACAGAGAATACGAGAGCCCCATCCTTGTCCCTCTGAGACAGACAAAGCATCTGGGTTCTGTGCAGAAAGGTGGGATGTTCTTTTGTCCTCAGATATCACTCCTCCATAAAAACATTAAACTTACCAGAAAGGTACACACGGAAGACCAGGTAACTATTTGGCCCAAATATTTGCCAGATAGCCTATTGACGCAAGAGTCTCATAAGATGTAAAGGCTTCTAGAGAGAATATTTGTCACAAAGTAAATGCTGGATGAGTTTACAGGGGCTGAGCAGGGCTGTGAAGGACAGGACGGATTGGAGGGCATGCATGGATTGGGTCGCCATCAGCTGGAGAGGACTTGATGGCACATAACGGCATCAAAACGCTGAGTCTGCACTTCCCACAAATAAAGCTGCCATTATAATGCCTTTGCACAAATTGATGGTGCACTGAGCCTTGGAATACTGGACACCAATTTGGCCGCTGTGCCTCAAAAAAGATAGTGTGGTGTGGAGAAAGGAGTAAAATATTATTATTTATTGTTGTTATATATGTCATATTATACCGTCCATGGCCGAAGTTCTCTGGGCGACTTACAACACAGTAAAATGCGGTTCTAGGGTCTAGTTCTCTTACTCATGCGTGAGACGCAGTAGGTGACTTTGAGCCAGTTACACGCTCCCAGCCCAACTGACATCACAGGGTTGTTGTTTTGAGGATGAAATGGGGCTATGTAAGCAGACCTGGGTTCCTCACAAGAGGGGAAAAAAGCAGGATATAAATGCAGTGTTGTTGCTCTCGTCGCTGTCATCGTCGTCACCACCACCACCACCATCTCCATGGCAAGAGTGGGGAACTCATAATAGGACAGACTAGATGACCCAAAGACCACAGGGGCAAACTCCCCTGTGCTGGCTGGGGATAATGGGAGCTGTGGACCAACACATCTGGAGGACATCGAGGTTTGGGAAGGCTGACCGGGGGAAACTGGGTTTCCACCCAGCAGTGCCCAGCATGAAGGTGGTGTCACCGTCTCAGATGTCACCCTGCCACTCGCGATGTCTTATTCCAGCCCTGGGTGAAAATGGCCGTGACCATTTGCACAAGCAGCTTAGCGTGCGTCCAGCTGAACTCGGCACTCCCAAAGCATCTTTAAAAGGTTCCTTTGAAACAAGTTGAGCTGTGTTGCCATGCGAACACTATGGCGACAAAGACCGACGTCCACCTCATCTCGTGGCTCCATAGAAGCTGGACAGCTAACATCGCAACGGTGCAATTCTAGTCAAAGCACAGACCGGAGGCTCGGCGGGAGCGGCTCAGTGCACGCGATCATGAGAGCCGGCTTGCTTGGCACGGGGCACGCGCGAGGGTCACTGTACGCCTGAGGCACGGCGCAGAGTTCTCCTTCCAGGGTTACGTGCCACGGCCCCCTGCGGGATGGGGTTCCACACAGGGTGCTCATCGCCACTGGTGAGGAGGAGGGCACGGGCGAACAGTCCTCTCCTGCACGCCTCCCGCCCACACAGCGCGATTCCCGCTGCCGGAGCAGAGGCTGCCCCCGCCCTCCTCGGCACCAGTAGGAAGAGCCTTTGGGACGCAGAGTCACTTTGTGAGCACCGAGAAGGGGAGTGTGTGTGACGGGGGCCGAACAAGGTGCAGAGCTCTGCCTGGGTCCAGACATCCCGGCAAGCAACCCGGCGTGGTGACCGGGCTGCATGGTGCTTTACACCCATGTGCCCGGCAGACAGTCAGGCTCAGGGTGGCCTCTCGCCTCCCTCTGCCGCCTGCCTCTCTCCCCCTCAGTCCTCCAGGTGGTATGTCAGGGGGCCCAGGGAGAGGAACGAGGCTGCTCTCTTGCGGGCAGAGGGGATGAGGGAGTCTGCTTGAAGGGGGTGCCTGCCCATGCTCAAGCTAAAGGGGGGGAGGGGGTCTGTTGTCTGTTCAAGCTGGGGAACAGACAGCTCAGCAGACCAACCATGGGAAGAAACTAACCATGGCCTGTAGCGCCATGCAAACCCGCCCTGCGTGTGCATGTGTGCCTGCGTGTGTGCAGCCCCCATCCCACTCCTCTGTCATGGCACATGGTCCTCAAGGTCACAAAGATGGCCAATCCTTGGTCAAAACACATACACATATAAAACAGCATTTTGTGGAACAGAGAAAGCATTGGAAAGTTTCTTGGCATATGTGGAGAAAGATAAGCAGTCGCTGAGAAAGGAAGCCCTTTCCAAAATGCTCTGAGCATGGTAAAAGTTTTTTCAGAAACTTGAAGATATTGTCTCTGATATGGGCTGCAGAGACAAGAACCAGGCTGGTCCACCAGAGCTCATGTGGGGCTTGATTAATGTGGGGGGACCTTGAATGTGACCCTTTTAGGAATGAGCACTGATATTTTATTGGGCCAGGGCGGCTTATTTTATATTGTATATTTGTATCTTATTTTAATGTATATATTTTAAAATGTTATTTGTGATGTTTTAATTTATTGTTGTAAGCCGAGGCTTCGGCGAATGGGGTGGGATAAAATGTTTTAATAAATAAATACTTCTGGGGAGAGGTCTCCATTTCTGGGTCCTGCTGAGTCTTCGGCCTCTTCTCCGCTGCCCCCTGCGGTGCCTGACTGACGCCTGACCTTTCTCTCCTCCAGGGACTGAAGGGTGAGAGGGGTCCTCCTGGCGAAAGAGGCCTCGGTGGGATTCCAGGCCAGCCCGGCCCACCAGGTCACCCAGGCCCACCGGTGAGTGGGGCAACTCGAGAGCTGAATGCCTGTGAAGGAACTGTGCGAGCAGCCTGGCCTGGCCTGCTTGCCTGGCCTGCTTGCCTGGGGGGCTGGCTGTGGGACGGCAGACCCGGGAGATGGGAATGCGGATCCTTGCTTGGTGACGAAGGCACCAGGTTCTTGCAAGGGCCACGCAGTGAGACCACCGCTAACGATGGATGGAAAATAACCTTCTTTCTGTTCTGTCCCATCCTAGGGGGAACCAGGCATGGACGGACAGACAGGCAAAGAGGTAGGACAAGAGCTCTCTGTCCACTTAACAACACCTCCTCCCATGGCCTGGGCTGTGCCCAAGGAAGCCCGCAGGCCTCCGCCTCCAGTCCGTCCGTCCCCTCCCCAGCAGGTCTGTGGGGCCAGATTGGAAGCACCTCTTCCAAGTCGTGTGACCGCTAGTCCCCCTCTGCCCAGCGCTGGCCAAGCCCCGCCTGGAGTGCTGCATCCAGCTTTGGCCGCCACAGTTGCAGAAAGACGCAGACAAGCTGCAGAGGGCTTGGAGGAAGGCAGCAAGGGCGCTCCCGGGGCTGGAGAGACTGGAGGAAATGGGCATGTTTAGCCTCGAGAAGAGAAGCCTGCGGGGCGATGGGAGAGCACTGTACACACACTTGAAAGGCTGCCCCCAAGATGAAGGCCAGGATCTCTTCTCAGTCATCCCAGAGCGCAGGACGCCAGATTTCAGCTGGATTTCAGGAAAAATCCCCTGACTGCCAGAGCAGTAGACAATGGAGCCAATGGCCCAGGACAGGGTGCCTCAAACTTTTCCAGCAGGGGGCCAGTTGAAAGGTGCTGGCCGCGGGCCGGAAGGGTGGTGCTGGCGGTGCGCACGGGCCGGTGAGGGGGTGCTGTGTCCGGGCGTGTGCGCTGAGGTGGGGGTGGGGTGTGTGGGGAGGGGAGGGGAGGGGAGGGGAGGCAGTGGCTTGCTCACTTGGAGATTGTTTTCTCTGAGCAAGCAAACCGCTGCATCCCCGCATGCGGGGCGAGGTGAGCGGCGGCGTGCGGGCAGGCGGTGGGTCCAAATGGGCATGGCGGGCTGGATCCGGCCCCTGGGCCTTAGTTTGAGGACCCATGGCCTGGGAGTGGTGGGCTCTCTCCCCGCAGAGTCACCCAAGGTGTAACTGGCCGCCCTCTCAGAGGGCTGGCTCAACTTGGTGTCCGGGGCTGAGCAGAGGGTCACAAAGATGGCCAGTGGCCCCTTCCAAATCTTCTGTTCTAGGAGCCTCTTGATTTCCCAATACTTTTCGTGGCACATTTTCGTTCCAGCCGGCAATAGCACACACACCTGTTCAAAACTGCCGCAACTGATGCATTTCTAAAGGGGGAAGCACCGGTCCTGGTGGGCCCGTGTATCCCAGGCGGTCCCAGGGGCTGATGCTGAGAAGGCCTGCCCCCCCCCCCCCCCCCGGTGGTTCTCTGAGGGCCCCGTGGCTGCAGGGGCCTGGGCGTTGGCCTCCTCTAGCGAGACCATGGCTCCATTATGCAGTGAGGACAAGAGGACTCCGAAGCGCCGGGGCTCCCTGCCCAGTTGATGGGCTGATTCTCATGCGAACCACAGTTCCCAGTGTGGTGAAGCATGATGGGTGCACATCCAAGCGTCACTCCTTCCCCTTGCTCCTTCCTAGGGTCCATCTGGGAAACCAGGCCTTGCAGGACCATCTGGACAGAAGGTAAGCAGGACCTGGCTGGAAGTGCACAAACGCCCTTCCGCCCGGCGACACCGTGGACTTCCCTTGTTCCCTTTTCTTTCAGGGCGAGCGCGGCTCCAGTGGAGAGAGAGGGCAGCCTGGAGAGAAGGGCAGAGCTGGGATGCCTGGAGGGCCAGGGAAGAGTGGCGAGATGGGCCCCATGGGGCCACGCGGCCCCTCTGGGGAAAGAGGTCTGCCTGGCCTTCCCGGTCCCTCGGGTAGCCCAGGGAGCCCGGGGTTGCCTGGGACGATGGTAAGAGGCGGGGGAGTGCAGCGACCTTTGAGGGGGCAAAGGGAGGAGGGCGCCCGCTGGACGGCCACAGCTGGGGCCAGGATGGGCTGCCGGGATCATTCCACAGCAATGAGGGCCAGAGTGCAGAAGGCGACGCTGCGCAGTGGGGGCCCGGCCCCAGCCGTCTCCGGAGGCATGCTCCCAAGCCAGCAGTGCGGGGGGGTGCGGGAGCAGCGGGCGGGCAGCACCAAAGCTGTGGGGCTGCCGCTGGCCCCTTAACAAGGGGTGGCACAATCGCGGAACTGGTGCTGGGGTGGGGGGGGGGCTGGGGCTGCGTGCTGGACGTGGCCCCCCTGGCGAATTTAATGCTGAGCAGGAAGCCACCAACTCCTGCCGTCTCTCTGCTTTGCTTTCCCTGGTAGGGAGACGTTATCAATTACGATGAAATCCGGAGGTTCATCAGACAAGAGCTGAACAAAATGCTTGACGGTTGGTACCGGCTTTGCAGGAGCAGGCTGGGAGTGCCGGGGCTGGGCAGGGGGGCAGCGGGAGAAAAGCCCCCCTGCATGGTTGCCACAGGCCTTTTCCCAGCAAGCTACTAAATGAACGGTCCTTGCTGGAGTGGGGGCACCCCTCCCCACCACTGCCGGCAAGCCACCCATGCCCAGAGAAGGGCCACCCATCAACAAACAGCAGAGCAAACACGGTGGTCTCTTTGCCCCCCCCCCCCCCGCAGAGCGGATGGCCTATTACACCTCCCGGATGCAGTTCCCAGTGGAGCTGGCTGCCCAACCAGGAAGGCCAGGACCCCCTGGTAAAGACGGCCCCCCCGGACGGCCAGGATCGCCTGGATCCCCTGGAATGCCTGGACAGATTGGGAGGGAGGGCCGGCAAGGCGTGCCCGGAATGCGTGGTGAGTGTGTCCCTTCTCTCTGTTCTCCTTTCGCTTCTACGCGCGGGTGGCCAGTCGGCCTGCCTGTCCTGGGGGCAGCGGGCGGGGCGGGCGGCTCCCCTTGCCTCGAAGGCCTGGGGTCTCGTCGCGAGGCCATGCTCCATCTCATCAGCCAATGGAATAGGCCCCAGCATGGTGGGAGGCGCACGTCCTCCCGCCCGCCCTTCCAAGGAGGCCCGGGCCGACCCAGTCTCAGCAGCCTGCGGTGGGAGAGGGAAGCCGAGGAGATATGGAGACATGTCGCCCACAGGAGGAGGAGGCCAGCACGGCCTCCTCCTTCTCCTGGCACCAATCTGGAGCTGAGAAACAGGTTCTCTTCTCTTGGGGAGGCTGGGGCTGATGAGGCCTTGGGGGACCAGCAGGACCCCCAGCCTGGGACGACGTGGCAAGGGGGCTGCTGCAGGAGAGGTGAGGGCCAGGGCACGGCCACCCACCACCACCGGGAAGACACGGCGGCGGGTGATTGTTGTTGGGGAGTCCCTGCTGAGGGGCACTGAGCCAGCGGTGTGCCGCCCCAGCCTGGAGATGGAGGTTTGCTGACTGCCGGGCGCACGCATCCAGCACGTGAAGGACAGAGCGGAGCGTCTTGTTCGCTCCGGGGGTCACCAGCCAGTCCTGGTGATCCATGTGGGCACAAACGACGTGGCCAGGCAGGGTGTGGTTGGGATCACCAGGGACTTTGAGGCCTTGGGGAAGAAGCTCAGGGAGCTGAAGGCCCAAGTGGCCTTCTCGTCGATCCTACCAGTCCGGGGATTTGGGCCAGGAAGGGACAGGAGGGCCTCCAAGGTGAACGACTGGCTTAGGGTGCGGTGCCAGAAGGAACGCTTCGGGTTCCTTGACCACGGCACTCGGTTTCTTGCCAATGGACTTCTGGCAAGGGATGGGTTACACCTCACGAGGATGGGGAAAAGGCCCTTTGGAGATGCTCTAGCGAACTTCGTCCAGAAGACTTTAAACTGAGCTGGGGGGGTCAGGCGCCCCAGGAACGTGTCTGCACTGGACAAGTGTGGGGGGAGGATCAGGGTTCTGGGAGCAGGGTTTTAGAGATACTTCAGGGACTGACAGAACTCCTACAGAGAGGGGCCAGGTATCAGGCAGGGTGGGAGGAAGGAGGAGGCTGGGAACTCCAAGGAAAGGAAGCGGTGGGAAGGAGCTGAGGTGCATGTACACCAATGCCAGGAGCATGGGTAATAAGCAGGAAGAGCTTGAAGCTCTCCTGGGGATAGGAGAGTATGACCAGGTGGGGATCACGGAAACTTGATGGGATGAAAGACAAGACTGGATTGTAAACATAGAGGGGCACCACCTGTTTAGAAAGGACAGGAAGGGAATGAGGGGCGGGGGCGTAGATTTATATGTCATGGAAGGGACTGGATGCAGTGAGATAGAATGCAGCGCAGATGGGGATCTGGTAGAGGCAGTCTGGGTGAAACTTAGGGGTTTTGACAGGGAAAGAGACCTGACAGTGGGGGTATGTTATTGCCCTCCAGATCAACTTGAGACCCTGGATGATGTCCTGACAGACCAGATTCTAAGGATATCTTGGGGGAGAGACACAGTAATTATGGGAGATTTCAATCTCCTGGATAGTTGTTGGGAGACTCACTCGGCGGTGACAGCCAGGTCACGTCGCTTCCTAGAAGCTATAGAGGGAGGGTTTTTCACACAGAGGGTCCAAGAGGTGACAAGGGGGGGGAAACATCCTTGACTTGGTCTTGACCAATAGGGAGGAGCTGATAGATGAAGTACAGATTAGGGGAGCTCTGGATGCGAGTGTTCACTCCATCCTTTGCTTTGAGATCAGGGGACTGGGGACATGCAGCAGGTCGAGCACTAGAAGCTGGGACTCCAAGAGGGCCAACTTTGGCCAACTGAAGGCCACACTGGGGAAAGTCTCCTGGGAGAGGTTACTGGAGGGTAAGCGAGTTGAGGAGGGGTGGCTAGCACTCAAAAGGGAGGTTTTGGAGGTGCAAGCCTTGACGATACCTCTAGTCAGTAAGGTGGGGAGGCAGAGGAAAGTGGCGCCATGGATGCGAAAGGAGGTGGTTAGAAGGATTAGACAAAAGAGGAACCTCCATAGGAATTGGGTACTGGAGGAAATAGACAAAAGGGTGTACCAGGAGGAGGAGGCCTGTTGCAGAAGGGTTGTTCACAAGGCTACGGCTGATTACGAGCCGAGACTTGCCAAGAATATCAAGAGCAACAAAAAGGGCTTCTTTCAGCATGTAAATAGAAAGAGGAAGGGGAGACAAGTGGTGGGATCACTAAATAAGGAGGAAGGAGATCCAGTGACTGGTATGAGGGAACAGGCACAGATGCTAAATGCAAAATTTTGCCTCTGTGTTCTCCCCAAAGCAGGATGGGGGATATCTGCATAGGAGTTTAGATGAGGCTGGGGACTTAGGAGCACAGATTAGAGTCACCCCCCCTTGAAGTCGAGGGGCTCCTCAGGGCATTGGACATTACAAAGGTGCCAGGCCCTGACGGGTTACACCCAAGAGTACTTAGAGAGTTGGCAGGGGTTCTCTCCCGCCCTCTGGCCTCCATTTTTGAGACCTCATGGAGAACAGGTGAAGTTCCCGAGGACTGGTGGGTGGCATCAGTGGTCCCAATTTTCAAAAAGGGTAATCGAAGGGACATGCGGAATTACAGACCTGCTACCTTACATCCATTGTAGGAAAAACAATGGAAAGGCTCATAATAGAGAGAGATCTAGTGATGGGAGGCTGACAGCCGCACAACACGGTTTCCGCAAAAACAGGTCCTGCCAGACAAACCTTGTGGAATTCTATGACAAGGTTTCGAGGTGGCTGTATGGAGGGGATGCAGTGGATGTGGTATACCTGGATTTCAGCAAGGCCTTTGACAAAGTGCCCCATGATATCCTGGTGGAAAAACTGAGGAGTTTTGGGATACACCAAAGCACTGTCCAGTGGATTAGGGCATGGTTGACTGACCGAAAGCAGAGGGTAACCAGTAGTGGGGAATCATCAGGATGGTGGCCAGTGACAAGCGGGATCCCCCAGGGCTCTGTCCTGGGGCCGATCCTGTTTAATCTTTTCATTAACAACATGGAATAAGGGGTGAACAGTCTGCTGATCAAATTCGCAGGCGATACTAAAACTGGAGCAGTGGCCACAACTGAGGAGCAGGTACTCCAGATCCAAAAGGATCTGGACAGACTATGGAAGTGGACAGGAGACAACAGGATGGCGTTCAATGTGTATAAGTGCAAGGTCTTGCACTTGGGGCATAGGAATAGGTGTCATAAGTACAGGACTGGGGACAAGTGGCTGGAGAGCAGCACTTGTGAAAGGGACCTTGGGATACTTATTGACTGCAGGCTGAACATGAGCCAGCCGTGTGATGCGATGATCAAGAGGGCAAACGCCACCCTTGGTTGCATAGCCAGAAGTGCGGCTTCTAGATCGAGAGAGGTATTCCTACCACTCTACACGACTCTGGTGCGCCTGCAACTGGAGTATTGTGCTCAGTTTTGGGCCCCTCATTAACGAAAGAATATAGCCAGGTTGGAGTCAGTGCAGTGTAGGGCCACAAGGTTGGTGGCCGGTTTGCAGGGGATGGGGTATGAGGCGAGACTGAGGGAACTGGGTCTCTTCAGCCTGGAGAAGAGGAGACTCAGAGGGGAAATGCTGGCGACATACAGGTATGCGAGGGGATCTCACACAGAGGTGGGTAGAGACCTGTTCTCCCCTGCAGAGGAAGGCAGGATGCGCTCTAACGGAGCAAAGCTCAGGGAGCCAAGGTTCCATTTGGATGCCAGGAAGCACTTCCTGACAGTCAGGACCCCGAGGGTGTGGAATGGGCGTCCACGGAAGGTTGTTGTGGCCCCATCGGTGCGGGTGTTCAAAGATAGGCTGGACCTGCACATGATGGGCATGTTGTGAGCAGAGCCGGGTGGTGCCGGAGGGCAGACTAGATGGCCCGGAAGGACCCTTCTAACTCGCTCTATTTCTATGTTTCTGTGTTAAGCCCGATGCTTGCAGGCGACCCCGAATGCACTGTGGGTGGCTGGGCGTCCTGTAAGCTCTGAGCCCTTCTTTCTCTTGCTGCAGGAGAGCCTGGCGCCAAAGGAGAAAAAGGAGACAAGGGGATCGGGATCATGGGAGAGGCGGGGCCCCCAGGCCCACAAGGTAAAGGGCCTCTCCCCCGTGTGCGGGCTCCCTCTCGCAGGGGCCCACCTTCATGGGGCCTTGCTAACGTGTTGAAGCTTCCTGAAGATCAACATTGCTGGTCTGGTTCTTTTGCAGATTGGGGGTTATGGGTCCTACTTAGAGTAGACCCTTTGAAATCAATGGGAAGTCATGGCAAACTCAATTCCCCGATTTTAGTGGCCTTCTCCAGTATGAATAAGCCTGCATCCAGCTCCAGCACTGCGGTCCAGATTTACTCAGAGTAATCCCCGTTGGATTCAGGAGCTTGCTCCAGGGGATCCCATACCAGATTGGAGCCCTTGTGCTACCATTCCATTCTCTGCACATTTTAGCGCGGGTTTTTCTGAACCTTTTCACGCACGCTTCATGAAGCGAGCATTCCCATCTCGACTCGCGAGGGAGGGGCTGGTGGATTGTTCCGCGCGAGTCAATGCAGGGTGGCTCCCTTGTGCAGACGCTCGAGACGCATTCAAATGCGGTGGCGGCACCTCTGCGCAGCAAAGGGCAAAGGAGCCATGCTGGCTCCCCTCTGCAGGGAGGCGTCCCCTCTTGGGCCGCTGGCTCGCTCCCGGTGCACCCCTCTCGAGCTGCAGTGGATGGTCGGGCAGTGAAAGCCTCCTTTTCCCTGGCATGCGGCCGCAGGGCCAGGGCCAGCAGTTGGCGTCGCTGGGCACTGGCCTGAGCCTCGGGCCGGGGCCAGGGTCGGGGCCCGCCACAGTACTCTCCCACGCTGGAGGGGGCCTTTGGCACTTCACAGGCGGAGCACCTGCCTGCGTATCTGGTTCGATTTTTAGATTGGCAAATCAGCGAGTGCGACGCGTGAGCAGCATCACATACCTGTGAAGGAACAAGGGTCCCCAGCCTGGGCCTTCCTACCGTTGGCAGAAGTGGGGAGGGCAAACAGTGTGCAGAAAGGAGAGGGTGGGGGGAGAGAGATCCTTTGTGCTTTTGAATGGCATGAAATGCCCCGCTCCACCATGCTCTCCTTTCTCTCTGCAGGGATCCAGGGACCGCCCGGGTACGGCAAGCTCGGCCTTCCGGGGCCTATGGGACAGCAGGGAATTCCAGGCATCCCGGGCCCCCCAGGAATGACAGGGCCTCCTGGGAAAGAAGGTCGCTGCAACCCTTCGGATTGTTTCGGCATGATGCCCCTGGAGCAGCCCATGTACCAGCCCAAAAGCATGAAGGGGCCTTTAGGCTGAAGCACGCTCTCCTCCTTTCCAAACGGGACTCCACTGGGAATAGCCAAAGAGCTGGTCTTCGCGACTGGTCGAGGATGATTGTTTTTTCATTGTTGTTAATATTTGGACTATCGTTTTCTTCAGGGGGTTCAACCTCTCATGATGGCATTTTTAAAAACCTCCACCACCACCAGTCTGCATGTGTTTCTGTGCTTGCATGCCTTGTGTTCGAAAGGGGAGTCACTCTTGTCATTTCTGGACAGCAAAATACATCTCAGAAGGATGCTTCAGCCTTTCAGTTGCGATGGGCAGGCCTCATACATTATTTCCATAACTTTCCCATTGATTAGGTAGTAATGATTGTTCTTTCAATGGTACAGGCAGGCACGATCCACCAGGAAGTTCCAGGAAGAGCGCAAGGACGTGGAGGAGTGGCAGCTGTTGTTTCAGTGGAACTCATGTGGGAAGCATCCTAATAGAGTTTCTTTTTAGCATGAGTTTTAGTTGCTGTTGGGAAGCTTAGGGGGTAGATTTAGAGGGAGAAAGTTCCACAGTGGCATGAACAGCACAATTCCATGCATGTCTTCTCTGAAATACACTGTCTGAATTTAGCAGGCCTACTCCTGGGTAAATGTTGCAACCTCCCAGCACAATTCTGTGCAGGCGTACACAGAATGGGTCACATCTCGCCTGGTGAGGCAGAGTGCCCAGCCATTGTGCTTACACACTTACTTAAGAGTAAGTCCCATGAACTCAACAGGCATTACTTCTAAGCTGAGATGCTTAGGATTGCACTGTAAGGGATTCTTTTAAAGGGTTTCTCCTCACTATCAAGTAGTATACTATTCATGGATTTCTTTTTTTAAAAATGGTGGATGCTGAAAATACTGACAGGTTTGAAGTCTTAGAAATGTCTGTGCCTTAGCTATTCTGTCTTCTGCAGCTAAAAATCTAAGGAGCTCATAAAACTAAGCATCAGCAGAAAAATCTGTCGTACGAAGGTAGTGGTGGTGTTTTGGGGAGGTGGGATCATTTTGTGCATTTTGGTGTAATTACAGTTTTTTAAAATCTCCTAAATTCTATTTTCTTCCATATCTATTTTATGAAATGTGAAATGCATGGAAGGCAGGAGTGCTATACGTTGATTTTATTGCAAGCCGTCACTCTTCTTTAATATTACTGAAGCATCCATTGTGTATATATATATATATATGGGAGAGAGACCCAAAGAAACCTGAACAAAGCATTATGTCCTTCTAGCTGCTGGCACCAAAAGGCTTTAGAACTGAAAGACCCTGGCAAAACATCTCTTGGGGCGGAGAGGTACAGCTTTTGTTGTCCCCCCCCCCCAGCCCCTACTTGCCGCTTGGGGACACTGACACACGTGCAGATTAAAGCTTTTTTGCTTGAGAATGTCCTGTGGGGGGCGGGGGGCGGTCAGACCGTGTTCCCAAAGGGAGAAGCCTGCAGGCCCCCAGTCACTCTCCTTCCGCTGCAGTGCAAGCTGGGCAGGTTGCCCCCCCCCCCCCGGGCTTCTGGATGCAGAACTCTCCAGGAGGGAGGGGTGGTGAGTGTCTGGAGCATCAGTGGGAGCCATGAAGCAGGTCCAGCTGCAATCGTGGTCCAGGGGGTGTATGCAGTGGAGAACCTACCCCTTTCCCAGGGGCTAGCCGCCCTCCAAACTATTTAAATAAATGGTGCCTTTGTTTCCTAATCAGCCTTCAGCTCCTATTCCTTTCAGCCTTTGGCTCATAGGCCAGGATTCTGTTTGCCCAGGGACCGGCTGCCCTGATGCCTTTTTTCTGAGGAGCAAAGGGACTCTGCGATGACCAGCCTCCCGTTTTAAATAAAATGAGGCAAGGGCTGCAACTGGAGATGACGGCAACTGAACTGTCTAAACTTGAGACTCCCTTTCAAAAAGTGGGGGGCTGTGTATGTGTGTGTGAGAGAAGAGAGCTACCCAGTTCGGCCAGCCATTGCTGAACAGGAAATTAGATTGTGCAAGAGATGTCTGGCCTGGCAGCGAGGTGTGTGAAAAGGATCTTGGCGGTGCAGTCGGTCACGAGCTGCACGTGGGTGATCCAGGTGATGCAACTGCAAAGAGGGCAAATACGATTTGAGGCCGTGCCCACAGGAGCGTAGCTTCGAAATCGCAGGAAGCGGTTCTTCAGGGTCTCTTGCATCACATTCATGGGCCCTTTGCCCGCCATGTGACACCTCTAATTCTAATGACAGATGCAAAACTTCTCAAGTGGGGAGCCCACAACAGAACTTTAATCATTCAGGGCAGGCGGCCCGTTGCAGAGACGAAATGTCACTCCAACCGCCTTAAGTTATTAGGATGTGGAAAACACTGAGGGTGTTCAAGCCAACATTTCATGGATGAAATGTTGGTCAAATACTGACCGACAACGTTACTTGAATCAAAAGCAGGGCTCAGAATCAGTTCAGCTAACCAACTGCTCCCGCCAGTTGTTTGAGGAATCACTCTAGAGGAATCACATTTTCAGCTCTCCAGATTGCCGGCCAAAACATTACTTGCTGCATCAATGAATTGGTGGCATCTCATGAGTGGCAGCTTGACGGCAGCCTTTTCAGTTACTGAGTGGCAGTTCTTGGCAGCTTTTCCCTTACTGGGACAACTCCACGGTAGACCCGTTCACAGTGAAGAACAATGAGGCGGGCAGGGATTTCTGCGGCAAAGCAGGTGTGGCTCAAGCTGTCTGGGGATGTCATCTTTCTCCGCTGGGTGGGAGAATTTTTCTACCTGCTCCCCATTTCTGCTTCTCACCTTCAAAGATCCAGGTGGACTCCACAGCCTACAGCCTAACAGTCCCTGGATGGCCACAGCAGGCTTTGCTCACTCCCTTCCTTCAACTGTACCAAGAAGAATGTGTACAATTGCACAGATCCTGGACTTCCTGACTCTGGACTAAGGCAGCATCTGGCACCTGGACCTTTGGACATTGCAGCAGATCACATGGTGCCTTCATAGAATCATAGAACAAGAGAGCTGGAAGGGGCCATGGAGGCCATCGGGTGCAGCCCCCTGCTGCTGCAGGACGCCAAGCCACACCATCCCACTCAGGTGGCTGCCCAGTTTCTTCTTGAATGTCTCTAGCGTGGGAGAGCCCCCCACCTCTCTGGGCAGCTGGGCCCACTGCTGTACTGCTCTGGCAGTGAGGGGACTTTTCCTGATCTCTGACCTTAATCTGGGTTGTCGCAGCTTGAGTTGCAACCTGATTCCATGTCTTACACTTTGGTGTGGAGGATGTGAGTTCTTCAAGGTGGCTACCTGAAGAATTACCGTTACGGGAAAGTAATCTACCTTTCTTCACTGCTTGGTTGGAACTCGCTTCAAATACAAGGATTAGTTCTGCACTCCACATAGCAAAAAAATGGAACCTATTCAGAAGAGGGCAACCAAGATGATCAGGGGACCATGTACCAAGGCCAAGAAGGAAGAGAGAACAAACCGGATATGCGTATGAGATGAATTGGGGAACTGGAGTAGGTTCCTTGCCTCCCTTACGATGGTGTCCTCAACTACTCATGGGGCTCTTGTGATGAGATCCATACCCCGCAGAGTTCTGTCTGGAAGGAGATCCGGAGGGCTGTCGAACAGGGCCGGGAGGACCAAGCTGTGTCTGAGCACCTCTGGATTTGTCCGGAGATGAGCAAGACTTCTCGCCCAATGGAGGCAGCTGTGGCGAAGCAGCCCACCCCAACCACCCAACTCAAACCACAGTGGACCTCGCACAGCCTGCCAGTGCTCACTGGCCAGACAACTGCGGCCCTGAGTGCCCAGTGGGAATTCTGTCCTTGCCCTCGGCCTGGTTCCACTAGGGACGGGTTGGCAGGTAGCACCCCTTGGGGGTTTCTGTTTGGAGGCATTGGGGGAGTGTGGCATCTTAAGGCAGGCAGGGCAAGAGTTGGGGGTATAGCATGCCAAGCCGGGTTTGGACCAGAGCATGGCCCGGGGGCCCGGGGGCAGCCACCCTGCTGAAGCGGAGCAGGTGAGGGCTTGGTTCGTGCCCGGAAGGGGGCCCATAGTCATGACGGAAGCAAGGTAAGCTATCCATGCAAAACTCAGTAGATTATTTTCTCAGGTGAGAGCTGGGAGGAGAGGAGGGACAGGCATGGAGTGCGGAGGACAGGAAGTGGGCAAGAGCAGGCCTCAGAGCTTTCCCCGGCCCTTACCATCGCTTCAGTCTGGGACTCCTCACTCTTTGGGCCAGCAGGCATATGTGGCCTTTTGGGAGTGCGGCTTCCCTGCTCCTTCAAAACAGATGGCACGGGGGGCACTATCCATCGCTGCACCCTCATTTCCCAGAAGGCAAACTGGTGGCTGGTCCACGAACTGCAGCGGCATCAAGCTCAGAGCGACCAAGCCCCTCCTCTGAACCTGAACACAGATGGTGCCAGGGGCAACTCTCTGCTTTCAGGTATTTCATCTTTCCTGTGAAAAATTACGTTTCTCTTTAAAAATCAAGGGACAAAATCCAGCATGGTCCGGGGCCCAAAGATGAGATGACGGGCACCAAGCTGGGGAGCGTGAGAGAAATGGACCCGCTTGCGGCATTGCGCCACGCTTTCAGAGTCCCCTGCACTTGGCTGTGATTCATTATTTTAATGGTGATGCTTTCCAGATGCCCCAGAAGCCTGCAAAGCAAATAATGCATCACAAGCATGCCTGTGAAGGGTCGGTCTCTTTTTCCCAAGCACAGTCCTTTCCTGCAAGGACTTGGGGGTGAACTGCTGTTAGTCTCAGGATCAACGAAAATCCTCTGAGGCTGGTGATGGCAGTAACGGGGGCTCAATCGGCATCCCACTATTTGTACCCCACTACTGCAACTCTGAGTTTGGGGGCCCTTGGTCCACAGCTGGCATGTGGCTTCTTTTCTCAGCCTGTTTCTAAATCGGAGCCTCTTGACTTCCAAGCCAAGAAAGGATAATTTTGATGAGGTCATGTGGGCTTCTGAGCTGTACAGAATTCTGCCTCAAGCTGCTTCTCCAATATTCCAGATGTCCAGATCCTTCAAGATACAGGGAAAGCCAGTGAGGTGCAGTGGTGAGAACGTTGGGCTGGGATCTGGGAGACTCAGGGTCTACTCGTAGTCCCTGCTCAGCCATGGAGCTGGCCTGGTGATTCTGGGCTGGTCACAGACACTCAGCTCATCCTTCCTCCAGGGCTGCTGCTGTGGGATAAGACTGAGAGGCAGAAAAGAATTATGGAAACTGCCTTAAGTTTCACGGAAGCAAAAATTAGAACCCAGATTGCCTGAGTCCCACTCCAGCACTCCTAAGCGGTACATCGCACTGGTTCTCACTGGAGAATTACAGGATGATCCATTTGTGTCCAATCCCCCATTTTCATGAAGTATGGAAGTGACTTTTAACAGCATGGCCACCAGTGAATACAAAAGATGGTTCCAGTAAAAAAATTATCCAATACCTTCTCCCACAAAGAAGCAGCTGCTGGCATCGTCTTTTCTTTATTTGCATCTAGAAACAATAAGCACACCGGCTGGTGGAGATTAAACAGTATATTCACAACGCTGAATAACACAGCACAGCACTGATTTTGTCTGTTGTAATCAGGCAAGAAAATGTAGCATAACATACAATATTGGTGAGCAGAGCTGTCGAATTCTCTGTTCTGACACCGGGAACCCTAAAAGAACAGCAGCGGAGAGACCTTGGCAGAGCCAGAGCCTAGCACCTCTGCAGTTCGGGCCCACGCGAAAGGAACGCCGCTCTCGGCACCTACGTGCCTCTGAAGGCTCAAGTGATATAATGAAGTACCCCTGATTTGCAGGTCAGTGTTGAGTCTCTCTCAGCACAGGCTGAAGCAAGTGGCCAGTGGCTTTCCAGGTTTTGGGATCTTCTCTCATCCTGAGTCTTCTCGATTCTAAATAATGTAGTCTCTTTGATTAAAATACACAGCTGCATTCTGTTTAGACTTTCACCCAGGAGCTCACTTCCAAATGAGGCAGCTCGGAAAAAACAGTTTGTGCCACTCTGACTCCTCCTCCACAATACATCCATCTTCCGGGGCCATTTTCATACATGCTCCCAAAGGTGTGAAGGTGCTTCAGGGAAGTTTTGGATGCCTTGCGCCACCAGCAGTTAGCTGAATTAGGCAACTCCTTATTAAAGAAAAGGTGCAGTGTCAAATAGCCGTGGAACATTTGCTGAATAAGACATAGATCCACTGTTGTGGCTGCAGCAGACGGCAAAGCAGCAATCCACTGATTAGGCAAGAGGGACAGTCCAACTCCCATCTCTGTTCCTGCTTAAAGCCCTGCATATCATATTGAATCACCAGTAAGAAGAGTTTACAGGCAAGGATTGTGGGTCGCGTTGCATGACCAGCCTCATTAATGCTTCAAGAGACAGTGAAGACTCCAGTGCCGCGCATGACGTTTTGCACCACACCTGTCTGCTGCAGAAGCTATGTGAGAAGGGACCTCCCTGGCCCCACAAGTGGAATGGGAAGGCATGGCCGCCTCCTTCACAAGACGTGCAAGGAGCTGGCCCTCCCCTCTTCACTGAAATGTTGGAGCTGGGTTCCTCGTTCTTCGCTTTCTCAAGGGTGACCCTGGTCATGCAGGACCTCCCGAGAAGCTTCCATCTTCAGGAAGTTGTTGGCCGTCTCAGAGTATGCTCAATCTAGGGCCCTGAGGAATATGGCTGCTCTAAGGTACAAGAGCACACCAGGCTGTTGGCAGAGCAGGGCCCGTGTTTCTGGTCAGTTGGCAACCTGGAAAGCAAGAGAGATGGAGCAACAGTTGTAGGCCTGAAGCTTCATTGCTCAGCACCCACAGAAGTTAGTCCAGACCCACACGATGTGTCTCTCTTTTCCTGCTTCCTTGTATGGATTCAAAGGGAAAACAAATCACAGTGGACTTCCAGGACACAAAAGACAGCTCTTGCCACTGGCGGCAGGACTATTACTTGATATAATTTAAAATTACCTACATATCTTTGGGATCTAAGACTTCCACTGTATGTTGCTGGGTTTTGTATCATGACCTCCACAAGAAGTGTCTTGCTTGATTAAAACAAATGGAAAGGAAAGGAACGGACAGGACTGTTCTTATTCATTCATTCATTTGGAACACTTGTATGCTGCCCCATTCACAAAAGCCTCGGGGCGGCTTCCAATACAAATAAATACTATACAATTATATTAAAAATCTGGAGAGATCCCAGGAAGATATAAAATCAATACATAAATTTAACAATTAAAATAACGTTTAAATAAAAAGGTCTTGGCCTGGCGCCTAAAAACAAGTAACGACGGCACCAGGCTCTCTGGGGTCTTTATTTTATGCATCTGCTGTCTGCTTCTGCTAGTACAGGATGCCTCAGAGAGACAGTGCCTCATGGTCAGGTCTTTTATGGAATACTCCGTGTCCTCTAACTATCAAGAATAGTGAACATTTACTTCCAAGGGGAATTGTGGCAAACCAGGAACACTCAGGAACCCCAGCTAAACCAGAGCTAATACAAATTATCCAGGAGGAAACAGGCTGTAATTCCAGGACTCTGGATTCCCAGCCGCCAAATCCAGCTCACAAAACTGAAGCACAACTGCTTGTTCTAACTCCAGGTCAGGAAGAAAGCCAAGATTTATGACTTCTCATTGACTTCAATGTGGGCAACCTTTTTATGACTGATCTGCCAGTTCAGATCATGAACAGTGAGATTAACTGCATGGGATAAGCCATGGACAGAGGTTGCCTGAGGATACTTTGCTCTGATTTGTGCTCGGACCCACCTTCTTTTTCCGCCACGCTTGATCAACCATCACATCCTTGTCCAGCAAACTTACTGAGCTCTGGCCCAAAACTAGAACAAGCAGGCTGTGCTGGCGATGCGTGGTCTGAGTCGGAAATTAACCCAAGAGATTCTGCATGCACAGGTACGTCTCCATCACTTCTTCCACCAAGCTCGCACCAACAGATGGTGGTTTTATGGCAGAAATCTCCCTTTTGTCTGCTAAAACAGAGACTCTCGTGGATGCAGAACCCTTCACAACTGTTCCTTCTTTCACATTTTTACCACAAAAATGAACGCATTCTGCTTTCTTGCAGGTTCGTGTGTCCCAGGTTCATTTTTTGTTGTTGTTGTTTTAAATTTCATTCCCTGGCTCAATATGAAACTGTAAAAAATATTTATAATGTTATCTGTGGCACCAGTCTTACCACAAAGGTCATGTCGCTTGCCATACGGAACGGTTGATATCATGCTCAGCCACTGTTGACTTTCTGCCTTAGCTCTTGCATATCACTTTTTAAGTTGCTGTTCAAGCGACAACTTTTTCCTGCTCAGGACAGAAAGGCAGTGAAAGGCAGCTTCGTGTGAACCCCCATTCCATGCATTTTGAGCACGCTCTTACAGCGTCACTGTCTTTGTGTTTGGTGCAGACTTTGGTTACGAAAGCATCCCGGCACAGCTACAGGGGGAAATCAAGTGCAAAAATAGCACAATTGTGCTAAAAATTAGCACAATTAGGAAATTGCTAATTGAGGCAAGTGTGTAGCAAGCCAGACATGGGGAAATGTACTTTCACATCCAAAGTCAGAGCTTTCCCCAGGGAGCTCCACTGTGTGTGCCGCTCAAATGCTAATGCCCCTTTGAGGAACTGCTGTGGGCACCAGCACAAAATGGCTTCAAAGGATGTGGCTAGTCACATAATGGCTGTTCAGCAGCCCCGAGGGAGGGGCGGGGAGGGGAGGGGCAGAGTAGCCAGGCTAGTGGGCATCGGGACATGGGAAGCGGTGCCTCTGACCCTGCCCAGTCGTCTCCCAGCCACATGGCTCTGTTCCCTCAGTTCCGCCTCGCCGTGCCCAGCCGCCCTCCCTCCCTCGCCCAGCCTGGCTGCCTCTCTCCCGCCCACCTGCTGCTTCCTCCACTCCTGGGCTCTTGCCCTCTGCCTTGCATTCTCTTCCCGCCTACCGAACAGCGCGAGGAGGCTCAGGAGCAGGAAGGGGGGCCCGCTGCTCTCACGTTGTTTATTAAATGCTGCTCTTCGAAAGGGGCAGGACTTGAGCAAGCACCTTTGGGTGTGCTTATGAGGGCACGCTGAGGACCCCTGCTCTACACCCCTTGTCCACCAGCTGGGGGGACACACGTGCATGCGCACACAAGCACATACTAAAATAAATAATACATATAGGATTTAGGAGGGCAAGCACTCCCATTGACCCCACCCCACTCCAATGAACAGTCATGGCCCTTGGGGCCACAAGGACTGCGCACCTCTGTTCTATATTCTCCTAGTTTCCCCCTTCTCGCATGTCATGAGATCTTTCATGTTACATGCACATTACATCTTTCATCATACGCTGCTCTCTGCTCTTTATGCACCCACTGCTGGGAGCCTGCTTGCAACGAAGAAAAGTTG
The DNA here is from genome assembly GCF_004798865.1 of Varanus komodoensis. NCBI lineage: Eukaryota > Metazoa > Chordata > Lepidosauria > Squamata > Varanidae > Varanus > Varanus komodoensis. The sequence goes on from NW_025335440.1 coordinate 1,423,976, forward strand.
TCAAAAACGACTTCTAACACCCAGAATTTTCAGTTCACTCTGCTATTTTCCACGTGCCAGATCTCCTGGGTGCTGAGCACTGTCAGAATCCCGGAATCTCAATTTGAGAAGAGGAAATAAAACTCGGGGTCACAGGAAAGATCAATCGTTATGAACCTCCACGTCTTTATTGCCTATCCCAGGTTCCCGCGGTTGACTCACAATAATGCATTACCAGGCTAGCAGAGATAAACTCGCTGCAAAGCTGCAATACCATTACAGGGCATTTATAGGTACACAGGTACAGGGCAATTGATGACAGAATGCAGAGATTACAATAAGATTCTGAGGTCATCACATACAGAACAGATAAAGAAATGTCAGTCAATCACACTGTAACAATGAGATTAAAATATTTCTAATTGCCTGTATTGACACTTTAGTTGAGTAACTTGAACCCATCTCCAGGTCTGCTCAGACATGCAAATTCAAGCTACTAGAAACTATTCATGATAAGCTCAGTCCCTTAGGACTCTAAACATTCTGCATGATCAGGGCACATGAAGCCCTCTGGGCTATCAAAAGATTATTGTAAACTGAATTCCAACAATGACGATTTACAATGTATATTTGGGCTAAAATGGCCTGTCTACTGTAGCTTACAGCTAAAGGTGAGAGAAAGGAGTGGGGGATGAAGGCCATTTTAAATAGTGACAGCTTGGTTTTGAGAAGGAAGACAGGATTTGATCCCACAATGCAAAGGCACACAGGAGTAATGCTTTTCAGACAGGATTTATCCAAATTTTCCCAACAGCACTTCCCAGTATCTCTCTGCCAGCGCATTTACATAGGGCAGTGCACAGTGTCTGTTCTGTAAGCTCAAATTATATCCTGTTGCATTTTCATTGGTTGCTTAGCGTTAGCTAATCAGGTGGGAAGAAAAGCCACTTGATTGGCTGCTGGCTAAATCTCAGGTGCAGACAGCTCTTTTTGCATCTGTGCGCTTTGTATTTCAACTCCTGACCTTTTGGCAAATATCCCTGGGCTTTATCACCACCCGGAATTCATTCAGCTACTTAACTGTTTCTGCCCCGTGACACATATTCCATGCAGTGCAGAGGGAGGCGGACAAGCTGGATGAATCCCCTATGAACTACTGGCATGCCCCCCACCAATGTTGGATTTTGCTCTCCCAAATGGGACTTGGGGGCTTCTGCACAAGATCACAAGCTTCAGTAGAGCACAGAATTTAATTGCCCTCCACAAATTTCTCCTCCATCTCCTCTTTTTTTAATTTATTTAAAACTTTTTCTATACCGTTCCTTCAAAGATGTCTCGGGATGGTTTCCCCCTAAACCACACTGTATGCCATCTCCTCCCTTCTGCAGCCCTGCCGGCACTGCCACCTTTTACTTATCTGCCCCCTTCCTATGACCTCCACCTTGACCTTCCTGCATATATTCCTGGCAGCAGTAGAGGCTGGTTTCCAAAGGAAGTTTAGGGCTGTGCGATGGCCCATCCAGGAAGTCCTGAGAGGCTTGGTACCCACAAAGTCCCATGATGCCGCCAGGCGGTGCAGTGCTTTTAAACAATTTGCATAGTGTAAGAAAAGCCAGAAAAAGGCATTGGGAACCTCAGCTTCTCAAGGTGCTTAAGGTGCGTGCACCTTGCACACAGGCCCATTCCTCTGAAGTGTGAGCCACCAGCCCCAAAACTGCTGCTGGGCCAGGCCAAGTCTGCCTTCTGTTCCATCTCCATTCCTCTTCCTTCCTTTTTATTCTTTCTTTCTTTCTTTCCTTATTTCATCCTGAACAAGCCATGGCGAATTCTCAGGAAGGGATGGGGTGGGCAGTGTCAGGACATGAGCAAAAGCTTTGCCATAATATGGCTGGTAAAAGCCTGACACTGTAAGAAGAGCTGTAGACTTAAGATGGGAATCCTGGTTTTGTTAGAATCCATGTTACAAGTCTTGCTTCCCACACAGACCTTTGAGATGCACATGCTTGCCCAGCCCTTGGATATGCTAGTTGTTTACCTGTCTACAAGGTTCTTTCTGTATTGTATGGTCTTAATCCCATTCAAGCCCTTTTGTTTTATTCTAATGATCCCCACCTGCCTGTTTTAAGACTCCATCTTTGCAGTCCCTTTGGGGGCTGCCTACATGCCACATGCATTCCCTCTATGTCTGCATAAACTGAAAATGTTCTTAGGATGGTACACCCCCCAGCGGACTCTGTGGGTGGCTTTCTTTTTTGCACTCCTGCCAGTAGGACACTTTGGGCATTGCTCTGCCTCGACAGGAGCAGGAGCAGGAGCAGGCCCAAGCGCTTGGGAAACGCAGGCAGTCAGTTCCACTGCATGCGGTGGGGCTCGCTCTGGCCATGCGGCGGCATGCAAATGCCATCAATAAATGCATGCTCAGGGCGCACTCCTACACGGGGCTGGGCCGGAGGCAGCCCTGCAACGCCGCCCGGGGCATCGGAACGCCGCAGGGCTTCTTGCGGTCGGCCCCGCGTGGGCCCCTGCAGCGAGGCTGCCCACCCGAGACCAGCAGCCCACGCCGCCCTCGGCTTCCCGCGCCTCCCCAGCTCTCCGCTGACACACCGGCGGCCCCGCCCACCCTGGCCGCCTGACGGGCGCTCGGCGAGCCTGCCGCCCAATAGGATGCGCCGGGGGCGGGGCTGGGCGGGGCGAGGCGGGAGAGGCAGGAAGGGGCGGGTAGGCGCGGCGGCCCGGCCGGCGGGGAGAGGCTCAATGGCGGCGAGTTACCCGTATGGGCAGGTAAACGGGTGAGAGGGAGCGCGAGCCGCCGCCGCGGGGGCTGATGGGAGCCCTGGGGGCGGACAAGCCCACCTGTTGCCCAGGCGACGGAGCGCCTCCTGTACGCGGCGGGGGCGCCGTTGCGCCGGCAACGGGGCGCGGCGGGGCAGGAGGCGGGGGCGGGGGCGCTGCCCGGGGGGTGCGAGGCCGGGCGGGGGTCGGGCGTCATCTGCGCCTCGCCCTCGCCGTGGCTGGGGAGCCTGCTTCACTCCCAGCGGGGAACAGCGAGCGGCCCGGCTCGGCCTGAGGCCTGCCCCCAGGTTTATGGAGGGGGCGCGGGGGCGCCTGGGCGTGGCTGAGGGATTCGCGGCGCGCCCCGGGAAGGCCCGTTCGGCGCTCGGCCCCGCCTTGGCCGCTGCTTCCCCGCCTGCTGCAGGAAGATGGTTCGCTGATCTGCTTTGCAGGGCGAAGGCGCGCTTGAAGGACCCCTGAGTGGTCCGCGTCGTTGCGCGAGTTGTCGGGGCAAGTTCTTGCGCCCAGCCTTCGTCCCGCTCCTGGGCACCTGGGGCTGCAGCTGCTGGATCTGCGTCAGCAGGGGGGTTGCCGGGCAAGGGAGACGGGAGCGCCGCGGGCAGACCTCTCCTGTGCCAGCTCGGGGGAGGGGGGAAGACAGGATGCCTTGCTTTCAGCCTATTTATTAGATTGACGTCCTGCTCTCTTTCCTACCACAAACTCAAAGCGGCTTAGATCACCCCCCTCCCCCTGCACTCAGTCGTGTCCCCACAACAATAACCCTGTGAGGCAGGTCTGTGACTGGCCCAGAGTTACCCTGTCTTTAAACTGCACCCGATGTAGGTAAATACTGGCCCAGCTAACCAAGTTCTGTCTGGCACCCAGAGCAGAAACCTTTCCTAGCCCTTGTGCTGGCCACATCCCCAGCAACACTCAGTCTCATGGCTATGCTCCTCACATTCTTACCTGGGCGTAAGCCCTGTAGGATTTAAGAAGTCTTACTTCGGGGTAGATGTACCTGTGATTCCATTGTGAGGATAGTTAGAAGGGTTAACATTCCTTCGGTCTTAACCTTGTTCCTCTCTGTGTTTTCTTTCCTAAGCACTTTAGACTGCTTTTTTGTCCTGTAGATTGTGTTAACAATAACGTGTTTTCCAGGGTTACTGTATGGAATCTTTTTAGCCAGCCATTCCAGGACTTGAACATGAGGCTTCTACAAGCAAAGTTGTGCTTTAGGGGCAGTCCTGTTTCACAAAGGAGTAACTTCCTGCCGCACCTCTATACGTGGGAAGAACTGAAGTGACCCAAGCTCAGACAGAGTATTTTAAAAGGAGAGGCCAATCTAGATATGACAAGGGCAACCAGTCTGCTCCAATGGCATATGACCCAGCAGGGAAGAAGTGACCTTCCAAACTTTGGCCTTCAGCTCTCATCACCGTTTGGCCCTGGCTGATGGGTATTGTGGCCCAGGAACATACGGAGAGCCCCACATTCCCCAGCCCTGGCGGTGTTGTGGGGACTTAGGAGGGGCATTCAATGTATTCTCGGTATCAGCCTGAAGAAAAAGGAATAATAAATTGAAATAATTTTTATTTTTCAGTGTAATCCCCCGTAACTTCAATACACGTATTACATCTAGAAATTAACTTTTCAATTCCCTGTAAAAAATACCCTTCCTCCTTGTCTAAAAAATGTGTGTTAATTGCCTCCTTGAGCTCTTCATCGTCAGAAAATCACTTTCCACAAAGATCTTTTTTTAAATTCGGGAATAGGTAGTAGTCACTGGGGGCCAGGTCCGGGCTATAGGGTGGGTGGTTTATTTCTTCGAAACCACAGTCTCGCACAGCAGCCTTCGAAACGCACGCTGTGTGAAGGTCGCGTTGTCGTGAAGAAGCAACACACCTGCGGTCAGTTTTCCCCACCTTTTTTCTTTAACTGCCTCTTTTAAATTGTGCATCTTACGCAGAGTGGTTGCGTAAGATGCTGCGTTTATGGTTTCACCTTTTTTCATATACTTGATCAATAAAATTTCCTTTGAGTCCCGAAACACTGTGGCCATGATTTTTCTAGCCGATGGAGTGACTTTGACTTTCTTTGGAGGGTCAGCACCTTTTTTATGCCACTGCATGGACTCCTGCTTACTTTCAGGGTCATAGTGATGAACCCGTTTCATCTCCAGTAACAATCCGGTCGAAAATACTCAATGAATCTTCACCACAGAGCTCTAAAAACTCTCCACAGCACTCGACTCGCACTTGTTTCTGAGGCGCCATGAGCATTCGTGGCACCCATCTTGCACAGACCTTTGAAAGGTTAAGATGGTCATGAAAAATAGTAAATATGGTACCAACGGACAGGTTTGTCATCTCTGCTAACATTTTGATTTTTATTCGGGCATCTTCCAATACAAGTTTCTCAATTTTTTTCACATTTTCTTTCATACTGGCAGTAACCAGCCCGCCCGAGTGAGGGTCGTCTTCAGTGCTTTCTCTGCCCGTTTTAAATTCACTTGACCACTTTTGAACTGTAGATAATGAAGGTGCAGAGTCCTGATAAATGGCCACCATCTCTTCGTGAATGATTTTTTGACACTTTCCTTGTTTTGTAAGGAACTTAATCCCAGTGTGGTGCTCGATTTTTTTCAACATTGTTGCGCCAGTCATCATGGTCGTCTTTCACTGAGGATTACTAGGGAACTAATGATCACACTTACTTGAAATTTTGCATGTATACCCTCAGATGTATCATTAGCTAATGAAATAATTAAATTACCCACATCAATAGCAAATCAACCCGATACCGAGAATACATTGAACGCCCCTCGTAAGTTAAGGGCATGTTGGTTGTGGGGGAGCTGGCTCGTTTCCCTTTTCAAAGTGTGTTTCTTACGGCATGAGAATGGGGACAGGGTTGGTTTGGTTTGGTTTGGTTTGCCTTGTCAGGTGTGTGGGATGACCAAAGTAGCCTTCTTGCAACTTCTTGCTTTATTGGCTGCTCCATCACAACTGACATTGGTGAACATGCCAAGTTAGGGGAGGGGCATTCCCCAAAGGTAGAGATGAAAATGGGGGAGGGAGGCAATGATGGAAGGTGGAAAGCAAAGCCAGTAAGAAGAGCTGCCTCTCCCAGCTAGGCACCTTCTAGATACATTCTATTACAGCTCCCATATTTCTAGCCATCTTGGGCTGCATTTATCCAAAGTTGTGCAGCTTAGAGATAAGAAGCACAACCACCTCCTTTCTAAAAATGGTTTTAACACTTGAAGTAGTTATGTGTGGAATTAGTTTGTTAACCTCTAGTAACTCTTTAGTTTGCTGTTTTAAGTAATACTTCTCTGTATGTTGTGTTGAATGTCTCCTTACCTTTGGAGGGGGAAAGTGGGGTTTATCTTTCTTAGATAGATAAACTTACACTGTGCAGTGGAGTCTTCAGGTGGATTTTGCAGGCTTCACTTCACCTCCCTTGTGCAGAGGAGGATCCAGGGTGTCGGGTCTGTGAGGCCATCTCCTGCTTTGCCTGTTCAGCAGGTTAAGCAGGGTACGCTCTGCCTCTGGAGCCAGCCATAGAGCATTAACAGGTCTTGAGCATGCGGCTTTCCAGAGGCTGCTGCTGTGAGACATCCCAACTGTACATCCCTCGGGTAACACCTCTGACAGCAGCATTGGAGCTGTGACTCTGTGTGCCTAAATGCTTATGATAACACAAGGCACATCCCCAGCCTGGAGTAACATGCAAGGCAATGTGTTTATATGCCATTGCTTCGTTGCTGGGTGTGCCATGAGAAATTCTACGAGGGTCTGGGAAAGAGGGTGGAGGGAGTCCCACTTGACCCAAATAACCAAACCTGGCTTGAATTTATTTAATGCATTTGCATGGCACTCTTCAGGAAGTTAAGGATGGCATCCATGGTCCATGCACACACATACGCATTTATCCTCACAGCAACCCTGTGAGGAAGGTAGGGCTGAGAGAGAGAGAGAGAGAGACTAGCCCAGTTTCACACAGTTGACTTCATGTCTTCATGGGGATTTGAACTCAGTATGGCTGTGAAAGTTGGACCATAAGGAAGGCTGAGTGCCCAAGAATTAAGGCCTTTGAATTGTGGTGCTGGAGGAGACTCCTGCGAGTCCCTTGGACCGCAAGGCGATCAAACCGGTCAGTCCTAGAGGGGATCAACCCTGACTGCTCTTTAGAAGGCCAGATACTGAAGATGAAACTCAAATACTTTGGCCACCTAATGAGAAGGAAGAACTCCCTGGAGAAGATCCAGATGCTGGGAACAATTGAGGGCAAAAGAAGAATGGGACGGTAGAGGATGGGGTGGCTGGATGGAGTCACTGAAGCAGTCAGCATTTATTTATTTATTTAGCGGGCTTATATGCCGCCCCATTCGCCTAAGCCTCGGGACGGCTTACACAAAAATAAATATAATTAATACAATAAAATGCAATTGGAGACATACTGGCCACAGTTGTTAAAATCAATAAATAAAATCAACAGTTAAAATGCCATTTAAATAAAAAGGTCTTGGCCTGGCGCCGAAAAGCAAATAACGGCGCCAGGTGGACCTCTCTGGGGAGCGCATTCCATAGGTTGGCCGCCACCGCAGAGAAAGCCCTCCTCCAGGTACTTTGCCTCCTAATTTCCTTCACGGAGGGTTCCCGGAGAAGGGCTTCTGCCGCCGATCTCAAGGGGCGGAAGGGCACATATGGACATAAGCGCTCCTTTAGGTAACCAGGACCCAAGCCATTAAGGGCTTTATAGGTACTAACCAACACCTTGAATTGGGCCCGGACTTCATTGGGAAGCCAGTGAAGCTGACAGAGGACTGGGGTTATGTGAGAGTAACGCCCAGTCCCCGTCAGCAACCTGGCAGCTCTGTTTTGCACCAATTGAAGTATCCGGACCGTCTTCAAGGGCAGCCCCACGTAGAGCACATTACAGAAGTCTAGTCGGGAAGTTACCAATGTGTGAATCACTGTCGCCAGGCAGTCGTTCTCCAGGTAGGGACGCAGCTGGTGAATCAGCCGAAGCTGAAAGAAAGCACTCCTCGCCACCGCTGTTACTTGAGCTTCCAGCGAAAGCTCTGGATCGAGGAGCACTCCCAAGCTGCGGACCTTGTCCTTCAGAGGGAGTGCAACCCCATTCAGGACAAGGTCAAGGTCCCCTTCCCCAAAGCCTGAACCTCCGTCTTGTCTGGATTGAGCTTCAGTTTATTGGCCCTCATCCAGCCCATTACCTCGGCCAGGCACCGGTTCAGTACCCCCACTGCCTCACCTGGATTGGTGGAAAATGAGAGGTAGAGCTGGGTATCATCAGCGTACTGATGGTTCCGCAGCCCACACCTCCTGATGACCTCTCCCAGCGGTTTCATGTAAATGTTGAACAGCAACGGGGACAAAATGGACCCCTGCGGTACTCCATGGCATAACTGCCATGGCGCAGAGCCATAGTCCCCCAGCACCACCTTCTGGAATCGGCCATTGAGATAGGAGCAGCACCACTGCAAAGCAGTGCCTCCAACCTCCAGTCTTGCTAGCCTATCCAGAGGGATACCATGGTCGATGGCATCGAAGGCCGCTGAGAGGTCCAGGAGGACCAACAGGGACACACTCCCCCGTCTCTCTCCCTGCACAGGTCATCATACAGGGTGACCAAGGCAGATTCGGTACCATACCCGGGTCTGAAGCCGGACTGAAATGGGTCCAGATAATAATTTGGCATGAGCTTAAGCGGACTCCGGGGGATGGTGGAAGACAGGAGAGCCTGGAGGAATGTTGTCCAAGGGGTCGCGATGGGTCAGACACGACTTCGCGACTAACAACAACTTCCCTGCTCTATGGCATGTTAACTCTGCATGCTGTATTCCACAGAGACTGCCAGACATGTCTACTGCTCTTCTAGGCTCATCTAAGCCTTTTAGATGTTCTCACTTGGTGTAAAATAAGGCAAGTTAATCCATGTGCATTATAATTATCCTCAGTATGAAGTCTGAGTGCTCAGAATGATTCTGCCCCTTGAGTTTAGCACATTAATGTGAACTAGAAATCCAGATAATGTGTTGACTCATTGTCCTTCTATGCTTGACTGACTGTTCACTCTTTCATACCTATTTGCTTATCCTACAGCAATTCCCTGGATCTGCAGGACAAGCTCCAGGTGCTCCACCAGGGGCTTATCCTGGTGGCCAATATGGAGGTGGAGCCCCTCCTGGAGGTCCCTATGGTAGGCCAGCCCCTGGGGGGCCCTATGGGCCACCAACTGGTGGAGGCCCTTATGGCCCTCCTTCCTCTGGTCCTCCGGGTGGGATGTATGGAGGCAGCGCAGCACCAGGAGGACCCTACGGGCAGCCCTCAACTAATCCATATGGTGCCCCTCAGCCTGGACCCTATGGCACAGGAGGTCCCGCAGGTAAGCATGGAAGTACCTGTAACTGTTAGAATGATGTTGTGTTTCATGATCATTTGTTACTTGGGGAGCATTGAAAATGGTTTGTAAGTTCTCATGGCACAGCACCCCATGTATTGGTGGAATAATGTGGCCCATTTATCTGGGGTTGCTTATCACACTGTCTTTTTCAGTGAGCAAAAATGTCATACCATGTTTGCCATTTTTTTCTCCATGCTGAGGGTGGAGGAATCGGCCAAACTCGCCTCTCCCCCCACACCACTTTTACTGTTGACAATTGACAGTGTTTGCATTGCAATGACAAACCAGGGTTTGTTGAATTGTAGGCTGCTATGTGTGAACCTGGAGGTATGCATTAATTTTGAATTTTAACAATAAATTATGCACAGGGACAATCCATGATTTGTTGTTGCGGTTGTAAACTGTGGGTGGTTTAAACTGTGCATTTTCATCCTGTGCAAAACCAGAAGTATTCATGGGTTATTTTGCTGAACTACAGAAGGATCAGCCAGGAACAAACAAAAAATTTGGCCTCTTTGCTGGTGCTGCCAAGGCTGTTGGAGGTACATGGAGGGAGCCACTGAAGAAAGAGGGAAACAAAAAGTTCAGGGACTGAGAAAGCAAACTGATTGTTTCTTAATGTCAGACAAAACTTGGCTTAAATAAACCATGGGTTTGCATTATGTGTGAACCATGTCATAGTCTCACACAGAGCCACAGAAACCTGTAGTTTCCTCCTCCCATTTGCCCTTTATCCCAACGCCTGAACACCAAAGTCTGCTTGGTTTGAAAACTGAACTACAAAAAGAAGAACCTGAATTTTAGTTTTGGCCATAAAGGACTAGAAACAATTTAGTTTTGCCATAAAGGACTAGAAACAATGTATACTATAAATATGTGGTGCTAATTTGGGCTGTGTGCACGTATGGCCTTTGGTTGTTTTAAGCAAGCTGTCGCCTGGCCACATACCGACTGCACCAAGGCCCACGAAGCTTCAGCAAGATTGCTGCATGCTCTGAGCCTCTCACTGTGAGCAGTCCCTCCTCCCCAAACAAACCACTAATACAAGCTCATTTATGCTTTTGTGGACTAGGCACACTTTGCAAAGCTGGGTGAAGTATGTTTGGAACGGTGAGGATGTATTACAGGCATCACATTTCCATTTCTCTTCAAGATTCATATGGCCTCCAGGAGCTCTGTGGCTCGCCTAGTCTCCCAAGAGTTGCACTCTGCTGTTTGTAAAGTGCTTCAAGGACCGAAGCCTTCTATCTTTGGCATCTGTCACTTAAAACCTCATGGTGTGCATCTGGCGCCCTTGACACATGCCTTGTACCGCAGAGTTAGAGAAGCAGTCACTAATTGCATTATTCATCTCCATTTAGACTGGTGGTTAAGAAAGATGCCCCCATTGCATTATTTAAGACTTCAAGGTAGGAGCTGAAAAGCACCAAAGCTGCCACCTTGAGTGGTGGAAATAAAACTTTATAGCCTTGCATCTGTCTCCTGTAACTGGGTAGCTGCTGAAATGATATAACTGCCACATACTTGCACTCAATTTTACAAACTCAGAAGAGACCTCACTTGTTTTCCTTCTGTTTTTACAATATTTCATATCTCAGATCTTGGCCAGGGTTAAGCCTGTTTCCACAGGATTAATATCTGGGCTATTTTTTAAATCCTTTCAGAAAAGAGGGGCTGAGCAAACAGGCACAAGGCAGGCCCCACCTTCTCCTTCCTGCTTTAGCTTCCGGAAACCTGCTGAGCTGGGTGTTCACTGTTAATGGTGGCAGGCATTTACTTGCCTTGAAGAACAACTGTGCTGTTCTCCGACTGTACGTTTTGCCTTTCCTCATCAGGCAGCGTCCCTCCAGGGGTGGACCCAGAAGCCTTTTCTTGGTTCCAGAGCGTAGATTCCGACCGCAGCGGTGGCATCTCAATTAGAGAGCTCAAGGAGGCCCTCGTCAACAGCAACTGGTCCACTTTCAATGATGAAACTTGCTTGATGATGATGAGTGAGTCCAGATTTTGAGAATCCAGATGTGCTGAGCATCATATGGAGGACTAGGATGCTGATAGGTTCTTGCTCAAAGTCTCCCAAGGTACTCTGTAGTTAGATATGGCTCTCAGCATACAAAGGGTGCTTGTGCTGTGACAATTCTGTGAGATGCAACAAATCTTGCATCTTGGGGCCACTATCCTGCAACAAACTTGTGTTTGACTGGGGCCACTATCCTTTCCTGGCTGCCATGCCCCTGCGGTTGCCTTCCCCTCTGAAGCTGAACACACACAAGTGCCATAACGCTTGTCTGTCTTCTGTGTGCACCTCCGTGCCAGTGTACCAAGTTGCTCTTGTGGTTTGGGAGAATCAGGCTGGCTAGCAGCTGCTTCCTCAGCTTATCCAGCCTCAGGCTGGGAGTTCTTGAGACGGGGGAGCCCTGATCCAGCAAAGAGAATGGATACGATCTGTCAGTGAGGGCTTTGCCAGTGGCTCAGTATGTCCACACAGGACAGCCTCAGCAAGTTGTTCTTGCAGCCCCTCTCAATCTTGCAACATGGTTGCAATGAAAGAATCCAAAATGCTGGCTTAATGGAATATTGCCCCATAAGGTATATAGGATGCAGTGGTCACCTGAAATGAGCGGTATTAATGCGGAAGATGCTGGCAGTATTGTTCTTGAAGCTCTCACCCTTTCTTTCCTTTCAGGAAAGAGAGCACATGGGAGCACAGAGTTTTCCCTCAGTAGAAATTTGAGAAGTGGGCCAGGGACAAGGGCCATGTTGTTTGGGTATGTCTTTAGAGCAGGTCAGATGGAAGAGAACAAATAGGCGCAAGGAGGTGCTCCCTATGCATGCCTTAGTTAGTGCTGAAAGAGCAACTCCACTTTAACAGTTACGTATGCCATCCAGAAGATGTTTCCAGACTGCCTGGGGAAGTTTTCCAACTGCTGCACAGACCCAAGAGTAACCCTATACTTGCCCTTGCTATCCCAATGTAGCATGTAGATAATGTGGTAAAGGTTAGACTGGAGACAAATACTAGTTTTGAAAAGTGTTGTAAATGGTACAATGGATGCCTTTTTTCTCTTAGAATACAAAGTTTTAGTCCCACTTTTTCTGCTCAAGTAGGCATATTGCAGACTTCTGAAATGCGGCAGAACTTTCCAAAGCTAGTTGGCCAAACTCATATGTGGGAGCACTCCGGCATGCCCCTCACTTCTTGGCGAAAGTGGAGATGCTTTAAAAGTCTGTACCTTGCTCAGTGTTTTTTTATTTCTTGTTCTGGTAGACATGTTCGATAAAAACAAGTCTGGAAGGATTGACCTTTATGGGTTTTCGGCCCTGTGGCGCTTCCTCCAACAGTGGCGAAATCTCTTCCAGCAATATGACCGTGACCAGTCGGGAAGCATTAACTTGAATGAGCTGCACCAAGGTGAGACGTGGAAGGACGGTGGTCTTTGGAGCCTCAGCCAGATGTTCCTGGCCTCGAGCTCAGGCATGGACTCAATGTAAGGGGTTGGCGCTGCCTGCCCTCAGGCTCAGAAGCTACTTGAGGGCAAGCCCGAGGCAGCTGCCACTTGAGTCTCTGGCTGATCCCAGGTGCAAGCTCACACCTGCAAAGCTCCCGCGGTGGGGAGGGCTTACAGCCCGGTCAGGCTCCCATCGGACTGGCCTGGCTCCTTAGGTCTCTTGCGGATGGAGGGCTTGGAGAGCAGGAGCCTCTGACAGCAAGGGTGGCTGAGCAGAGGTGTGCAGGGCTCACACGGCCCATGGGGAGGGAATGTTGCTCACAGGGAGAGCAGCTGCTCTGCACACAGGCCTGCCCAGCAGGGAAGAGCCCTGCCCGAGACCCAGCGCCAGTCTGTGCTGACAGTCTGTGCTCCAGCTCGGTACAAAGCAGCAACCCAGGCCATTCTGAGCGAGTTTGTCAAACCAAATGCAAGGCCCTGGCGTGGCGTGGCGTGGCAGCGGGACAGGGGTGTGCTCAGCATGCGATTGCTGCGTGTAGAGGCGGAGGAGAACCTGTTTAAGGGGGATGCTGAGAGTCACAGGTGCGGCCCCAGAGTGGAGGGTGGAAAGGTCACTCAGCCAGCAACCTTAGGAAAGCTCACAGCTCCTCAGTGTTTAAAATCTGGACAACTGACAGCTGTGCTGGCATTGAGGAAGTGAGAGATGCTTGACCCATCTGCAGTGCCCCCAGCTGAAGCATGGGTTTTCCGTGGCATTCTCTGTTGCCTTTCTCGCAGCTCTCTCCCAAATGGGGTACAATCTGAGCCTGCAGTTTTCCCAGTTGCTGCTGTCGCGTTACTCACAGAGGGCCAACAATCCTGGCATTCAACTGGACCGCTTCATCCAGATCTGCACCCTGCTCCAGACCATGACTGAAGCCTTCCGGGAGAAGGATACGGGCATGTCGGGCAATGCACGGATCAGCTATGAAGACTTCCTCATGATGTCAGCCACTCGTATGTTGTGAGGCCTTTTCCTCTTAGAGAGCAAGGGGCGTGAGTGATCTTTCCGGAGACTTGGCACTTCCGGCACAGGCCCAGAAGGAAGAATCTGTGGTCCGCACTGTCTAGAAGATGCTGTGTTAAGAAGGACAATGAGATTGAGCCTTTCATCATTTCTAAACAGCCACATTGCCAGATCAATTCAATTCTGGGAGGGTCGACGGGTTCAAATTTGATTACAGTGAAATAGGCATTCTGCGCAGCTGCTAAGAGCCAAACGACAAGCAGCCGGCCAAAACTGTAGTGACGTGCAGTTCCACCATGGCCGCCACAGCGAGGCTTCATGTCTGCCCCCAGCCAAGACGTGTCAGGTACCTTCAGCCCAGGCTTCTATGCCAGCTTTAGGGATGGTTGCCAGGCAGCTTGAATAATGCCTCATCCTCCTGAATTATCCTTCTGGAGCTTCCTGAAACTTAGTACAGGTCTGTCTTGAGCGCTCTTGAATTACCAAAGCAGAAAACAGTACCAGGGAGAGCATTGGGTGCTGACGCTGCTGTCTTCGCAGAAAGGGGCCTGTACTTCGTGGTGTCTGTTTCAAGCCAGCTCTGCATTTTGCCATGAGAAGAGCTGAGATTTCAGACTTCTCCTCCGCAGGCACGTTTTCATGAAGCTCTGGTCCCGTCCTCCCCAGTCAACCTGGTCCCCACCTTTCCCTTTGCAGTGCTAAATGGCAAGCTTTTCTTGCCAACAAATAATTTAACTTGTTCACTTTTCAGTTGCCAACATTTTGCTTGTGATTTTCTTTGTGGGGCCAAAATCATGGATGGTAACATGTCAGGAAGAGATGTATACCTAAATAAAACTGTACAATAAAGGTTCCTAAGCACTAAGAGATGCTTTTCCTCCTTGTGTTTTTCTTTTTTGCATGATGCAGTATATTGTGGGGACAAGATGGGATAGCCTAATATAGAATTACCCTGAGAAGTCAAGACAAAAGTGGGTGATCCCAGTCCAAGAGACTTTCCTTGCGCAGGACATACACATCAAACTGGCAGTCTTTGGATAAGTATAAATTCTGGGTGGAAAATCCCATCTTTTTGCCTAAAAAAGAAAAGGTTACTGGTTTTCATGTTGCAGAGAACATGGAAGTGTGGAAACACATCAAGCAGTTCATGCCTGGAAGAGTGCCTGCTTTCTCTCCCGTTGCCAGCTCTCTGCTTCTGTCATGTGCCCAGTATTCATATTCTTTCCATCCTCACATTTGTTTCCAGTGCTTTAAATTTACATTTAAAGCTTCCATATAGCCTGAAGTGCCTGATCCTATATATTCTTGGAACTAAGCAGGGTTAGAATCTGGATGGGTGACCTAAATGTACAGTAGTCCCCCAACATTCACAGGGGTTGCGTTCCTAGAGCACCCGCGAATTGTGAAAAACCGCGAATTTTGAATGTGGTAAAAATGCCTTTTATAGTTAAAACCCTAAATATGTCGCTGCCTCATTCTTCTTTATGTAGCGTACAGTGCTTTCATTGATGCCATAATGGAGCACTACTGTGGCATAACTTTTTAGTTCCCGGAGCAAATCCAGTAGTTCAACTTTCTCCTGGAGTGTTTTAAACTTCTTCTGGTGCTTAGGTTCATTGCCAGAAGCCTTAAAAGGTGTGGGGCATTTGGGCAGCATCCTAGGGCTTCAAGAAGAACAAAATGAGAACACTCAGCAAACACCGGAGATCCATCACAGGGCAGCAGCCAATCAGCGGTTTCGCAAAATTGCGGGGGTTTCCGTGAACAATATTCATTCGGTTCCAAGGAAAATTCCACGAAAGAGAGGCCGTGAACGCTGAACTGCGACTTCATGGGGGTCTACTCTATATGGTTCTATGCTTATTCTTGTAAACTGCCCAGAGAGTTTCAGCTACAGGGAGTATAGAAATTAGTAGTGGGGAGGGGGGTCAGGGGTTGAGGCCACACCTTCTGAACTAAAAGTCCCTATTCCCAAATGCCAGAAATTTTATTTATTTATTTATTTATTAAAACATTTTTATGCCGCCCCATTCGCCGAAGCCTTGGGGCGGCTTACAACAAAAAATTAAAATAACATTTTAAAATATATACATTAAACTACAAATATATAATATAAAACATACAATATAAAACAAGCCGCCCTGGCCAAATAAAATTCAATAATATTAACATTTAAAATACTGCTTAAATAAAAAGGTCTTTGCCTGGCGCCGAAAAACAAATAACGACAGCACCAGGCGGACCTCTCTGGGGAGCGCATTCCATAACTTAGGCGCCACCGCTGAGAAATGGGGGTGATGGTGGCCCAGGATGAGGGGAGCGGCACTGTCCGTCATTCTTTTCTGCCCTCCCATCGGCTCTGGAACTCAAGAGCTGCACAACTTTTATCCCCACCGCAAGGTACAGGGTGATCAGCTGCATTTTTTGAACATTGGATGATACTGATGCATCCATATCTCTAAAGGTTGGATGACTTGTGCCCTTTAGACGTTTTGGCCCACAATTCCCGTCAGCCCTAGGCAGGATAGCTAAAGAAGGGGGATGATGGGAGTTGTAGTCCAAATCATCTGTGAGGAGGGCACAGGTGGCCTACTTCTGACTTAACCGAGATTGCATTAAAAGTAGGGATTCCAGTGGGAAAATAATGAAAGGAGAACAAGCTTCTGAAGTACTGATCACTAACCCTGTACAGACTTCCATATATAATCAGCGGTTCTGAGGATGTTAGCACTAGAAAGGGTAGTGCTATTCCACTTAGGGTGGGCCTCTTCCTGGCCCCCTTCTCTCTGCTAAGCTGCCTTTGGATGAGGAGGTGCCATCGAGCTATCCTGGCTAACACTTGCAATGCAGTAGTAGGCAGAGTGAATTAACCTACACAATAGCAGGATCTTCAGACTTTGGCAAAGTCAGTCCATCCTCTGCCCCAGTTTAGAGCTTACCCTCTCCAAGCTGGGACAGGCCGTGCATGAGGGATGCTTTCCTTGTGTCACTTGCAGCAACATCTCCGGGGTGCTGAATCGGCTCCAAGCGCTCAAACTTGGGATATTTCTTTAGATCGAGAACTTCTGTTGGAGTGGTCCAATACCTCCTGGACAGAAGATTTCACAGCTAGGGAAACAGCAAGAGAAAGCTGCTTTAACTGTTGCTGTAATTTCTCTTGTGAAAACAAACTGTGGGGATAGGAGGAATCAACCATGCAAATGATGAGATTAACTTTTCGCTTTGAAAGAAAATTGGACTGCTAATTACCCTTTTTGCTCTTAACGAGCGGCTTCCTCATTAGGCATGGTGTGCAACTCCAGCTACAGTGCCAAGCAGTTGGCTTTCCTTGCAGTCGGAGAACCGTGTTTTTAGCGTAAAATTGGTGCATTTGCAACAGAGCAAATAGCTCCCACTTGTGTATTTCCAAGAACACATGATGGTTTACGCCTTGGCTTGCCAGATGTGGGTTGTTTGTTTTCACCTCCCTCCAAGCGTACAGCAAAGCAACCTCTCTGCTGGGTTCCCTTTTATATTTCCTCTCAACAAAGAATGTGGATTTGGAGTACCCAAAAAGTGAGGAATAATGCAGTGCACACTGGTCAATGGGAAAGACATTTGGGGAGTGAGCTTTAGCCTGTTGCCTGTGGGTGGAGTGAAGGGGCCATATTGTAGGGACTTAAACATTCAGGAAAGTTGCATGCCCCTTTCTTAAATTTTCAGTTTTTAAAAAAAGTTTCCAGGCATTGTTTCCTTAAACTTCAGACAATGGTGGCTCCCCTTTTTCCTGAATTCAAATGAAGGCTGTTCTATTTATTGTCCAAAAAGTTTGCTCTCGGAGTGCTTAAGAAGGAGCATTACCCCCTTCCACTGTCCCAGTATCTGAGTGGCAGGGATGGGCTTCCTGACTGAAAGGGGTGAGGCCCAGTGCAGTGATCAATAGGGATGTTCTACCGGCATCTCCTCTAGGCAAATCCACTGCCTCTCTGCAGTGAGTGAAGGAGATTAGGCGAGAGCTGCTGTAGAGGATGCGGTACAAGAAGCAGCCCTTGGACCCAAAAGAGGCAAGGAATCGATTAGCCGCTCAGGGCACTTCGTTTGCATGAGAGTACACAGACCACGTGGGATCCATCATGCATTAATTGCAGTATGCAGACTAGGAGTCACTCTTCCAGGTCCAGGTCTTACAGATGAAACTTGGCCATACCAGAAAAGGAGGTGCACGTGGTGAGGACTGATGCCACCTTTGAACCCATTTGGCTAATCTACACAATTTTTAGCCTGCAGTGCCACACCTTGCGCTATGTCCCACTGAAGCTGGGGGGATTAGCCTCTAAGTAGATTTGCAGGGTACTGCTCCAAAGGCGATGTTGGCAGAATGAAGCCTGACCGCACTTCAGGGCACTGCCTTCAGTTGCGATGGAGGGAGAGACCCACCAGACTGAGCCAGTTCCCCAGATTAATTTACAGTACTTCCTGCAACACTACTACAGTTTTGGAACTCTGGTTGGATTTTATTTTATTTTAGTGGATTGAAGCATGTGTATCAGACCTTCCATTTTAACAATACCCAAGGTGTGGATGAACAATGTGAAGTTTACAGTCTGTCAAGCATTCAGAGAAAATTGATAAAAGATGTTTTTCCGGTGATTTATTACTCCAAAAGATAGAGAGAAAATGGACAAGAATTACATTGGGAAGTGTTGGAAATATAAAGGAGTAGATGGAAGTTTTTGCCATATGTGGTGGTCATGTGAAAAAAATCAAAATATTTTGGAAAGAAATACATACAGAAATACAGAAAATTCTGAAAACTAATATCCCCATGACTGCCAAGACCATGTTGCTGAGCATTGTACCAGAAACTCTGCCAAAGAATATGGTAGAGTTATTCAGATATATGGTAACTGCAGCCAGAGTCATAACTGCTTCAAAATGGAAAGCAGAAGATAACCCAACTATTGAGGATTGGAAAAAAAAATAGCAGACAATGCAGTGATGGCAAAACTGGCTGTATAAATAGAAAACCAGCCCAAAAATTAATGATAAGTGGAAACTCTACTATGCACAACTTAACTTATAGAAAAAAACATATATATGAACGGAGTGGAACTTTTGAAAATACTGTCAGAGATTAACATTTAAACTAATGCTCTGCTATGATATTAAGGAGAGTTATATAAACGGAACAGCATTGTTGAAAACACTGTTTGGGATTAACTCTCGTACTAATGCTTTGTTGTTATAGTAAGTTGATTTAAAATGAATAAAGCTACTTAAGTATGTGAGAACTGTGGTTAGAATTAAAACTGTTTTAAAATGGAAAGCAGAAGAAATTTAATTATTGAAAACCAGAAAAATAAGTCAGCTATGTAGTAATTGTAAGACTAACCAATTATGTAGAAAGATAACCAGCCGAAGAAAATGATAAGTGGAAATTGTAGTACACACAATTTATTTTAATGGGGATAATAACAATGGGGAAAAAATAGATAAAAAGAGGACAAAATTTTTCAGAAAAATGTTTGAGATTAGAAGAATCTGCAATAAATTGTAATTAACTGTGCCAAAAACGATTGAGTAAAAAGGATAATAATGATGGATTGGCTGCATGATTTTAAATTGACATGCTCTGTGATATTTGTCTAAGAACCCCTGATGGTTCTTTGCAATTTTTATTTGTATTATTTCTTTTTTCTAACTTTACTGTTATTAACATAAAAATAAAAAAATAAAAAACCTTGAGACAGCTAATGATACAAACTATTTGTAAAAGGCAATACACAGCCAACTAAACTCAAACAATGCAGGGATCTGTTCTTAAAAGATCTTGCAGAGATGCTTGGAGAACGCCGTACCCTCTTACAACCATTTCCATGGATTACAGCGTGTGGGTGAGCTCAGGATAAGTTCAGAAAAGAACAGAGAGGATGTACGGAGTGCTATTTCTGCCATTTTGCTTCTGTAGCGTAGCGCTCATACTTTCTCCACCCTCCAAGCAGCAGCCTTCCCAGAAGTTGTTGGTGCTGAGAAGGAGCTGAAGTCCAACAGCGCTGGTGGGCCACACATTTTCTGCATCTGCGCTCACTACCTCCAGTATACAAAAAGTGGTGGTAAGCTGCTTAACACAAATAATGCACAGCAGCGGGAGCAATGTTTTTTCTTTTCAAAGCAGTGCTGCCCTCTAAGGGCTGCAGGTTGTGAAACTCCTACCTGGAAGACTATTCCTCCAGTTGCTTTCCCAAGTGATCTGGTGCAGGGGAAACTCTGCCATTGGCTTCTTCTGGATACAGTTAGCTCTGTATCCTTCTGCAGCTTAATGATAAACAACTTGCTTTGCATGAAAAAGCTCGCCAGTTAAATCTTTGGACACTCCAGGTAGGGGTTGCTGCCAGTCAGCTTGCAGGGAGCTCTGAGCACGGCAGCAAAGGGAACCTCCCCTGATGTGTTTTAAAACAGATCTGCAAATTTCACCTTCCTTACCAGTAAAATTCTTGTGTGCAGCCATGTGGGGAGGGAATGGCTGCCATGGTGGCATACTCTGGAAGACAGAAACGAGATTCAAGGTGATCTTGATAAGGTTGGAGCCCTGGGCTGAAAGCAAAATAAAATTCATTAGGGACAAAAGCCAAGTTCTGCACCAAGGAACAGAAACCGAATGCATCGTTACAAGATGGGGAATGCTTGGCTCAACAATACGTGAAGTGGCAAGGATCTTGGAATGCTTGTTGATCACAAGCTGAATATGAGTCAGCAATGTGATGTGGCTGCAAAAAGGGCGAATACTATTTTAGGCTGCGTTAATAGGAGTATCACTTGCACTGCCAGTCCCCCTCTACTCAGCACTGGCCAGGCCTCACCTGGAGTGCTGAGCCTGGTTCTGGGCACCACAGTTGAAGAAAGATGCAGGCAAGCTGGGGAGAGTCCAGGGGAGGGCAACACAGATGATCCTGGGACTGGAGGCTCAGGTAACAGAAAAGCATATTCTGGCTGAGCATCAGGAAGAGTTTCCTGACGGTTAGAACAATACAGCAATGGAAGCAATGACCCAGGGAGGTCCTGGTCTCTCCCGCACTGGAGGCATTCAAGAGGCAGCTGGACGGCCACCTGAGTGGGCTGGTTTAACCTGGAGTCCTGCACTAAGCAGAAGGTGGACCTGATGGCCCTCGGGGCCCTTCCAGCTCTACTATGAATCCTTATTTCTACCAGGCAATCAGGAAAAACCTACTTTAGTAGAGGAATCGCGCAAGATTTGCAGCGTATCTGTCGGCTGGACAGTCAGCTGGAAAAATACAGCAGCCATGGAAGACAGCAATGTCAGCACTGCGCTTTTGGCACTTCCCTGCCCAGGTGAGCATTCTCCCTGTTGAGCCACCATGGAGCAAGGACCAGCGGAAGAACATTTCCACTCATCCCTTTTGTCCTACAACCTTCCACACAAAACTTCTCTCAACTTTTCTTTGAGGAATATTTGTTTCCACAGAATCAAGAAACCACTCAGGATATGGCAGCTTCCTCTGTTTCTATGGCAACCGTGCTCAAACACTGCAAGATCTCAGAGAGAAGATTACTCTGTGTTCATAGCAGGCTACAGCTGAAGCACCTGATTAATATGAGTCCATCAATATCCCCTCTCATCCTTGCTCTTCACGTTTCCCCCGAGAGCGTCATTTTAGTCCAAGCTGCAGGCAGGCCTCAGCCCTTGTTTCCCAAATGCAGTCCTTACCAGAATTAAAAATGGAGGGATGCTTCACAGAAGTTTAGTTCTAGGCTGTGCATCAGCAGCAGCAAGAACAACCAGTCTCATCTGCACGAGCCACAGATCAGCAGCAGAAGGAATACAAGCCCAAAGTGGTGACTTGGACAAAGATGAGTCTGGCAGCCTGTAAGGAAAGCACACTTCACTTCCACTGGAAAAACGGGTTATAGGAGCAACTCCAATTTGGATGGTCATGGATTTCCCCCAATTGTAGCAAGTCATTTTGCGATCTCAGATCGTGTTCATAGATATTCAGAACTGAATTTAACCATACAGTCATAGAACAGGGTCCATCTGCCTGCTCAGTGTGGGTCTCCAAGTCCAAGCGTCCCTGACAGAGGGCTCTCCAGCTGCACCTTCAGTGCCTCCAGTCTGGGAGAGCCCCAGGACCTTTCTAATCACAGGTATTTCGGCAAATTAGAGACAAGTGACAAGTCAAGATAATGAGGGGTACAGAACACGTTTCCTTTTCCTCTCTTGCTTGGCCTTCAAGCTCCCAGGATTAGGCTGCTCAAACAAATTTGTGCAGAAATAAACAACTGCTCTGAAAGGAGGGAGGGAAATGTTCTTCCTTTTGGCTGGGGCAGTGCATACACTGGGCACCGCTTGTGCCATGCAAAGCAGCTGCTCAGGGGCAGAACACCCAGTCAGGTTCGACCTGCAGCGGCCTCAGGTAGGGCTGGGAGGGAACTCCTTCTGAATCCCTGGAGGGCACCTGTCAGCCGGAACGATTGCTGAGCGTGATGGACCAGTGAGCCGTTCTCAGTTGAGGGCTGCTTCACATCTGCAGAAATGATCCTCTTACCAGGGTCATTAGAACATGTGCTTTGCATATGTCTAAAGTGCCTAGGATTGCAGCTGAAATGCATTATATTTAAATCCCACTGTTTTTTTCTTTCTTTCAAGGAACTCAAGGTGGCTTACATAATTCTCTTCCTCTCACTCTGACACTCACAACAATCCTGTGAGGTGGGTAGCTTGGGCTGAGAGGCAGTGTCACGGCTGAGCCGGGACGAGAACGCAGGTTGCTGAGTCCCGGCCCTGCACACTTAGCCGCTGCACCTCGCTGGCTCTCCTGATCTAGCCAGAGGCTCCCCGCCATGCCCACTTCAGCCGTCCGTCTCCTCCCGAATTGGCCGGGGTTCATCAGGGCTGGGGAAGCGCCCCTTGCATATTCTCTGGCTTGTCAGTCCTAAGAGCAAGCATTTTGGAAGCGTCTAAGGCCGTGCTCACTATCCTCCCCTCAGCTTTCTGCACTGGCACAGGGAAAAATGCAGGCGGGTGTCCCATGCCGACGAGAAGGAAAAGCTTTGCCCTTCCTTCTGCAGTTGCTGCCTTTCTCAAGCCAGGCTGTGAAGGAGCCGCCAGGCTGGACCAAGGCCCCCCTGGCCCGGCATTCTGTTTCTAAGATGGGTGGCCAAAGATCTCCCTGAGACCCTCACGATCACCCTGCCTCATGCATGGAATTTCATGGGGGCATGGGGGGCTGATGTCCCCTTCCACTTACAACCCTATGCTCTCCCACGGCTTCTGCCATATATTTTATTCCAGAAAAAGAGCCCTGGGATAGTAGCGGAATGCCTATGGGTTTTCAAGGCCATCCATCTAGGAGCAGCCCAGCTCTCGAGAACGAAGGGCCAGGCCAGCGAAGGCTCTGTGGCCTTGTCCCCCATTGGCTTTCTTGTGCACCGTGCCCAGCGACCTTCCTGCCTCCCAGGCCGAGGAGCATTTCTGTCCCCCACCTGCCCTGCCTCCGGAGCCTCCAGCGCACGGCACTCCGTAGGAGCATTTCTTTGCTGCACCAGCTGCACTCTGTGACCTGTGGGTGGTCATCTCTGGCGGCAGCATTCATCTTGGCAGCCCAGCGTGCGGTGCAGTTCTGCTGAAATCTGCAGAAAGGGAACCGGGGGAAACCAAATTCCATCTGTTGTAGTGACTCCCAGCCAGTGTTGCTCTGCACCCCATTAAAGACACGGCTCACTTCATCAAATCCACCCCTCCAACTGGGACCACCAGAGGGGTTGTGGTGGGAGGAGAATGCTGATAAGGGGAAGAGAAGCTAATTACAGGGATGTCTCTTAGAAGGAAGCAAACCTCTCTGTGATACCGTCTTCTGCACCATCTTTTTACAAGTGATTCTGCCCCTTAATGATAAGGAGTTTTTTCTTTCTTCCCCTTTCTGGAGCCATTCATTTTCATTTTTGTAGCATTCAAAGGCCCCTCTCAGCACTTCAAGAAGCAATCCCAGCTTGGAAAGCTCATCACAGACACTCGAGCATAGCCGTTGCCCTGAGCGAAACAGGAGAGGAAGGAAACACATTGGACTGCAGAAAGGAGAAAGAAATTAAGTTTGGCTGATGTTGCCCATTTGAGAAGTTGAACGAGATTCTCCTTCTCCAAATAAAGCCAGCAAGACCAGCCTCCCAAGCAGTAACAATCCTGGTGAGGGTGGGGAGAGATACCCCTCCCCCGGCCAGCACCAGACTGGCCTCCTTTCCCCGAAGCCCCCTCTGCCCTCGTGGTCACCTCCGTGGCTGCTCAGACAGGCATTCTGCTAGCCTGGAGGTGGCTGGCCCTGCCATTAAGCAGGGTGAGGCAGTGGCCTCAGGTGGCAGACTCTGGGCGGCAGCAGGAGGGCCAAGGAGTGAACCGTGTGCGGCTCCATTTATTCCACACCTCCCATGTTAGCCTGCTGTCTGCTTGTCCAATGGAGAAGGTTGTCCATCCTTAGCTTGGAGGACAGATCGATTTTTAGGCCTGCCAGCATCCAGGACGAGCAACAGGACCCAGGGCAGGGCAGGGCAGGGCCTGAACGCGATCCAGAGTCCAGTAGTTGAATCAGAGGCAGGGATGTCATCAAGGAACAGACCAAAATCAGGAGCCGAGAGTGCACGTCAGGACTAGACAGGAAGTGGATGCAAGCAAACCAAAGGCGGAGCACCAGAAAGGCAACTGAGCGGGGAGCAGGTATCTGGAGCAGGACGACTTTGCAGGAGCAGCACAAGTGTGGCTGGCCAGTCCCGGCAGCCCCATGCATGGAGACATTGCTGGGAGGCTGGAAGAGAGGGAGCAGCTCAGCAGGAGAGGGAGTGCCAAGCGAGTGAGTTCTCTGGCTTCTCAAGCCTGTCTCCTTCCTTCCCCACCCTTGGGAAAGTAGCCCAGGTTGCTGACGGGGCCTGAGCATTATTCTCACATAACCCCAGTCCTCTACCAGCTCCACTGGCTTCCCATCGAAGTCTGGGCTCAGTTCAAGGTGCTGGTTATCACCTATAAAGCCCTTAACGGCTTGGGACCGGGATACCTGAAGGAACGCCTTCTTCCATATTTGCCCTCCCGCCCCTTGAGATCGGCAGCAGAGGCCCTCCTCCGGAGCCCTCCGAGAGAGACATCAGGAAGCAAAGTACCCGGAGGAGGGCCTTCTCTGCGGTGGCGCCCCATCTATGGAATGCGCTCCCCAGAGAGGTCCGCCTGGCGCCATCGTTATTTGTTTTTCAGCACCAGGTTAAGACCTTTGTATTCCAGCGATATTTTAATAAGTTTTAATACTGCTTTTCTATGTTTTTAACTGCAGCCAGTGTGGGTCAGGAATTTATTTATGTTATATTGTCCTGTAAGCTGTCCTGAGGCTTTTTGTGAACAAGATGGCATATAAATATTTTAAATAAATAAACAAACACGGGGAAGAGAAGTCTGGCAACCAAGGTTGATGTGGGGGCATCCAATCCTGGCCTGGGAATGAAGGGCCAGGCCTGATCTGCAGGTTTCATGAAGTCTGGTGTGGGAAGAGCTGGGGACACCCCATTTTATTACTGGGAGGTCAGCTTTAAAGGCTGGAGTGCAGAGGGAGTCTCAGCACACAAATCTCTGACAAAACGGATCCATTGACTGCAGTGAAGGAACCTGCTGTCCACGCAAGATACTTACCATATTTGGGGCCTGCAGCTAGTATGACATTTTCCCAGGCCTCTCAAGAGACAGCTGTGAAAAGACCTGACATTTCCACATTAGCAACAGATCCTTACCTCCAAGCAAGGCGCAGTTGCTGCCTTGCAGTCCAGACAGTGCTGGAGAACAGAGACCTTCAGGCCTCCTGCTGCTGCATTTCAGGAAGGCCTGGCTGTGAAGAGGTTAGGTCAGAGGAAAGCTGCTGTTGCTTTTAGCGCAACACGTGGGGTATGAGCACTTCCAAGATGTATCAGATGCTCTCTCTATAGCAAATTACTGCCAACTGGGTTTGCAGACTGTGAACGGTATCCTGTCCAAACCAAGCCATTGGGCCATTATATGTGAGGTCGAAGCACCACTGTTCCTGGGTTACTGGTAAGCTAAATGCCATGCTTAAGACTAGGAAAGTTGGATGTAAAAATACCAACATTTTCACACTTTTCTATCATCCAGGTGTCCTGAAGTGCGTGTAAGAATGTTTAAGGAATTCAGTCTTTGCACATCCTATTACAAACTGACCTGATACGTACCTCCCAGATCAAGATATGAAGAGCTACTTAGTTATTGACTGGATTTTGGACTTGCTAAATGCTTGAGTGCAGTTATTGATTCCAAAATAAGTAAATGTGGTTTTATAATTATTAGTTTGGAGAAAAAATGGTTTAGAAATGTGTGTTTTGTGTGTTTGTGTATTTAGAGCATGCTTGTCTTGCTGTTCAATCAAAAAGGGCTTACACAACAAACGAGGCCACCCTTCCCCATGGACTTACTATCCAGCAGACACAAAAACGAAGGAATGGAGAGGGAAAAGGAAGGCAAGCGAAGTTGGGCACCAGTTCTTAAGTTCTTAGGCCGGCCTGTTCAAATGGAAACTTCAGCATGGGGAGGAACCAGCCAAGCCAGCTAAGATAGACCCCTCTCAAATTAGGAGGGCCCTGGTCAAAGTCACACCTGGTGGCATTTGTGCAGTTGCAGGCAGAAGCTGGGGTCAGTTTTAGCCTGCCATCTTTTCCAGCAGATGCTGGTGCTGCCACCGATACTCCTGGCTCCATTTGCACAGCCAAGCAAGCACGTCATTCCGTGACAGTGCGCAAGCGGCAACTCGGATTTAATGTCTAAATGGAGGATAATATCAGAAGGGAAATCCGTGCTGGCAAACGAACAGGCAGGTGTGAATGGAATATCTGCGGCAGAGATTTTAGTTTCTGAAATTGGATGGAACAGCAGTCATTGCTCAGGACTTTGACTTAATCCTTTACAAGGTGAGCTGAAACTCTAGGAGATGAAGCCTGCATGTGCTTGTTTGGCAGAAGCCCTGCTGGAGTCAGTGGGGGCCTCTCCCTCCCCCCGTACTTGCTCTTTTCGTCAGGAGGGCACCTATCCGAGGAGGCACGCACAGGACTGGGCTGCCCTTTCTTGAATGCCGCGGGGCTCACTCTGGGGGCGGGGGGGGGGGGCTGCTACGTGAGCAAAACCCTCCACCCGGTGTCAGCACATGCTTGCTTTCCTCCTCTTTTCTGCATCTGCTGAATCGCCTGAGCAGGATCTCCCTCAGTTTCAGATCCCATCAAGGCCAACCAGAGAGGCATGACTATGCTTAGCCACCCCGTCCACATAAGCAGAGGTTCTGGGGGACTGAGAAAGCGAAGCACGTCAGCATTGCCACTACGTAGCCCAGCAGCACAGAAGAGAGCAGAGTTGGCCGCCATGGAGAGGGTAGCCAGGCGGCCGCTTTGGCAGGCCTGGCACCTGCTGAGGGTCCGGACCAGAGGGGCACCCCTTCCCCACTGCCAGCTGTGTTCCCTTGCCTCTCGCTCTGATTCTGGCCAAGGGGAGACGCAGGGTATGACGCCGCCTGCTCACTGCCTGGCCCTCTGGCTTGGACGGAAGGAGGGAAGAAGGGAAGGGAAGGGACAGCGATGATGAGAGAGAAGAGCAGGGGCGGCTGGGGATGGTTCCTGGTGGGGGGCAGGCCAGTGCTCGGCAGCAAGGGCTGCAGCTCAGCGCAAGAGCACATGCATCACTTTCAGGAAGCCCCTCCCGCCATTCAGGGCATCTCTGGGGGGCACTTTACATGGGGCATCTCTCCTGCGTCGTAATGCCTGACTCAGTGGGATGTCACCTGGTGTCGCCCCAACGCCCCTCCTTGCACCATTTCTGCCATTCTATCCCAGATTTCCTCCAGCCCGTTAGACTGTGATGTTTTTATGTGTTGCAGCTCCACCATGATGCATTATTCCTGTGTGCTAAACTTGTGGTCCCGCTCGGTGGCCTGAAGCAGCATCGTCAGTCACTTGGTGGGGAAGAAGAAGTACCTTTTGGGGGTGTCAGCAAAATAACAGCTGATCCTTCAGTCGCTTTCCTGTCTCTCCCATGCCACAGCTTCTCTCTCTGGCTTGCAAATGCAAAGCTTTTCCCCCTTCTTTCACTGGTCCTTTGGAAAAAGCACATTTTCAGTGGCTTTGAAGCTTCCCCAGTTAGTTTCTTTTGGTCTTGAGCTCAAGAACCGACCAGCTAAAACGTGTGTAAACTCAGAGGTAAATGACACCCTCTTTGGTGGCCTTACTCACAAATAAGCCATGCCGACTTCAATGGAGGCTAGTGGGAAAGTCAGCCCAGGAGAGGGGATGCGCTTGGTGCTTCAGCACAGCAGAGGGAATGAGGGCGCTGGTCCCGCTTCACCCTGCGGCAAGACCGCTGCCTCTCGCCGCCTCTTCCTCCTGTATGACACTTTTCCCCTGGGAAAAGGAGTTCTTTGCTTTCTGTTTGCAAGTCTGCACTCCCGTGATCCTTTGCTACTTGTTAATGGATTTTAAAAGAAATCACTGCACGCATCTCCTGACACACAGAAGGGGTTCCGGGTGGGCTGTGCCCCAGGCAGGCAGAGCAAGAGCCCGTCTCTAGCAGCTCTGCCAGCCAGCCAGCCGTTTCCTGTGTTGCTGCTCCCAGCCGGATGGAGGGACGTGGCGTGGCCGCGGCGCGGTCCTTCTTAGGGGGAGGGAAGGAGCTTCTGGCCGCACACAAATTATCGCGTCAGTGCATAGCACCCTGCCAGGCTCCAGAACACACTTTGAGAATTATCCGTTCTTGTGTCATTAGTTACATTTCTGTACTGCTCAGTAGCCAAAGCTCTGGGCAGCTCACAACAATTAAGCCATAAAATGCAATGCGACAAAGCATAAAATAAAAGTTTAATGCTGCTGGATAAACCCAGTCTCAGTGCAAAGCTTAAAAATGCAGGCGCACGTGGAAATCACTGCCAATGAGAGACGGTAGCAAACTGGCCAGCCGGGCTTATTGGGAGCCAGTCCAGAGCACGTGCTTTCGATCCAGTCCGTTTATGTGCCGACTTAGCCCAGTAGTGTTTACTCTGGCTGGCAGCCTCGCAGGGTCTCAGGCTGGAGGGCTTTCGTTTCATCACCACCTGCTGCCAGAGGTGCTGGGGGCAAACCAGGCGCCACCTGCTGCTTGAGAATGCAGGCTGTCGCTGAGCTCCCTTCATTGCTCTGGCCGGCCGGGGCTGAAGACCAAGGACTTCGGCAAGCCCAGCGCTGCACTGGCTCCTCCCTGCAGCCCCAGAGAGGATGCCCTGCTGCTTCTACCGCTGGTGCGCCCGCTGGTGCGCCCGGGACAAAGCAGTCACAACACTACAGCCCTCTGCTCTCTCCTCCTTGCAATGCCAGATTTCCAGTGGTGGAAAGCATGGGACTGGGACTCTGGCGATCCGGGTTCCAGGCCCTGCTCAGCCATGGAGACAACGGGGTGACTTTGGGCCAGTCACGAACTCTTGGCTCAACCTACCTTGCAGGGTTGTTGTTGTGGGGATAAGCAGCAGGAGGGAATAATGCAAGCTGCTTTGAAAGAAGTGGGATAGAAATCTAATAAATAAGTAAAGCATCAGAACTGCTGCTCATCTTTTTAAATCTTTATTTTTTTAACCTAATTAAGTTTGGGCCGCCATAGGATAGATCAGAGTGGGGGGGTGTGAATCAGATTCAGCCTCAAAGTTAACTCAGAGGTCAAAAGTTTAAATCAAGTCAAGAAGATGTGCTCCCAGAGTGGGAGATTATAAAGTTTGGTAAAAAGGTGAGGGAGCTTTAAAAAAAAAAGTTTTAACTCAGGGCACAGAAAGCAAAGTTTGGGGAAATGAACAAGAAAATGCCCTGTTGATTTCTTGACTGGTTAACATTGGGGACAGAGAAAAAATGATTTGGGGTGCAGTCCTTTCCACTGGGACCTTGGTGGCTGGAGGCCCCTCGGCTCTGATCAAGAGGAGCAGCAGAGGCAGCCCTGTCTTCTTGCTCTCCTGGCTACAGGCTTTGCTAGACAGGCCTTTTAGTCTCCAGCAGGGGCACTTCAGCCAGAGAAGGAAGAGGCTGGACACCTCTTCCGGCCTCTCCAGCCTCCTCCAGTTCTGTGGAAGGTGCCCTCACACCCCTTTCCAGGGCTGAGTGCCAACCCCGGCGTGGCAGCTGGTGCAGTTCTCTCTGTGCCAGCTAAAAGGAGCATGGGAACAGGCCCGATCTCTGGACCCCCCCCCCACTTCTGTCTGACCTTTGGAGGACACTTTCCCTGGGACCACATGATTGCATTCTTACACAATTAAAGCCAAAGGCAAGAGAAGCAGGGAGTCACCAGGAAAGAAGACCAGAGTTCTAAAGTAAAGAGAGAGAAAGGGCAAGGACAGTAAGATCTGGACTGCAGAACAGGAACATGGTCTGCTAAGGCTATCTGGATGCATCTTTGCTGGTTGTTTTGCTCCCCTGTAGTTCTTATCCTTTTTTTGTATCCATCAGCCCTTCAGACACCTTGTTGGAAGGAATGTGGGAAAGAGAGACTGGTCACGAAGACCACAGGGGCTGTTCTGGTTGGACTTGCCACCACAGGTTCTGCTGTCCTGTGGGAGTTTCCCAAGAGAGGGTCTGGGGTGTGAATGGCCAGACATCTTCTCCTGGGCAAATGCTATTTTGGGATGCATTACCAGAAGCATTACTTCCAAATCACAAGAAATAGTAGTTCCTCTATACTGCTTACTAGTCAGACCTCACCTGGAATGCTGTGTCCAGTTCTGGGCACCAAGATTTTGAAAAGATGCAGGAAAAATTGGAAAGTGTCCAGAGGAGGGCAACAAGAATGATCCAGGGTTTGGAAACACTGCCCTGTGAGGGGAGACTGAGAGAACAGGGCATGTTCAACCTTCAGGAGAGATGACTGAGGGGGTCCATGGTATCCCTACATAGGTACCTCAAAGGCTGTCCCAAAGAGGGAGGTCAGGGTTTCTTGCTGATGCCAGAGTGTAGGACACAGAATAATCAGTTCAAGTTGCGACAACCCAGATTGAAGCTGGACATCAGGAAAAGTTTCCTCACTGTCAGGTCAATATGACAGTGGAACCAGCTGCCTGGAGAGGCGGTGGGCTCTCCCACACTAGAGGCATCCAGAAAGATACCGGGCAGCCATCTGCGTGGGATGGTGTAATCTGTTGTCCTGCAATAGCAGGGGTTGGACTCAATGGCCTTCATGGCCCCTTCCAGCTCTACTGTTCTAGGATTCTAGGATTCCTAGCTGCACTCGCTCTGTCTCCACCTGCCTGCAGGAAGGAACTTGGTGATTCAACAAACAGAAAAGCTTGGCTATTGTGATGCTGTTGCTTTTCAAACTTGGCAGCTGCCTTGGTAGATTTAGATCTTGAAAGGTGCTTTGCCTAGTGAAGAGCTGTTTACCCATTTTCTTTCCTGCTCCTCAAGCAGGATCCTGATGAGTTTTAACTTTCCCACTTCTGCTTCATGCCACTGGGGAAGGTCAACATGAGAAAGAGATTAAAGAGCCATGGAGTGGCAATTGTTTAGATCTTACACCAAGCAGGAAAATGCACTTTTATACAGACTCTCTTCATTCTCCTCCTTATACAGTCAAGTGCCCCATATGCTGACTTGATCTGTTTGCTTCCAGTTCCATTTGGGGAAATCTGACCTTCTGTAGCCCACGTGAAAGAACTTTGGATATTCTGAGATTGATATTTCTGTGGTTGGATATCCACAGAGATGGATATTTCTGTGGTTTTGGAGGAATGGCCTCTCTAGAACCTTGGCATGTCCCTCAACTAATAGAGTTTATATAGTTTAGGGTTTACTTTTTTTCTTTTTATGCCCCCCCCCACACACAATTAATAGATCTGAGGCATATTGCAGAATATAAACAAATACTATCACAATGTAAACCCCATCTGCACAACAATAACACTCAGGAAATCATAAAAGTCACCAGACTAAAAAAGACACTGTTACATGTATACTACTTAGGAACTCCTATTTGGGACTTGAAAGGGTGGGAACTCTGGTAACGTGGTTCCCGGCAGGACAGCCCCCTGGCCAGAAAAACAGCACTTTGCAGCAGCTTGATCTGCTAGAATTAGCAAGCCCAGCTTCTCGCGATATGGAGATAAACATAAAAATCTGCAAAGCTGGCTTTAGAGAGGGCTCTAGAGAATAACCTCTGCAAAGCTGCTGCAAAAGACGCAGGAGCAAGAGCTGATTGATAACATGGCAGCCCGATGGCTTCCATTTGAAGAGGATCCTATTTCAGACTCAGCCGGTCCCACCTATAAACATGTCAAAACCCTGAAGCAAAGGCAGAGGCAGCGATGGAGTCCATACTGCATCAGATGGAGCCCTCCTGTGCACAAGCAAGTGGCTGAGGTGTTGCAGGGACCCATCAACCAACCAGGCAGAACAGTCCTGCTAATGCAGGAGCTTCAGAAACAAACCAGCGCAACACAAAACCATGCGAGGTTACCCTGCCAAGGGTTCCACCTGCGAGCCCAGTCCCAAGACCGGCTCTGGCCTGGGCCCCGTGCCCCGAGTGCTGCGTTCCTCCAAAGCCAACGACTCCAGAACACGGTCAGAAAAAGGCAACTGGGCTACAGGTGTGGCCACTGAATCTCCCTTTCCCCCGACTCCGTCTCCCACTTAGATTCCATTTCAGTGCTCATTTCTCAAGTTAATAGGATGTAGCATCTTCTTGTCTGTTCCTTTTAACTGTGCTTAGATTGGGTTTTTTGAACAAGATGAGTATTTGCTCTTCCACTTTCTTTCAAAGGCTCATATTTACAGAGGGGGGAAGCAAGGGATGCATTTTCGAGGCTATCGATTTCCACCCCCCCAGCTCAAGCGAGAGAGTTGCTGATCTTAGCCTTCTCTGCTTAATAGGATAATCATTTTGGGATGCTAGGGCCGTGGCCTGCATTTGCAATAGACATAAAGCAAGACAATTTGAGCTGGTCACATAAGAGGATTAAAGCAATGTCAGGAAGTTTGGACATCAGAGAAGGACAAATGGCTTTCTGTGGAGAGGGCAAACGGGTTCAGAAAATGCTCCGGGCTAAAGAGGCGGCAGGGGTGAGCGGCACAGCTTAGGATGGAATGCCAGCCCCAGGAATGTTGCATGGAGTATCAGGCAGGAATGAGCAACTCTGAGCATATCTTTGCCTGGCTACTGAGCAGGCAAACCCTGCTACGCTTGCTCCCTGCTTGAGGCTTCCCCGTATCCTCTGGTGTCCGTGGTGGGAGCTGAAGGCTGGGCCTGGTCTGGTCCAAAAGGCTCCTCAGTCCTCATAGGCAGCCTCACCCAGCCTGGATTAAGTGCCAGGCCATCCTCAGGGGGTCTGACTAGCAGGCATGAAACACCTCCCTTCTACTGCTTCGGAGGAAAGGTTCAGGAAGGTCCTACAAACAGATGCTGCCCCATCACCTACCATGCTCTAGGGGTACTATCCAACCAAGTGAAGCCATTAGGAACATAGAAACATAGAAACAGAGCGAGTCAGAAGGGGTCTACCCGGCCATCTAGTCTGACCCCCGACTCTAGCCGGCTCCACTCATGACATGCCCACCATGTGCATGTCCAGTCTATCTTTGAACACCCTCACCGATGGAGCCTCAATGACCTCCCATGGAAGCCCATTCCACACCCTCGGGGTCCTGACTGTCAGGAAGTGCTTCCTGGCATCTAAATGGAACCTTGGTTCCCTGAGCTTTGCTCCGTTGGAGCGTGTCCTGCCTTCCTCTGCAGGGGAGAACAGGTCTCTCCCCACCTCCTTCTGACACCCCCTCACATACCTGTATGTCACCAACAGATCCCCTCTGAGTTTCCTCTTCTCCAGGCTGAAGAGACCCAGTTCCCTCAGTCTCGCCTCATACCCCATTCCCTGCAAACGGGCCACCAACCTTGTGGCCCTGCGCTGCACTGACTCCAACCTGGCTATATCCTTCCTGTAATGAGGGGCCCAAAACTGAGCACAATACTCCAGTTGCAGGTGCATCAGAGTTGTATGGCGTGGTAGTAATACCTCTCTCGATCTAGATTTTTAGGATGGGGCATCTAAATGCCCCACAGCTCGCCACAAGCCCCCCACCCCACCCACTGATTGGGTAAGCTGGACCACTCTCTCTTTCATCACTCCTCTCAGGCATCACTCCAGTCGGAGAGCGAGGAGCGGTTTAGATCTGCAGAGCTGGATGGGAGCTTGGACTGGGGTCGTAGTCCAGACCATGCAGACTCTGCCACGTACCAGCTGCGTCCTGGGCAAATGCTTTCAGCTTCAGCACCTCTGGCCACGGAGAGCCCACCCCCTCCCAGGACAGCCTGCTCACGCTCAGCGGGCTCTTCCCGTTAGGAAGCTGCTCCTGGAGATGTACCAGAATCTGCTTCTGTGCTGTTTCCAAGCAGCAGGTCCACTCCTGGCCTCCGCAGCTGCAGGCCCGAGTTTGCTTCCTCAAGGTGCACCTTAGGCATCTTGCTGAGCTTCCGATGATTAATCATGCTCTTCTTTGACTCTAGTGGATCACCTTTGGTCACTTTATGCCCTTTGTTTTTGAATACACAGCCAGCGCAGATTACAGGGCCCCCTGCAGCCCCTTCATGCTGGGTTTTGGTCCTTGCAATATCTGCCAAGGACATGTATGCATTTATTTAGCAGATGTATATTCTACCCTTTTCTTTTTTAAAGAACTCAAGCTGTTTTCTTCATTCTCCTCCTCCTGCTCGCAGTCTTATCCCCACAACAGCAACCCTGCGAGGGGTCGGGCCGAGAGTCTGTGCCTGGCCTGGCTCCATGGCTGAGTGGGCACCAGAACCTGGCTCTCCGGAGTCCCAGACCAGTCTCTTGACCACCACGCCACACTGGCTCTCTGTAGATAAACTGGACATCAAGTACCTACCTATCCAAAGACTTTTTTCAATATAATCAAGAAATCACAATACGGTCACATTTTATTATATAATAAATCACAGTAATTGGTTATTGATGAATCATAATACATAAATAATGACCAAAGAAGCAATTTCATATTTAACCCGTCGGAAGATGCAGGCCGGCCATCTCTGCCTAGGAGACCAGAGCGCTCGTTTTCCTGCTGCAGATGGGGAAGCAGCCATGGGGGCAGCGGCGGCGGCGGGGCTAGGGAGGGGCCCCGCAGCGACCCGGGCTGCTGCATGGCTGCAGTCCAAACCGGTCCGTGGGTCCCCGGAACGCCGACCACTGCCTGGACCGTGTCCAAGGGATGCATTGGCCCATTTCTCCACCCACGGACATCCTGCTGGGACCAGCCATTGAGCACGCGGCGCGGCGCGGTGCACGGCCGCGTGCGCGCTTCTCACGCTGAGATGCGCACTTGTGGCGAAGCCCCGCCGCAGGAACGGTCAGCGCCGGGTCCCAGGGCCGGCCCTGCGCCCGGTTCTCGCAGCTGACGCCGGCCCGGCTCCGCGGAAAGCGCTTGGCTCTCCACGAAGCCCGCGGCGTCCCGGCCAGAGCGCGCTGCGAGGCTTGCGGCGAGCCTTCACCTCCACCTCCTGGTCGGAGCCGGAAGTGCACGGCGTGGCTCGCCTGGAAGCCGCCCCGTTCCAGAGAAGGGGGAAGCAGGATTTGCAGCATCCTGCAGGCTACCAAGATAAAATGCTCCGCTGCTCAGCGGCCAGGATACTGAGGGGTCGAAGCTTGCAGCGCGCCATCTATTAGATCCCTTTCCAGGTTGCGGAACGTGCCCAGCTGTGATCAGCCTGCGGCTCCCATAATCTCTCATGGCCGGCTATGCAGGCGAGGACTGATGGGGGCTGCAGTCCAGCAACACCTGAAGGCCACGGGTTCCATTTCTGTGGTGGTCTGATTTTGTGGCAGCCACAATTTGATTTGCAGGAATTGGCAGGTGAGCTGTCCATTCTCTCCAGGAAGCATCACGAGGTGCCAGCTTGCAGCTTGGAGGCCCTGATTGGAAGACAGGCATTTTCTTGCAGGCCTTGTTTCCCTTCCACTTGACCCTCCTCACTTGAGACCCTGTGGGCTTCAAGAGAAGTGTTTCTTGTTGGAAACTTGCACCTGACAAAAGTAGGGGAAATTCCTGGCTTGCCAGGGTGGAGCCCTAGAAGGAGGGCAATGCTGCTGCCTGCCTGGCTCCAAGCACCACTCCAGATGCCCTCTGATCCGGCTTAATCCCCCTAAAGGTAACCCAGAGAGAAGCTTCAAGTTGTGGAAGAGTTCTCCTGATAAAGTTGTCATCTTCCCCTTATCTCAAAAGCAAGTCCTTTCCTCGCTTTATATAGTTTTATGTGTCACCCAGACAGTGACATATATAGGGCAACTCATAAATACATTTATAATAACGTCAAGGTACTGGGAAGACTCATTAAACCTCCAATTGTGCCTTGGTTTTGCCCCTGTGATAATAAATAAAGAAGAATAATTCACAGGATTCAACAGAAAAAAAAAAAAAGGATGGATGCCTTCCTTGTATGGTATTGGCAGCTTGGAGGGAAGGAATGAGATACCCTATTCTCAGCTGGGTATAGCTCAGTTGAAGCACCTCACAATCCCCTGATTTACCCTCTTCTCAGCTGGGTACACATGGACTGACTGGGGATGGAAAATCTTCCTCACGAAGAAGAGCTGAAGAGGGTGGACCTTTTGTTTTGAAGTGAAGGCCACTGAAGTGGATACAGGCATTCTGCAAAATTCTGAATGGGCAAGATGCTTTTCTCCCTCTTAGCAATGGCAATGGAGAGAGAGAGTCCAGTGATGGTGGCTGACAATAGACTTCTTTGTACAAGCTATTCCTGCCACAATGAGTGCTGGGCGATGGGCACCCGCATGAAGAAGGGACAGGCGAATTCATCCAGGAGAGGTCTCTCCAGGCAGCCCAAGCTGGGCTAGGGGGCGGGTTTGATCCAGCAGCTCAGCTCCCATCCCATTCCTATAACTTCATCTATGATGCTGCTTTTGGATCCTCGGGTGCTTCTTGGGGCCAAACCATTTGTCTTCAGAGGGCTTCCTTTCCCGTGAATGAAGCAAGATTAACCTTCATTGTCCTCGCCTCTTGGGATCCAGTGACAGAGGAAGATCAGCCCCTGACCCCCAGCCAGTTTCCATAGGGTCACAGAATAGTAGAGTTGGAAGAGGCCTACAGGGCCACCAGGTCCAGCCTGTTCAATGCAGGGCTCCAAGTTAAAGCATCATAAGATCTGGGCAAGCCATGCAATTCTGGGTGGCCAACACAGGGAAGACCGTCCTTCTTGCCCCTGAAAGCTTCTCCACAAGAGGCTCTACAGCCACCGCTCCTGCTTTATTCTTCCTCTGCCCAGCACCCTTCTAAGACCAGGAGCTGCCCACCAGCGCTGTATCCTGCTGGATCATACCAGTTGCATTTCCAGCATGGTGGATTTCCTCTAGCACTGCTTCCTGGCATTGCTATCCCTCTTAGATTCTCTCCCTTCTTTTTATAGGGACTTGAGTTTCTAGACCTCTTGACTTGTCTGCAGCATTGACTAAATGACCTGAAACAACTGGTCATCTCAGGATAAGATTAGTGTGATGTATGTGGGGCTGCCAAGAAAGATGGTTCAGAATCTGAAGCTTGTGCAGAATGTAGCAGCCGGATTAATACCTGAGGCCCACAGAGAAGATATACAGCCAGTTCAGGTCTGCTTTGGGCCCTCATTCCAGGTGCTGGTTTTACCCTGTAAAGCCTCACACAACTCCTAATCGCAAGCTGCTCTGACACTATGCGCAGCCTCTGGGGCTTCCCTTTCAGGGCCAGCTCCAGGGGAGGATTGGGGCTTTCTCTGTGGTGGCCCCCGTCTGTGGAACAGCCCCCCCCCCCCCCAGTGTGGCCTGCCTGGCACCAACCTTGTCATCTTTTTGGCTCCAGGTGGCAACAGCCCTTTATGCTGAGCCCTTTAAAGATTTACTTGGCTGCCCTCAGCCTTGGGGGATTACGTGTCCCAGGTGTTTCATTTTCTATGGGGTCATTTCTTACAGTACATTTTAGCTGTTTTAACTCTTTTTAGGGCGGTTTTGATTTTAGGGTATTTGTATTGAATTTTATTGTTTTGCTGATGGATTGTTCTAAACTGTCAGAGAGCTATGGAGGAGGAAAGACACACACACACACACACACACACACACACACACACAGACGGAAAGATGGAAAGATGGGATAGGAAAGATGGGAGCGGAGGGGAGGGGAGGGGAGGAGAGGGGAGGAGCGTGCACAGAGGGTTGTCTGCCAGATTACAGCATCTTCCTTTCCACTTTCTTCTGCTCTTGTGCCTTTAACTGCTGATGCACGGAAACTGAGCAGAAAGATAAGCAGATGTGTACACCAAGTGAACAAGATTATTTCACATGTTGGATTGTTCGGCGCTCCACGGTGCTGGCCTCATCTTCAGGGAAAGGGCTGTGCGCAGCCAGAGGCTTCTGGAAAGGGCCTCGGGAGCATGCGTGTTCCCCAGCGGCTGCCTCCAGGCAGTGGCACATGAAGAAGGCCTCCCACACATTCCCCAGGGACAGTCGAAGCGTCAGTCCCCTCCTGGACATTCTGGTGGCCTTTTCCTGCAAGGGCCTCTTATGGGTTGCTGGCCCCCCTCAGCACATCATTCGCCCCAATGTACACCTTGATGGAGCGATTTGCTTGGGTGCCCAGGAACGCATTGCTTTCCTACAGGTTCGAGCTCCTCGTTGCTTGCCTGGTAAGCTGCGGTTGGACCACCCACCAGCCAAGCATCTGGGCCTCTTTCTCCACCTGTGTTACGCCTTCTAAGACGGTAGCAGACAGATGGGTACCCTCCTGGAGAATCTGGATTTCAGACTGTGAAACCTGCCTTCCAAAGGTGCCCCTTTTCAGGAAAGTCCTGTTCTCCTCCACATGCATTCATGCAGGAGGTTTCTGCAATGCGTGTCAGTAAGAACTCCCAGGGCAACGGACAATAATATGATAAAAGTAATGCAGATATAAAACAAAAGAACACAACAGGGAGGAGGAATTAAAATGAGATTGTAAAATGGAGCAGAACAAATAAAAACGTGACATTGGAAGCTAGAATGCCCAGACCAAAAAAGGCTCCAAAATCGCATGAGAGATGGTGTCAGGATGGGTGCGCTGGAGGGGGCTTTCCACTTAGGATGGCCGGGATAATTCTGCCAGCTTTTCCAGGTTCTGTTTGTTCCCTTGTTGCCCCAGAATGATGTTTGTGGCCGCTCATTTAGCATTATCTGGATGGGAAATGTATAAATGCTATACATCTCTCAAACTAGAAAAAATGTATACTGGCAAATATAAGGAAGGGCAGAGAAGCATCACACTGCAATACACAATACTAAAGCCTGGGTCTTTGTGGGAAGCCGTGTTCTAAACCAAACTAGACTTTGCAAGGGATGCGTGATTTCTGCATCTCCTCTCTCCATTGCTCTCAAACCTGGTAAAAGGCGGCACATGCCAAAGGCACGATCATACTCAAGGGGGTTCCAGACTGGCTCAGTGGGTGCCGTTCAAAGATAGCAGGGGAAATGGAGTCCAGTGATACATCTTGGTTTGCTTACAGCCGACCAGGAATACCTGGGTGTGCAGGTACCCGTGGCAGTCACTTTCTGTAATGCGCACTTGTGCCATCTCTCCCCTCCTGCTCTGAGATGAACGGTGATGCTCCATCCCCAAAAGACAGGAAGATGGCTGAGCGGTGCCAGCCAAAGAGGCACATGATCTGTCTCTGCCATCTTTGAGGGAGACCGCTGCGTCTCAATGTTCTTTTACAAATCAGCATTTCTATTTGCAGATCACGAAACTCCGTGGCGCCTTGGAGGATTCAGCTCTTCAGATCTGGAGAGCAGAAACCGCCTTGGACTTCATGGGCTTTGCGGTTCATGTGCAAGAAGTGGGGCCGAATGTTCTCCTAGCAGCACCTTCTGAGACCCTGGACACCAGCGTTCCCTCTGGGACCCCCAGCAGCCAGGAAACAGCAGCTCAGCTATGGTAGGAATGCAATGGATGCTGCCATTGTGTGAACTCGGAAGCTCTGAAGAAGCTCCCATGCTTCCCCTTCATACACGCCAATGGCACCACCATTTGCCTCTTCTAGGAGCAGAGTGGTAACTTGATAGCGGGCCCCATTTGACAGAGTCCGATGAGGTCGAAGAAGACAGGTAGTGGTTTTGCCCTGGAGACCTGCTCACTGAATCAGGAAGGGCAGTGTAAAAACATAGATAAACTATTTCATAGGAGGAAAATACCCCTCTTCTTCCTTTTTACTGTTATCCTACTAGAATGAAAAAACATACTTTTATTAATAATAAAATGGATGTGTAACATCCTTGTGAATAAGTTTGTGTTGTATTTTATGTTACTAAATCATCGATGTCTATATCTTTAAATTCTATCAAATATTCAAAAACCTTTCCTTCATTATTATGAACTCTCTTCCCATAGTTGCTCTTCTGGTGTCTTTGCAAAAGAGTTAATTGCCAAATTTTATTTTATTTTATTTTATTTTTATTTATTTATTTAATTTCTACACCACTCCAATAGTCCTACAAGACTCTCTGAGTGGTTCATAGTCACAACAATATAAAAACAGATAATAAAACAGTTAAAACAGTATAATATAGCAATAATAGAAACACAACAAATGTAACAGCTGAGAGTATTAATCAAAGCATGGTGAATTTAAATCATTTAAAAATTTTGTTTTTTCTTTTAAAATAATTGCAATAAAAGTCAATAAAAGTCAAATCAAATCTCTTTATAATTACTTTATACTTCTGTGGGATTTTCATTATAGCAATTAGTTTTATGGACTCCAGTGGTTCTCAGTTTTCCTTTACCAAGTCAGTCTCACCAGATGCCTCTTGACTTTTCCATGTCTTAGCAAATAAGATACTGGCCATTAAAGGAATACACACGACCTCCTCTCACTTTTCATTGGTTATTCAGTCATTCACATATTTTTGCAAGCACACTGTTGGCTCTGCAGCTGAAGAGACCTTCCAGTGCCTTGTAGCCGGTTTGCCAGTGCAACCCAAGGTCTGATCCATGCACGCAACCTTGTGTGGCAACATGGTGTGATTCCACAGGAATACAGAGAAATTCCATAACATGGAGAACAGGAGGATGGAAAGCGGGCCTCAAAGTCAATCCATATTAAGAGGAATGTCCATTTGTTGGTTTCCCTTACATTAGCCTCAAGGGGAAAGTGAGGGGGAGAGAAAACATCTCATTCTTGGCTGGGAGCCAGGCCTTCCTCTTTCTCACAAAGAAAACCCTGCCGCTTCACTGCAGTCACAAGATGAGGCTCAGGTCAGAGTGAACGACGTGCCGTCTTCACCACCCAGCGAAACTCCAGCCCCGCTCTCCAGGAGCCTTTCCCTGTCCATGTTAGCAGAGCCCTGGGGAGTGCTGCCGGGCAACCTGCAGAAAGCAAGGGTGGTTGGGATGTTTCACAGGCTGGGTCTGGCGGGCTCTGGGCCTCCCGAGCAGAGGTGAAGCTCCTCAGTCCCGCTGCCCATTCCTCGTGGGTGGGATCTCCCCGTCTCTGCAGCCCAGGCTGCATGGCCTCGCAGCAAATACCTGTTCCCTGGAGTGCTAGTCTTCTGGCTGGGTTCTAGCCCCCGTTCGGCCTTGAAGCTCACAGCAGCCCAGCCTTCCTCAAAGGGCTGTTGTTGTGAGGATAAAATGGAGCTTCCTAAGTTGCCTTGGACTTCTCATAAGAGGAAGAAACAAATGCATTGTAGCAGCAGTGTAAACTGCACGAGTGTTGCATCTCCAGCCACCGCCCCAAGATAAGTGCTGAAGCACGAGGTGTCCAATGCCACTGCTGTATTCACACAGGCACAGACTTGCCTGTATTCATTCTCTCTTAGGTCAGCCCCACGCTTGTTTTTGCCAGCTCCCCTTCCCATTTCTTTTGTGAATTTAGAGGTTCTTTATACTTCACTAAGCATGGTATCTGTTTTCCCAATCAATCCCTCCCTTTCTTTAAAAAATATTTTAGGCAGGTGTAACCCACGATTAAACCGCTGTGCTGCTGGGCTGGTAGATCGAAAGGTCGCCAGTTTGAATCTGCACAACGGGGTGAGTTCCCGTTGCTCCGTCCCAGCTCCTGCCAACCTTGCAGTTCGAAAGCATGCAAATGCAAGTAGATAAAAAGGTGCCACTTCGGTGGGCAGGTAACAGCGTTCCATGCACCTTGGTGTTTAGTCCTGCCGGCCACATGACCACGGAGACTGTCTGAAGACAAACGCTGGCCCCCTTGGCCAGGAAACGGAGATGAGCACCGTCCCCTAGAGTCAGGCATGACTGGACATAACGTCAAGGGGAAACCTTTACCTTTACCTTTAACCCATGATCCTCCCGGGATGGATGCATCTCCTAAATTTCCTTCTGAGCCATGAGACACAGAGGTTTGTTTGTTTTGTTTGTGCTGTGCTGTGCTTTTCCTTCCAATTTAAATTTAAGTTTATTTTATCCTTGTGGGTGTGTGTGCGAGTGGGTTTTTGTCTGGGAGAACTGGGCGAGTGAGAGGAACTGCAGGACAAACAAGGCAGGGGACCAAGGTAGGGTCTCGGAAGGGATCCCGATGGCAGGCCAGGAGATGGTCTTGGCGGGAGCCACGGGTGTTGCTGCTGCTGCGAGAGCTGCGACATGTTCGCCCTTCTCCCCCAGGAGAGGCAGGGATACACTTGCCCTCGGTGCAAGTTGGTGACCCTGCTAGAAGAGGAGGTGAGGGGCCTGAGGGCCGAGAGAGCTCTCCAGGCCCCCTGGAGCAGCTCCCTCTGGACAGAGGGTTGAGGGAGAGGCCACAGGAGGAGCAGCTGCGGAGACATGGAGGCATGTCACCCACAGGAGGAGGAGGCCAGCACGGCCTCCTCCTTCTCCTGCACCAATCTGGAGCTGGAAAACAGGTTCTCCCCACTTGGGGAGGCTGGGGTTGATGAGGCCTTGGGGGACCAGCAGGACCCCCAGCCTGGGACGACGTGGCAAGGGGGCTGCTGCAGGAGAGGTGAGGGCCAGGGCACGGCCACCCACCA